>NC_036855.1:42364042-42554769 GCF_002910315.2 Salvelinus sp. IW2-2015 | reverse complement strand
ATTTATCACTCCAGTGTTAATCTGCTAAATTGTAATTATTCGATTTATTGCCTACCTCCTCATGCCTTTTGCACACATTGTATATAGATTCTCTTTTTTTTCTACCATGTTATTGACTTGTTTATTGTTTACTCCATGTGTAACTCTGTGTTGTTGTCTGTTCACACTGCTATGCTTTATCTTGGCCAGGTCGCAGTTGCAAATGAGAACTTGTTCTCAACTAGCCTACCTGGTTAAATAAAGGTGAAAGAAAAAAAGAAGAAAAAAGAAAAAGTGACATTYCTGGGGCTAAGGCCAATGGCTGTAATTCAGCTAAGCACTTTAAAGTGTTAGAGACGTCTACTCCATGGTTCACACTGGCCTTGCAAGTTGACTAATGTTTTGACCAGGGAGGCAGCTGGTCAGCGAACAGAGATAAGGATGAGCAGATTACTACAAACCTCTCAGAGGAAAGTGTCGGTTTTCATTATGCGTATGTCTGTCAATTGTTTGTCAATTAAACCTTTAAATTTAGAAGTCGTTTGCCTTATCCTTGGGCTCAGCATGTTGAACTCCTTGAGCAAATCATTATTCCCGACACCAACTAATCAATTATGATTTCAATATTGAAATTGAAGTAGGTTATTATTTAGTCTTCTGTTATTAAAGCAAGCTATTGATTAGGCAAGCTAAGTTAGCGTCAGCTAGCAGCTAGCTTGGAACCTAACTAGCTGGTTAGCTAACGTTAGCTAATGTTTAACCACATATAAACGTTACCAATATCTCTGGTTTAGCCAAGAGTATTGTAGCTAGCTAACTAAGTTAATGAGGGGTTAGTAGAGGAGGAGGATTTGGAAAACCCGCATGACTGGGAGGGAGTTGCGGAGAAGGGAGAGGCAGGTGAGATTGAAAACAGACAGGGAAGGCCCTCAGTGGGGAAGAGGCCCTTGATTGAGATGGGGTGAGGGGGWGCCAAGAGAGCTCAAACTCTGAACTAAATAGTGAATATTGTACACCGCTAACTAATTACTAGAGACAGTCTTTTTGAAATACAGAATTGATTACTTTTACTCTGGCAGTTTTTGTGCAGTTACAATAAAAGAGAATGACCTCTAACCATCTCTCTCTCTCTCTCTCTCTCTCTCGATCCCTCTTTCCATGCAGGCCCACTTTCCAGGACACCTATAACACCCGATGTCACAGGAAGGCCAAAAAGATCATCAWGGACATCAACCACCGAGCCACGGCCTATCATCCAGAAGGCAAGGTCAGTACAGGTGMATCAAAGCTGGGACCGAAAGACTGAAAAACAGCTTTTATCTCAAGGTCATCAGACTGTAAAATAGCCATCACTAGCCGACCTCCACCCAGTACCCTCTCCTGAACTTAGTCACTGTCACTAGCCAGCTACCTCCTGGTTACTCAACCCTTAGAGGCTGCTGCTCTATGTACATAGACATGGAATCACTGGTCACTTTAATAATGAAACACTGGTCACTTTAATAATGTTTACATACTGATTTACTCATTTCATATGTACAGTACATACTGTAGTCTACTGTATTCTAGTCAATGCCACTCCGACATTACTCGTCCTAATATTTATATTTCTTAATTATTTTACTTTGAGATTTGTGTATATTGTTGTGAACTACTGCACTGTTGGAGCTAGGAACATAAGCATTTTGCTACACGCACAATAAGATCTGCTAAATGTGTATGTGACCAATAACATTTGATTTGATTTAGTTTGATTTATGTGGTGGGGAAGTTGTTCTCTGCTTAGCTGACAGAGATAGGAGCTACAGGAGTCCACTCTGTTCCAAGTACCTGGCTCTTCTCTATGCACAGCACACTGGGGACTTCCTGCAGGTAACCATGACTTCTATCAATCACCCCTATAAATTAATCATTAGTGGTACTGAGAGTTCCTCTAATACAGCTTTGACTCTGCATTGGGGCATTGTAATTAGGACATTTGTCACGTAGAGAGGATGACGTTATTGACTTTTACCAACTGCTTTTTTATTGGTTAAAAAGATGGTTGTATACAGTGGATCGTTCTGTACTGAATGTGTACAAGTAGGTTAGGTAAGGAATGAGGTGAAAACCTTGAGGAGGATAGCTCTCCATGATGAGGGTTGGGCAAAATAATTACACCAGGCTGTTCAATAGTGAGCCATACTGACTGACGAGTGGCGTGGATTGGTACAGCTCAGCTCAGTACCACATAGAATGTTAAAACTTATTTTACTAAATTATTATCTATAGTTGCCTCTTTTGATACAGCAACAGTTTTAAAATGGGCTGCTACCGTGAATGCAATACTAAGATGTTGAAACTTTTGAACTTTTTATTTTTATTCTCTCTCACTGCAGTTGTTCTCAGGAGACTGGTCAGTGTGTGTGTAGAGAACATACACTGAGTGTACAAAACATTATGTACACTTGCTCTTTCCATGACATAGACTGACCAGGTGAATCCAGGTGAAAGCTATGATACCTTATTAATGTCACTTGTTAAATCCACTTCAATCAGTGTAGATGACGAGGAGGAGACAGGTTAAAGAAAGATTTTTAAGCCTTGAGACAATTGACACATGGATTGTGTATGTACAGTGCATATTCAGACCCCTTATCACACACGATACTGACACTTACGTGTCACTGTTGCCTGTGTTGTGGACAAATGTCTTGGTCTTCATACTGTAGTTTGTTCAGCTTTCTTAGGTTCTATTATGGTACTGCGAGCACGGGAAAACAAACGCTCCTCAGTCCCTGTACTGGTTCACTGGGGCTTGGTCTCGTCGTTATTGCTTAAAGGTAACAGGCCTTGTGATCATTGATCTTTCTGTACGTTGAAAATAACTGGGTCGCACATCACCTCTATAGTGAAGCCTGTATCCACAGCATCGAGTTTAGCACATGACGCCAATGGCAAATCCTGATCCTGTGCATTCCCCTCTTCCTCATACTTATTCTGGAAGTTTTCAAAGAGCTCCTTCCTATTGGACGGGAAAGGAGATCCTGTCAAGGAACTTACAGTGACTGTTTTTGCTTTCGGAGAATTGAGAAAGATGGACGGATAAAAAAAATTCGGAGAGATGAGGTCACATTGAGTAAAGAAGAGAGAGTGTTTATTGGCATTCTTTTCAAAAGACCACAAAGAAATGGTTAATATGACCACAAAATCAACATTGTCCAATGGCCATCTCAGTCTCTGGACTTGAACCCCATTGAAAACTTGTGGTTTGAATGTAGAAGAGGGCAGTCCATAAGAGCAGACAAATTATATCAAGGATCTGGAAAGATTCTGTATGGAGGAATGGTCTATGATCCCTCCCAACATGTTCTCCAATGTCATAAACCAATTTAGAATGGCTCAGTGTTGTTATCCTCGCAAGTGGACAGTGATAGAGCAGCGAAAACAGGTGTGCCAATCATTTTTACCTCTATCTTTTTAGATCTGTTTTTATTACTTGTTTAACAAAATATATTTCTCTGAGCAATTGTTTAGTATAAAATAATATAATATCCCCCCCAAAAAATAGCATACAATATAGCTCAGTATTTGTATTATTTATTTTATAGAGTCTTTTTTTAACATCTTTATCAAGGGTTGCAATAATTGATTCAGAAAGTGTTCAGACCCCTTCCCTTTTTCCACATTTTGTTACGTTACAGCCTTATTCTAATATGAATTTTAAAAAAATCATTTTCTTTACCAATCTACACACAATACCCCATAATGACAAAGTGAAAACAGGTTTAWTTTTTTTTTTTTTATGTATTAAAAATAAAAAACTGAAATATCTTATTTACAGAGGTGTAAAGTACTTAACTAAAAATATTTGAAAGTACTACTTAAGTAGTTTTTTGGGTTATCTGTACTTTACTTTAATATTTATATTTTTGACTACTTTTACTTTTACTTCACTACATTCCTAAAGAAAATTATGTACCTTTTACTCCATACATTATCCCTGACACCCAAAAGCACTCGTTACACTTTGAATGCTTAGCAGGACAGGAAAATGTTCTAATTCACACACTTATCAAGAGAACATCCCTGGTCATCCCTAGGGCCTCTGATCTGGTGTACTCACAAAACACTTGCCTCATTTGTAAATTATGTCTGAGTGTTGGAGCGTGCCCCTAGCTATCCATAATTTAAAAAACAAGAAAAATGATGCCTTACAGTTTGATTAATATAAGGAATTTTACTTTTGATACTTAAGTATATTTTAGAAATTACATTTATTTTTGGTACTTAATTAGATTTAAAACCAAATACTTTTGGACTTGTACTGAGCGACTTTCACTTTTACTTGAGTCATTTTCTATTAAGGTATCTTTACTTTTACTCAAGTATGACAAATGGGTACTTTTTCCACCACGGCTTAGTTATTTACAAAATTATTCAGACCCTTTAATATGAGACTCCAAATTGAGCTCAGGTGTATCATCCATTGATCATCCCTTAGATGTTTCTAAAACTTGATTGTAGTCCACCTGTGGTAAATTCAATTGATTGGACATGATTTGGAAAGGAACACACCTGTCGATAAGGTCTCACAGTTGACAGTGCATGTCAGAGCAAAAACCAAGCCATGAGGTCGAAGGAATTGTCTGGAGAGCTCTAAGACAGGATTGTGTCGAGGCACAGAGCTGTGGAAGGGTACAAAAACATTTCTGCAGCATTTAAGGTCCCCAAGAACACAGTGGCCTCCATCATTCTTAACTGGAAGAAGTTTGAAACTATCAAGATTCTTCCTAGAGCTGGCCGTCCGGCCAAACGAAGAAATCGGGGGAGAAGGGCATTGGTCAGGAAGGAAACCAATAACCTGATGGTCAAACTGACAGAGTTCCAGAGTTCCTCTGTGGAGATGGGAGAACCTTCCAGAAGGACAACCATCTCTGCAGCACTCCACCAATCAGGCCTTTATGGTAGAGTGGCTAAGCGGAAGCCACTCCTCAGTAAAACTCACATGACAGCCCACTTGGAGTTTGCCCAAAGGCACCTAAAGGACTCTCAGACCATGAGAAACAAGATTCTCTGGTCTGATGAAGCCAAGATAAAACTTTTTGGCATGAATGCCAAGCATTACGTCTAGAGGAAACCTGGCACCATCCATATGGTGAAGCCTGGTGGTGGCATCATCATGCTGTGGAGATGTTTTTCAGCGGCAGGGACTGGGAGACTGGTCGGGATCGAGGGAAAGATGAACGGAGCAAAGTACAGAGAGATCCTTGAGGAAAACCTGCTCCACAGCACTCAGGACATCAGACTGGGGTGAAGGTTCACCTTCCATCAGGACAACAACCCTAAGCATACAGCCAAGACAACACTGGAGTGGATTCGGGACAAGTCTCTGAATGTCCTTGAGTGGCCCAGCCAGAGCCTGGACTTGTGCCCAATCGAACGTCTTGGGAGAGAAAATAGCTGTGCAGCGACACTCCCCTTCCAACCTGACAGAGCTTGAGAAGATCTGCAGAGAAGAATGGGAGAAACTCCCCAAATACAGGTGTAGCTTGTAGCGTCATACCCAAGAAGACTCAAGACTGTAATCACTGGCAAAGGTGCTTCAACAAAGTACTGAGTAAAGGGTCTGAATAAATGTARATACATTTTTTATTTTTAATACATTTGCAAAAATATCTAAAAAATTGTTTTTGCTTGATGATTATGGGGTATTGTGTGTAGATTGATGATTTTTTTATATCCATTTTAGAATGAGGCTGTAACGTAACAAAATTTGGTGTAGCTCTTGAAAAACAAATCAGTTAAAATATGTTTTTGTAAAGTCTAGGGTGTGTGGGATGTGGAGGGTTTAGTTATGTGTTATTCTAATAAAAGTTATATAGCCATAAGAACAAAAAACACTGTGTGTTCAAGTGAAAATGCTCAACAGTAAAATGCCCCTTGTAGAATGTTTGTTTAATGCTAATGCAAACTGAAAAAACAGCAAAAGACAGGTTAGAATTATTATTTTCATAATTACTATAATTTTTTATGTTTATACTATTACTATTGCAATGAATTACTAATATTCAAAGATGGTTTAAATATAATCAAGGATTTTAGGAAGCAAATTCTACGAGATTTGCTTGTTTATATACTATTCTTGTCCTGTTCCTGAGAAGAGTGTTCAAATAAATTTCCACAGGGTGGCGACATTCTCTAGGAAAATTATAATAAGTCCCATGGAACAAGCAACAATAAAATGCCCCTTGTTGAATTGAATGTTTGTTTGACGCAAATGCAAACTGAAATAAAAACAAAAGACAGGTTAGAATGATTATTTTCCTAATTACTATCATTTTGATTATTGATACTATTACAATGAATTAATACCAATCAAATATGGTTTAAATATAATCAAGGCTTTTAGGAAGCAAATACCAAGAGATTTGCTTGTTATGCTTTTGTTGTCTTGTTCTTGAGAATAGTGTACAAATAAATATCCACAGGGCGGCAACATTCTTTAAATAATGAGGGTTGAGTGCCATGAAGTGGCAGGCTTCGATACTTACATTGTTGATCAATAGAATTAGACGAAGTAAAGTCATAGGCTGTGGTCCAAACACTTAAAAGACACACACTCATCAACTTACCCTCACCTTATGCCCTTGGGGGAATCCCTGTCACCATCATGGAGGGCGGTCCAAATGATTAGCCAACCAAGGAAGGTTTGCAACGAAGCCCCTCAGCCCTCGTTTTTAGTCGGTTTTGCGAGTGTACAATTACAGTATGTTCACTACGGGGCCTGAAACTCCCCATGATTCAATTTGGAACGATTGTACATCCACTAAGAAAAGTGTGCGAAAACTTAAAAACAACATCAATGGAGAAGTCAACATACAGCTGTAAGTAAAAACGAATGCAAATAAGTTAGAAATTGTGTTACTAATGCACATGACGGCACAAATACAGTTGAAGTCGGAAGTTTACACACACTTACATGCTGACCAGACCGGACACGTCGCGTGCGCGAGCGTCGCAAAATACATTTAGAAATCCATGTTATTCAATTATTGCACGCGCCAACGAGCGTCTGCGATGCCAAGGGCTAAAATAGAAGTCATTCCTATTTCTGACGCAGATCGCGCTGCAAGTCCTGCCTCTCCCATCTCCTCATTGGTTTATAGAAGCAGGTACCCACGTGCCATCTCCTCATTGGTTATACCCACGTAGGTGATTGAAAGTCGTGGTAATACTATGAAAGTTTAGATGCGATCACCATATAAGTTCAAAGATGAAAAAGCCTGGAAGGAGGAGAGATGACTAGAAACGATTCGGTTGGCTGTTTTATGTGTGGATTCATTGTCGGAGTAGAGGTCCTTGTGCATTTCAGGTAAAATAACAACTCAATGTTTATATCCCAGGACAAATTAGCTAGCAACAGCAAGCTAACTAGCTAAATTGCCATACATGTTTAATGCTTTTCGACCTATCCCCAAATGAATGTCATTGGTTCAGAGTTTGTTTTGATATTTTAACCTGCGTGTCGTGATCGCGTTTGGTGTAGGGGGACAAAATAAATGTATGCACGATGGCACACGCGCGCAGCCGGTTTGGGTTCCGTGTTAGGTTGGAGTCATTAAAACTCGTTTCTTAACTTCTACTTGCTACGCATCCCGGATCCGGGAGCACCCCCACCAGTAAAAAAAGATGACTAGCATAGCCTAGCATAGCGCCACAAGTAAATACTAGCATCTAAATATGCCATTGAATTCACAAAGTTCCAAGACACAGATGAAAGATACAGATCTTTGAATCCAGCCATCATTTCTGATTTTTAAAATGTTTTACAGGGAAGACACAATATGTAAATCTATTAGCTAACCACGATAGCAAAAGACACAACTTTTTTTTTCTCCACTATTTTCCTGCATAGGTAGCTATCACAATTTCGACCAATAAAGATAAATAGCCACTAACCAAGAAACAACTTCATCAAATGACAGTTCTGAACATATTTATTGTATAGCATATGTTTTGTTAGAAAATGTGCTATTTCAGGTATAAATCACGTTCTACATTGCAGCGCAATCTGAGAATAGCGTCGATGCAGCCAGAATAATTACAGAGACCAACGTCAAATACCTAATTACTCATCATAAATCATTTCTGAAAAATACACAGCGTACAGCTGAAAGGCCAACATCTTGTGAATCCAGCCAATATGTCAGATTTTTAAGTGTTTTACAGCGAAAACACAATATAGCATTATATTAGCTTACCATAATAGCCAGAAACCCACCGCATTTACCAGCAGCAAATGTTAGCGATCGTAACAATCCAGCAAAAGATATATAATTGGACTAACCATTGATGAACTCACTCAGATGACAGTCCTGTAACATCATATTACACAATGCATATAGGTTTTGTTCGAAAATGTGCATATTTAGCGGCACAAATCGTGGTTATACAATGTGAACAGTAGCAGCATTTCATGCATTCTGGCCGGCGCCATCTTGGAGAGGCACCTAATCTAATCGATAAATAATCGTAAACTTGACWAAAAAATACAGGTTGGACAGCAATTGAAAGATGCATTAGTTATTAATGCAACCGCTGTGTTAGATTTTTCAAATTAACGTTACTAGACATACAGTGTGCGTTACAGCCAGACCAGTGCCGCAATAATGGCGGACAAATCCTTTTACATTTTTCCACATAAATACGGAATAACATCATAAATAGCTCTTACTTTTGGACGAGCTTCCATCAGAAACTTGGGCAAGTGGTCCTTTGTCCAGAATCATCGTTGCTCGGTTGTAGATTGCCGTCTTCAACTTAGGAATTAGCAGCAAACATTAGCCATGTGGCGAAGACGTGCCCAAATGTTCAAAACGCAATACTAAGGAAATTCCGAAAATTGCAATATACTCGCATAAACTGATATAACTCGGTTTAAAATAACTTCGTTATGATGTTTCTAACACCTATATCGAATTAAATTACAGACGGATATATCTAAGGCCGATAACTGAGCATTTCAAAATGCCATCCTGAGGTCTTGCTTTGCGTCATGACGAACGTCAAAAAGAGAGCTCCCTCCGTTCCTTGGGGCTTTATAAGGTCTGAGATCTACGTAGAAACTCCATTCCAATTCTCATTGGTTACTGACATCCAGGGGAAGGCGCGTGCAGTTCATGTCGACCCATAGGATACATACAGAGCGTTAAACTGATCTGAGAACAGAGCCTCGTTTTCAGACCTTCGCAGTTCCTGTCATGAATTTCGCTGCAGAAAGAGTTCTGTTTCACCCACAGACATAATTCAAACGGTTTTAGAAACTAGAGATTGTTCTCTATCCAATAGTAATAATAATATGCATATTGTACAAGCAAGAATTGAGTACGAGGCAGTTTAATTTGGGAACGATAAATGGTAACGTTGAAACAGCACCACTCCACACATTTCTTGTTAACAAACTATAGTTTTGACAAGTCAGTTAGGACATCTACTTTGTGCATTACACAAGTAAATTTTCCAACAATTGTTTACAGACAGATTATTTCACTTATAATTCACTGTATCACAATTCCAGTGGGTCAGAAGTTTACATACACTAATTTGACTGTGCCTTTAACTTCTTATGGCTTGGGGGCAGTATTTCGACTTCTGGATGAGAAGAGTGCCCAAAGTAAACTGCCTGTTACTCAGGCCCAGAAGCTAGGATATGCATATAATTGGTAGATTTGGATAGAAAACACTCTAAAGTTTGAAATAATAATAATGTCTGTGATTATAACATAACTAATATGGCAGGCGAAAACCTGAGGAAAATCCATGTAGGAAGTGGGATTTTTTTGATATGGGTAGTTTTCAATTGAATGCCTATAGAGTATCTAATGGGTTAGGACGCAGATTTCAGTTCCTATGGCTTCACTAGATGTCAACAGTCGTTAGACATTGTTTCAGGCTTGTGTTTTCAGAAGAATGAGACCTTTCTGTCAGTGGACTGTAGAATCATGCAGTGCTGGATTGCGCACTTGACCGAGTGCGCACCCTTCGTTGTTTTTCCTTTCTATTGAATACGCTATTGTCCGGTTTAAATATTATCGATTATTTAAACAATTGACAACCTGAGGGTTAATTATAAACATCGTTTGACATGTTTCGACGAACTTTACCGGTACTATTAGGATGTATTCGTCTGCATGTTTTGACCGCCTTTGAGCCAGTGGATTACTGAACAAAACGCGCCAACAAAACTGAGTTTTTGAGATATAAAGAGGGACTTTATTGAACAAAACGAACATTTATTGTGTAGCTGGGACTCTTGTGACTTCAACCATATGAAGATTTTCAAAGGTAAGTGATTAATTTTAGCGCTATTTCTGACATTTGTAATTCCGTTACTTGGTCGTAAAATGTTTGTATGCTTTTGTAAGCGGGGCGCTGTCCTCAGATAATCGCATGGTATGCTTTCACCGTAAAGCCTTTTTCAAATCTGACAAAGTGGCTGGATTAACAAGAAGTTCATCTTTAAGCCGATGTATAACACTTGTATTTTTTATGAATGTTTATTATGACTATTTCTGTATTTTGAATTTGGCGCTTTGCAATTTCCCCGGATGTTGTCGTGATGGGTCGCTAGAGGAATGCTTGCGCCAGGCAATGCTCCAAATACTAATTGAGTTAAACAATTTAAAGGCAATGCTACCAAGTACTAACTGAGTGTATGTAAACTTCTGACCCACTGGGAATGTGATGAAAGAAATAAAAGCTGAAATAAATCATTCTCTCTACTATTATTCTGACATTTCACATTCTTAAAATAAAGTGGTGATCCTAAAACATGGAATTTTTACTAGGATTAAATGTCAGGACTTGTGAAAAACTGAGTTTAAATGTATTTGGCTAAGGTGTATGTAAACTTCCGACAACTGCACATCCCGTAAAAAGTAAATGTTTTTGTTTGGTTATCTTTTAGAAATAAAACATTTTCCTTCCTCAGAAGTTCCAGCTAGGCAGGCTAATGTTAGTTAGCTAATTAATTTGCTATCTATCATACAGTAGGCGTATATTAATAAATATATATTTAATATAAGTAGACATGCACTCATAATTAACTGTAGCGCATATAAAGCACCCATAAGCTACAGGTGGCTGAAAACACAATCATCGAGGGATGAACGAGTGATGAATTTCTGGCCACGGGTGGTCCATTTAAAACTAATACCTTCCTCCCTTGCCCCTTGCTCTGCAAGTGTAAACTCATCAGACATAATTTTACGTCATCAGAAGTGTCCACCTAATTTGAGGGCTGAGAGGATTGGGTGTGTCTTTTAAGTGTTTGGACTGCAACCAGAGTGTTCGCCAAGGCGTTGATCATGTGACCTTTAAGCGGAAACCGCATCCGAGAATTTGTTTTCACCGGACGACACCCTTGTTCGGACTTTTGACCCCCCCCCAAAAAAAATTGGGTGAAGTAGATCATACACAGATTATACATACTTTGTTATAACCCTCATGGACATGTGAATCCATCATGTAATTTCGCTTTAACAGAAACACATACAGTGGGGAGAACAAGTATTTGATACACTGCCGATTTTGCAGGTTTTCCTACTTACAAAGCATGTAGAGGTCTGTAATTTTTATCATAGGTACACTTCAACTGTGAGAGACGGAATCTAAAACAAAAATCCAGAAAATCACATTGTATGATTTTTAAGTAATTAATTTGCATTTTATTGCATGACATAAGTATTTGATACATCAGAAAAGCAGATCTTAATATTTGGTACAGAAACCTTTGTTTGCAATTACAGAGATCATACGTTTCCTGTAGTTCTTGACCAGGTTTGCACACACTGCAGCAGGGATTTTGGCCCACTCCTCCATACAGATCTTCTCCAGATCCTTCAGGTTTCGGGGCTGTCGCGGGGCTATACGGACTTTCAGCTCCCTCCAAAGATTTTCTATTGGGTTCAGGTCTGGAGACTGGCTAGGCCACTCCAGGACCTTGAGTGCTTCTTACGGCGCCACTCCTTAGTTGCCCTGCTGTGTGTTTTGGGTCGTTGTCATGCTGGAAGACCCAGCCACGACCCATCTTCAATGCTCTTACTGAGGGAAGGAGGTTGTTGGCCAAGATCTCGCGATACATGGCCCCATCCATCCTCCCCTCAATACGGTGCAGTCATCCTGTACCCTTTGCAGAAAAGCATCCCCAAAGATGATGTTTCCACCTCCATGCTTCACGGTTGGGATGGTGTTCTTGGGTTTGTACTCATCCTTCTTCTTCCTCCAAAACACGGCGAGTGGGTTTAGACCAAAAGCTCTATTTTTGTCTCATCAGACCACATGACCTGCTCCCATTCCTCCTCTGGATCATCCAGATGGTCATTGGCAAACTTCAGACGGGCCTGGACATGCGCTGGCTTGAGCAGGTGGACCTTGCGTGCGCTGCAGGAATTTTAATCCATGACGGTTGTAGTTGTTTACTAATGGTTTTCTTTGAGACTGTGGTCCCAGCTCTCTTCAGGTCATTGACCAGGTCCTGCCGTGTAGTTCTGGGCTGATAACTCACCTTCCTTGATCATTGATGCCCCCGAGGTGAGATCTTGCATGGAGCCCAGACCGAGGGTGATTGACCGTCATCTTGAACTCTTCCATTTTCTAATAATGCGCCAACAGTTGTTGCCTTCTCACCAAGCTGCTTGCCTATTGTCCTGTAGCCCATCCCAGCCTGTTGCATGTCTACAATTTTATCCCTGATGTCCTTATACAGCTCTCTGGTCTTGCCATTGTGGAGAGGTTGGAGTCTGTTTGATTGAGTGTGTGGACAGGTGTTTTTTATACGGTAACGAGTTCAAACAGGTGCAGTTAATACAGGTAATGAGTGGAGAACAGGAGGGCTTCTTAAAGAAAAACTAACAGGTCTGTGAGAGCCGGAATTCTTACTGGTTGGTAGGTGATCAAATACTTATGTCATGCATAAAATGCAAATTAATTACTTAAAAATCATACAATGTGATTTTCTGGATTTTTGTTTTAGATTCCGTCTCTCACAGTTGAAGTGTACCTATGATAAAAATTACAGACCTCTACATGCTTTGTAAGTAGGAAAACCTGCAAAATCGGCAGTGTATCAAATACTTGTTCTCCCACTGTATATATATGGTTTATTTTCCATAAAAAAAAAAAACGGAAATAGAGTCTGATAGGGGGCATCTATACGGCTAAGTTAATTTGAGGACAGGTCAAAACACATGAAACCATTGCATCGGACATTTAGCTAGCTAGCTTGCTGTTGCTAGCTAATTTGTCCTGGGATATAAACATTGGGTTGTTATTTTACCTGAAATGCACAAGGTCCTTTTTCTGGATCTATGTAGAATTTTAACCAATTTTGAGTCACACAAAATAGTGTGTTCTCTACTCTGACAATTAATCCACAGATAAAAGGGGAAAACTAGATAGTTATCTCTCCTCCTTCAGTCTTCTTCTTCTTTTGTGGACTTTATATGGCGATTGGCAACCAACTTTAAGGTGCATTACCACAAATAGAACCAAGTTATATTTTAGCGCCTGGCTATGCAAATGCTCGTGAGCAGTTTGGATGAAATTATTAAATAACATGCATATGTAAATTTATTTTGCAATACTCACGTATGCAACACGGGGCGGTATGGTCAGCGTGTAACATCCTGACTACACCGAGCACGCGCATGCGCACGTTGATTTTGTCCATCCACACCAGACACAATCAGGACACGCAGGTTGAAATATCAAAACGAACTCTGAACTAACTATATTAATTTGGGGACAGGTCGAAACACGTGAAACATTTATGGACATTTAGTTAGCTTGCTTGCTGTTGTCCTGGGATATAAACACTGGGTTGTTATTTTACATTAAATGCACAAGGTGCATTTTTTCCTGGATTTTTGCAGAATTTTTACCCTTTCTGAGTCACACAAAATGGTGTGTTCTCTACTCCGATAATTAATCCACAGATAAAAGTGTAAACTTAGTTAGTTTCTAGTAATCTCTTCTTCTTCTGTGGACTTCATATGGCAGTTAGCAACCAATATTAAGGTGCATTACTACAACCGACTGGACTGTGGACCTCAGTTCAGCTTTCAATCACCCACGTGGGTATATGCTCTTAAAAACCAATGAGGAGATGGGAGAAGCGGGACTTGAAGCACATCATGCATCACAAATAGAACCAATTTCTACCCAAAATTACAACCAACTAATTGCAGCATTACCGCAAAAATGGAAGAGGAAAGTGGAAGGGGGAAAAAGTAAGGAATTTGTCTGTCGGCCCTGCATTAAAGACCACAATTGGTTAAAGATAAATAAAAAAGTATACTAGTTTCATTTAATTTAAGGACCAAAAAATGTACAGCCGTGCCATATAGATTGCAAAACAGTTGGGAAGAGATTTTTGACCTACCGATTCCATGGCATATAGTTTATGAACTGATACGCAAAACGACACCGGATTCGAAACGTTGAATTTTTCAATTTAAATTATTATACAGAATTCTTGCAACCAACATAATGTTATTTATATGGGGGATACAACCTTCCCAGCACTGCAGAGTTTACTGCGAAGAGGCAGAATCATTAGATCATTTGTTTTGGTACTGTCCAWATGTAGCTTGTTTTTGGTCACAGGTCCAGGAACGGCTGAAGAATTGCAATATTTACCTGGTGGTAACCCTGCGGACAGCACTACTGGGCGATCTGAAAGTCATATTCAGTCACTCAATAATATAATAATACTTTTAGCAAAAATATATGGCAAATAGAAATCAAACCGGATGGATATCATACATATGTAACAGTATAACTTTAGTACGTCCCCTCGCCCCAACCTCGGGCGCGAACCAGGGACCCTCTGCACACATCAAAAACGGTCGCCCACGAAGCATCGTTACCCATCGCTTTGTGGAACCACTACTTCTAGGTGTATATGTATATGTATATATATATATTTGCAAAAAAATATATGGGGGATTGGAAGCGATGCAGTCAATTACATTGATCTACCTGCAATATTAAAGCTGATCTACCCCCCCCCAAAAAAAAGATGCACGTGAGCAGGTATGTGTACCAGGTGTGATTGAATAACAGGTATGTGTACATTTCTTTTACAACGCTTGTGCGCAAATCGCAGGCGATGTGGTCAGCATGTTATGCCTCGATTACACCGACAATGTTTTTGCACTTTTGCATTTTGGTACAACAGAAGTACATTAATTTCCAATGGAACGCTGCACTTGCGTTGCAGAGGCAGTTGACGTGCGTTCTGTGTGGCGCATGTTGGATTTATCGAATATATTCTTCAAACTGTATGCGCAGGCCGCTTGATAGAAATGGTAGCAGAAGGTGATTTATGAACTTGTGTTGCACACATATCAGGGCGATGCTGCGCATCATTGTTGGTGTGATCGAAGCGTTAGTGGAAGGTAGCGAGATAGTGTATCCAATATCAGACCAGAGTGACCGCTGAAGCACATTTATTGCACCGAAAATCTACAACTACGGCATTGACTTTTACATTTTTTTTGTAAAAAAAAATCCAAAACAACAACGAACAATTCAGTCGGATAAAAACTGAATCACTCTGAACACTCCCAAATCCCAATTTCGGCAGACAAATTTCACAGTCTCGCTGAAGATTCTAGCCACAATCGCAATATTTTATCACAGATAACACAATCACAGATATTTTTATCGGATTTATAAATCATCCGCTTTGCGAGAGGAAGCCCACTGGCCGGTAGTGGGAGAAGCAGGAACGAGATGGATTTTGAATGACATTCTGCACATTTTTACATCGATGAAACATTTGATCTCAATACAGTTTTCTGAGGGTGGGTATAATTTGTGGAACGTCCCAACAGGAATCTGTTCCAAAAACTTCGTAAAGTATAAGGTGGCCAACAAAAAACGCATACAAAGTAGCATGATCAATTCACCTAGCTAACTAGCTGCCGAATAGGCATCAACTCACCACGTAGCTTATTCTTAATGTTTGTCCATAAGGTACCAGAGTGAGGACAGACATTTTTTGGACTAAACGTGGTGAGTGAAAACTTAATGAAATGGCCCACTCCCTACCCGGTATCTTATTCTGCCACTAACAACTTTGTATGCATGCGTTGGTTTGTTTGCAAACTGGTTATTTACAATGTTTTTGGAACAGATTCCTGTTGGAACGTTCCACAAATTATACCCACCCGTTTTCTATTCCCTACAATCTGATTTTAAAAAATCGCGTTGTTTAGAATGAGTGTAAATGCGAATTGGGTTATTGCACACGCGCACTTCACAGAGGCGTTCTCTAACGGAAATATGCAGATATCTGCTAGAACGCGCCAATAGGATCTCGCTAGCTCGTGCCCACCTTGCTTGTTCTGCCCACTATGACTCATTCGTACCCATTGGAAATGACAGGCTGTGGTCTATCTTGGTTTAGTTGAACAAATCTTTGACTGAACCGAATCCGTTCGTCTCCACTCGCCATACGTCATCAATTTTGGCACCAGGCGTGTCCGTCCGTAGCCTCTCGCTTTCCATCTCCACATTGTCTTTACGATATGGCGACTATGTGTGTTGACCGCTGCCCTTCGCTCCGAAAAACAGGTTTTTTATTGTTCAAAACGAGCATTATTTTTGTGTTTCTATTTAATCCGTCTCTAACCACTCGGCTGTATTCTGAGGAGGACCCCGTGGTTATACTGACAAGCGCGACTGTCAAGCAGACTTTGCTCAACTCTTCCACCGCTTGGCTGGTCCAGTTCTACTCATCGTGGTGTGGTCACTGCATCCAGTACTCTCCTACCTGGAAGGCACTAGCTGGCGATGTAAAAGGTGAGTCTTATGGATATTTAGTTAGCTAGCACGGCCAAAGAAAATGTTTGCTAGCCTTTTCTAAATTCTTTCCCTGTTGTGTTTCTGCTATCTTCTTAGCCGATAGCTAACAACGTTAGCTGGCTAATATTATTAGCTGCTTGATAACTAGCTAGTTTTGTAGCTACCTTAATTGAGTGTGGATTCAAATGTGATACACTAGTTGGCTAACATTACAAATAACAATAACGGTAAGCATAGTCATAATGTTAACTATTGCGTGCATGTTTTCTTAGCTAGCTATTTGGATCGATGTTTTTTCCCCTCATCTGCTCTTCTAGTCAACATATGGTACGGTTTAACACCGTGGTTAAAGTTGGTTTGAAATTAGATATTTGCCGAATATTCGGACCTTCAATCTTCAATAGGTCGAACGATTTGAGCTAACGTCATATACACCAGATGATGCTCTTTTATGAAGGAAAAAAGCTGTAGAACATTGCACAGAGCGTTCAGAGTGCACACTGGTCGAGGAGTAGGGTTGGTCTGAGCGTTCTGACCTCACAACGGCAGTCAAGCACCCAAGCTAACTGGCTAATGTTGGCTACTTCCAGACACAAATGAGAGAACTCACTCTGACCCTTTTACTCTCCCTAGCAGAGCTGATTAAGCTGTTTTCATGTTGTCCATAGCGTTGGTGTCTGTAACTGTGCTGCTGGCACCAATTTAATTACGCTTTTTTGCAGATGTTTACTGACACCGGCCATATTCAACGGGTGTTGAGTTTTCATAAAATCATCAGTTATTCTGCGTTCTGGCACACTCAGACGAGAGTGCTCTGAAATTGGTGTAGATATCCAGAGCGAATTTACGAACGTACCCTTCATTAACAATGTCAATTGAGAACGCACAACGACTGTACCACTTAGCTAAGCAAAGAATGACGTGAATAATCAAGTCAATAAACGTTGGGTAGTTAGTTGAATATCATATAATTAATATACTGGCAAGTTTGATGTATTAGTAGGCAACTAACATTAGGTAACTAGCTAACATACAGGCACATACTGCTGTAATGWTMTGCGGTTCGTAAGGATAACGYAACTAACAAATTGTCTGCCAACATAACGTGTAACTTATTTGAAAAGTAATTACTTTATTACATTGCTCATCATTTTCTTAACATGTGTCATAATTATTTAAAGCAATGAATTTGTCGGACTTCGGCTAAATATTTTCTGCCATTTACTTCAAATCTGATAACGTTTTGAATCGTTTAGAATTGCATTATGGGCTCTAAAAGCACAGAAATAGTGTCCACTGCTCGTATACTTCATATTTTGGTGTATTTAGTACAACATCTGGGAACTTTTGGCGTACCATACTATGACCAATAAGCATACTGCATCCTCAATTTATGTATTACCACTGTCCCTGATGTAGACATTATGAACAATGTCCAAACATAAATAAAATATGATCTAAATCAGGGTAATCTAGTCAACTCACTGGATGCTGCAGCAGAAAGGATCAGAGAGCTCGAACATCAAGTCCAGAAACTGAGCATAAGCCACTCCCCTCAGTTACAAGTCAACAGATTCTGTGCTTCTGATGAAGATTTTTGATTCTATACCCATTTCCAGTTGGAGATTTTCACTGGATCTAAGCTGGTCCAATGGACAGAGAATCAGACTGCTGACTGGAAACAACCCCCAGTCCTAACCGCAAGTTGCAAGTCATTGACAAGTTCTTCCTGTATTGCTGCCATTTAGCTTTAGGATTGAAGGTGAAGGTCTTGTCTGACATCTCTAGAATAAGTGTCCCTACTGTCAGCCGTGTAGTCATCACATGGGCCAACTATCTTTTCCTAGTCCTGGGTTCATTGCCCATCTGGATGAACAGAGAGGATGCGATTGTGACGATGCCTGACAAGTTCCAACAGCACAGTCCAGACGTCAGAGTTATCATTGACTGCACAGAAATAAGATGTGAGAATTCAACATCCTTACTCTTCAATCTGAGATATTCTCCTTTTATAAGAGCACTAACACCTTCAAGGGGCTAATCGGGATTGCCCCATGTGGAGCAGTTACTTTTGTCTCTGAGCTCTACACCGAACCGGTGTATCAGAGGACAAAGGTAACTACTCTCTGACCGAGACATCAAAAGGCTTTCAGGAATTGTGGAGTTACTGGAGCCTGGAGATGGTATCATGGCTGACAAGGGATTCACCATCGAGAGGATGCTGGCTGATGTTGGGACAAAGCTAATCATTCCCCCGTTGAAGAGAACAGCAATGAGGACACTGAAAGTATGCAGGCCATAGCTCGTCTGAGGATTCTGGTGGAGAGAGCCATCAGAAGAGTCAAGGACTACCACATCTGGGAAACAACAGTTCCACTCACCTTGGCAGGGACTGTAACCAACGGCTGCTTGATGACCAAATATCAAGGGTCACTTGATGTCGAAGGACAGACTAGTATGATCCAATATTAGCCCTTCAAACCCACCTTCTACTGTCCTACACTGTTCCTGTTCAGCTCTGCCCGAATTCAGCTCTGCCCCAGCTCTGCCCTTAAGATGAAAACAGTGACTGACTGTTGTGTAAAAATATTTTGTAAATTAGTTTTAGTAAATATGTTATTTCTTGTTGGTACACGTTTTTTTTATGACAGTCATTTTCAATCACCTTAACTTGTATGACCATTGTAAGTCAGTCATCTTATGGCATTCCCTGTGACAATCAGTTCTATTCTGGAATTTGTTTGGGGAGACTGCATTGTAGACCCCACCCGGTAAATAGAGCCGTTGACACTTCAAATCCCTTCAGTTGCACACTCTTGAAAATGGTCAAACATTGTTTAAAATAGAGCCAATGTTTCTAAAATAAACACGATAAAACAGTATCTTGTAGGCACACACAGAGCTCTATCAGTAATGCAGAGCAATGTTTTGAACATCTCAATGTTTTTTTTACACCAGTAAATTTTGTTTTTCCACAATATTTTTTTTTTGTTTTAATTTTTTTTACACAAGAACAAGGTGTCTAAACTCTCGGACGCACACACAGTTCCAACATTAAGTGTAAAGCTGTCTGTTCTCGTCTTTGTTGCTATGTGCTGGGTGGCTAAAGATAAGTCACACCATCTAGCCTTGAAGACAACAGCAGCATTATTTACATAATTTACAATTACATCCCTTCAGGCCATTTTCAGATACTCATCCATGTACAGTACCAGTCAAACGTTTAGACATACCTACCCATTCAAGGGTTTTTCTTTATTTTTTACTAATTTCTACATTGTAGAATAATAGTGAAGACATCAACACTGAAATAACACATGGAATCATGCAGTAACCCAAAAAGTGTTTTAAAAAATCTAAACAGTCTTGAAGGAGTTCCCACATATGCAGACCACTTGTTGGCTGCTTTTCCTTCACTTTGTTGTCCAACTCATCCCAAACCATCTCAATTGGGTTGAGGTTGGGTGATTGTGGAGGCCAGATCATCTGATGCAGCACTGTCCATCAACTCTCCTTGGTCAAAAAACCCTTACACAGCCTGGAGGTGTGTTTTGGGTCATTGTCCTGTTGAAAAACAAAATGATAGTCCCACTAAGCGCAAACCAGATGGCATGGCTTATCACCGCAGAATGCTGTGGTAGCCATGCTGGTTAAGTGTGCCTTGAATTCTAAATAAATCACTAACAGTGTCACCAGCAAAGCACCCCAACACCATCACACCACCTCCATGTTTCACGGCAGGAACCACACATGCGGAGATCATCCGTTCACCTACTCTGCGTCTCACAAAGACACGGCGGTTAGAACAAAAAATCTCAAATCGGACTCATAAGACCAAAGGACAGATTTCCACCGGTCTAAGGTCCATTGCTCGTGTTTCTTGGCCCAAGCAAGTCTCTTCTTATTATTGGTGTCCTTTAGTAGTGGTTTCTTTGCAGCAATTTGACCATGAAGGCCTGATTCACATAGTCTCCTCTGAACAGTAGATGTTGAGATGTGTCTGTTACTTGAACTATGTGAAGCATTTATTTGGGATAAATTTTCGAGGCTGCTCACTCTAATGAACGCATCCTCTGCAGCAGAGGTAACTCTGGGTCTTCCTTTCCTGTGGCGGTCCGCATAAGAGCCAGTTTCATCATAGCGCTTGATGGTTTTTGCGACTGCAGTTAACTTTCAACGTTCTTGAAATGTTCCGTATTGACTGACCTTAATGTTTTAGTTTGAATAAAATATAATTAAATAAAAAGTAAAAAGTGCCCTTCTCTTATCTACATTGAAATAATTTAATTTCAGTAGTCCTCTAAGATTTTTTTTAATCAATTTCGCATAGCTCATTAGTACACCCTTGTGGTTGAATATATATGTATAAGTTGTAGGTAACTGGGATACAACAATGAATAATGTGGATCAAATATATACCATCAAAGGATACCATACAACTTACAACAATGAACACCTTGTGAAACCGCTGCGAAAACCAACCTTGTTATATTTAAGATTTTAACACGTAAACATTGTTTTGGGCACAGTTGTGTCATTTAATTTTTCACAGATTTGTTGTGCACTCGCATGGCAATCATGGACTGAAATACTGAATTCTGCTCTGTGGAATATAGAGGTGGTTGCTGTGTGGGTGTCACTTGTTCTCAACAGGCTCAGAAGGGGTACTTGAAGAGGGAGACTGCAAAGTCCAGGCAATGCTGCTCTCTTTGTTCTGAGTGTATGCAGTGCTAGTGTTTTTCGTTAATCTTTGTATCTCACATATGTGCTCAGTATGATAGAGCAAGATAAATTTCTTAGCAGATCATGACAACAACAGTGGCTGTAGATGATGTAATGAAAAGTTGGAGGGTGGTTGGTAATGGAGGACATCAGGTGAATACGTGTCTGGGTGTCTGGGCTTCTCATGTGAAGGGGGGCTGGATGGGAACTGTTTGACTAAGGGGTCTGGCAGCAGCCTCGTTCTCAGTCATGCGCATTTCACATGAGAGGTATCTCTCGTTCCATTGCTTTTCTACAGACAATGGAATTCTCCGGTTGGAACATTATTGAACGTTTATGATAAAAACATCCTAAAGATTGATTCTATACTTAGTTTGACAAGTTTCTTCGACCTGTAATATAACCTTTTGAACTGTTCGTCTGACTGGACCTGAACGCGCTTTTGGATTTGTTTACCAAACGCCCTAACAAAAGAAGCTATTTTGACATAAATGGACTTAAATTATGGACATTATCGAACAAAACAAACATATATTGTGGAACTGCGATTCCTGGGAGTGCATTCTGATGATCATCAAAGGTAAGTGAATATTTATAATGCTATTTATGACTAATGTTGACTGCGCAACATGGCGGATATTTCTTGGCTGGTTTGGGCTGGTTTGGGCTTTTTCCGTAATTTTTTTTTTGAAATCTGACACAGCGGTTGCATTAAGGAGAAGTGTATCTAAGGTTCCATGCATAACACTTTAATTTTCATCAACATTTATAATGAGTATTTCTGTGAATTCATGTGGCTCTCTGCAAAATCATAGCATGTTTTTGAACTACTGAACATAACACACCAATGTAAAATGAGATTTTTGGATATAAATATGCACTTTATCGAACAMAACATACATGTATTGTGTAACATGAAGTCCTATGAGTGTCATCTGATGAAGATCATCAAAGGTTAGTGATTCATTTGATCTCTTTGTGCTTTTTGTGACTCCTCTCTTTGGCGGGAAAAATGGCAGGGTTTTTCTGTGACTTGGTGGTGACCTAACATAATCGTTTGTGGAGCTTTCGCTGTAAAGCATTTTTGAAATCAGACACCGCGGCTGCCTGGATTAACGAGAATTTTATCTTTAAAATGGTGCCTAATACTTGTATGTTTGAGAAATTTGATTTATGAGATTTCTGTTAATTTGTATTTGGCGCCCTGCAATTTCATTGGCTGTTGGCGAGCGGTTCTGAACCCCAGTCCTAGACAGGTTAAAATACTTTGTCTTTTGGGCTTCACTGAAGTGTAGTGCTTCCAGTGGTCGACCGTCCAACTTCTCCAACTGTAGAAGATCGTTGGCTTCCACCGAGGTAACCCTAGGAAGAGAGAAATATCAGTGTTAGGGAAACTTAAACTAGCTTCAGGTTATTTTGTGTGCAAATGCAAGTAGTTATTGAGATTTTTTTATATTCACTTTAACAGATGGTGACCCCAGCTAGTAACAAAAGAGCAGCGAGGTTTCCCAGGTCTCGCCTTCCCTTTTGTCCTTCTTCCAAACAAAGTAATTCTCCTGGATGTCGTAGCACTTGGTCCCCTTCCTGATTCTGCTCCGGTAGCTCTTCTTCTGTTTCTCCTGCGCCTTGTCCATGTTCAGTCTCACCTTGATTGATGACAGGAATACATGCAATTTATATTTCATATTACAAATACATTTCTTACATATCTCTTGGAGGGCAAGAAAATAAATTAACAGCTGACTATCATTTTTACCTGGTCAAAAATCTCCACATCCTTCGAGGTAGTCCTCGAAGGTGTTCTGATCTGGTTCGACAACTTCCACCACATCAGGTGGAGTTTCAGTGATCTAAAAGTACGTACAAAATAGCAATAGTCAAACAACACTAAGTCGATCACAAATTTATAAGACTACAGTATATGCAATAATTGTATATACAATTGCGTTGTTTGCCTCATTCAACAGCTGCGGCTCCAGCCCGTACTCGGCCTAGATGCTGCTGTTGTGTGCAAAACGAATTACCTTCAGGTTGTTCTCCCACCCTTCCTGGTACCAATCAAGGAACTTGCCAATGGCAAGAGGGTCTGGGTTGGTCCTTTCACCAAACCTGCAGGGGGTAGGAAAGCGTTATCTATTGACAATGTAAGATATTGAAATATGTCTGATTTATGTACAATGGAAAAACAAATGGTAAAAAATAAATAAAATAAACCTTTGGTGACAGAATATAACCTATAACATCCGTACCTTGTTCCAGCGTTAGAGAGATTACTTTATTCTTACATGTATTGTGTCATACATTATGCAGATTTTCATATTTGTAAGGACACACACATTCTTTGATATTGCACTCTGCTGTGGTCAAATATAGAAACCATTACAACATTTGAATTGGGACACTTACCGATCATGTGCCATGGTGAAACAACTGATGGGCTTCAACTACAGCGCCACAGTCTTCAACCTCTCAAACTTCTGGCATGCTAGACAGGGTAAGCAAACGGTGACAAATTGAAACATTATGTGGTCTCTGATAAAACATGAATTGAAATAATACTAATTTCAGATATAATAGAATGTTCTTAATAAACAAAAGGTTATTTCACTTGCCCAGCTGTCCACCTCCTTGACAATTCCCTGTCAGAATAAGTGTAGGTTGATTTTGGCAATCAAGTGTCTCACTCCGAAATGGCCAGCATATATCTCAGTCAGCACGGCCTCCTTCTCCTCTTTAGTAAAAGTCACCCTCCTGTGTGGCTGGTTATCCTTCCCCCTGGTTAAGGGTATTTGGAATTACCATAATTGCTTACAACTATCCATTTGATTGATCAGGTTTAACTTATAGCTAGACACCTCAATATGACAGATATAAACTATATCAGTGGAGGCTGCTGAGGGGAGGACGGCTCATAATAATGGCTGGAATGGAGTCAATTGAATGTATCAACCACATGGGAACCACGTATTTGATACCATTCCATTTACTCAATTTCTGACATTATGAGCCATCCTCCCTTCAGCAGCCTCCACTGAACTATATGTATAGCTCGCAACTAGCTAACGTTAGATGGAAAATGGTTGTTGAAAAGGGTTGTACATAGCTAAAACAGTCCAGTTATCTAATTGAA
Organism: Salvelinus sp. IW2-2015; assembly: GCF_002910315.2. NCBI lineage: Eukaryota > Metazoa > Chordata > Actinopteri > Salmoniformes > Salmonidae > Salvelinus > Salvelinus sp. IW2-2015. The sequence goes on along the minus strand of NC_036855.1, from coordinate 42,530,087 downwards.
GTTAACTGCTTAACATTACCTTGAATTGTGAATTTCTCAATGTTGCGATCAGTCTTCATAATACTTCGCCTGGTTGGAAAGACAAAAGAAAATCTCGAGGGATGCCTTTGAAGTGTAAGCTACATACAAACAATGCTGCAATAACAGTTACAGTAGCTTACTTGCTAGCTAGCTAACGTTAGCTAAATTAAACTGTCTGGCTAGGCAGGCTGAGGTATAACATTATACGTACATTAGCTAGCWACATCAATCTTAAAACAGCTTAAATTATTTATTCCTATTTAACAATATGTACTTATATAACGACAAATACATGGTAAAGAAAGTTTTCTCTTTCCAGTATTTTCGGTCCTCTGAAGCAGTAGGTAGTAGGCCGGTTGTCACCGTAAAAAACACCGACCTTGCTGAGCTGAGGTAATAATTTTGTGCGGACTGAGCGTGCGTTTATGCGGTGAACTAGAACTGCCTGCGTCCTCCTTCCTTCGCGACTGTTACGAGGTAAAATAGAGCCAAGCAACCAGCATAGCAACGGACGCTTTGGTTCAATAATCCGGTCAGAATGTTGCTAGTTGTAGCAACAGCCCTAGCAACAGAAGCTTCAACTCATCAAATCCCATTGTGCCATAGATGGGGACACTATCTGGCATGACAGGCCCTCAGTTTCCCACGCCAGTGAGTTCGGAACAGACACCGTTGTAGGCTATTTGCGCAAGGCATAAGAAGCAGTGCTTGACTTGGGCAGGAGCTCACCGGAGCTGAGTACCGGCATCTCAAATGTTCTACTGCTTGAGCTCCTGGTCGTCCTATAGAATATTACCTCAAAAGTATTATGGAGCTCCTGCACCTAAATATAAACAGTACCAGCACCCAAATTGATTACCGGAACCAATTTCAGTCAAGCATCGATAAGAAGTAATCAGGTAGGCCTATTTCTTGACATTTCCACTGGATCAGAGCAAGACATTTTTGCATTTCACGCTGATTCGTTATCGTAAGGTAAAGATTTTTCAAATACGTTCAACTATTGTCATTCTCAATGGTTGTAAAAACACTGTTTGTTTGCTGTTTTGAGGTGAAGAAAACATTACGTTGAGAAGCTCCACAGCTTGTTAGTGGTGGTGCGTTAAGTCGATCAGAAATACTATCAGATCCCCAAATGGGCACATTTAATATACCTACATTTGGGCGCTGGCCAGGTAGCCTATAGGCCTACTTATGTGCGTGCGCATCCCTACTCAATATTCACATGAGCACTCTAAACAAAAGACAATGACTAAATTGACAAAACTCATATGAAATAAACCAAATCTTGTTTCTCACAAGTGTAGCATAGTTGGTGCGCTCTGCAAACAATGTGTCCATTCCGACAATGAGAATGGTAAGACTGGAAAAGTAATATTTTATGCATTAACAGAAATGACTGAAACAAACATTGTAGATTAGGAATTAATGGTAAATGTACAACTGGTGACATCTACATTGGCCATGCGACATTTACGGTGTACGGCCCCAGCAAGAAGGCAGGGCATTCATACTTCTTGCGCTTCGCTGAGCAGTGCAGGGCTGTTGTCAAGGAAGTTAGTTTGTTTATACAAGATGTACCACCCCCACCTACCGTCAACCAATTATGTCAATGAAGAGAAGCTATACAGAGCCCTCAGCATTGTTACAAAATTTGGGAGGTGCATGGCGATGCGGTACGGAACTTGTTTTGGCATCTGCATGGCTCTGCAATTGCGTCACTCCTTCCATATGTGGGAACTTCAAGACTGTTGGAAAAGCATTCCAGGTGACTACCTCATGGAAGCTGGTTGAGGAAATGCTAAGAGTGTGCAAAGCTGTCATCAAAGCAAAGGGTGGCTACTTTGAATAATCTCAAATATAACAAATAATTTTGATTTGTTTAACACTTCTTTTGGTTACTACATGATTCCATTTGTTATTTCATACTTTTGATGTCTTCACTGTTATTTTACAGTTGTAGAAAATAGTAAAAATAAAGAAAAACCCTGGAATGAGTGTCAACTTTTGGCTAGTACTCTATATTTATAAAAAATTCCTTAAATTCAATAGTTCCTTGGCCATGTGCTCTAGTAGGGATGGGCATTTGACCTAGTTTTTTTTACTTTTCACAAACTTGCATGATTATTATTATTTTTTTATTATTATTACATTTTGTTTTTACATTACTCAATTGAAAAAATAGAGGTATTTTTAGAACAAGGCTGTAATTTTTTTATATTTTTTATCTACACTTAACAAAAATATAAATGCAACATGTAAAGTCTTGGTAAAACATGTAAGGTGTTTGGCAGTAAGTCCAACCGGCCTCAGAACTGCAGACAGGTGGGGTTATGGTATAGGCAGGCATGAGCTACTGACAATGTGCATTTTATCAATTGCAATTTGAATGCACAGAGATACCGTGACAAGATCTTGAGGTCCATTATCGTAGCATTCATCCGTCGCCATCACCTCATGTTTCAGCATGATAATCCACGACCCCATGTCACAAGGAACTGTACACAATTCCTGGAAGCTCAAAATGTCCCGGTTTTGCATATTCACCAGACATGTCACACATTGAGCACGTTTGGGATGCTCTGGAACAGCGTGTTCCAGTTCCCGCCAATATCCTGCATCTTCGCACAGCCATTGAAGAGGAATGGGACAACATTCCACAGGCCACAATCAACAGCCTGATCAACTCCATGTGAAGGAAATGTTGCGCTGCATGAGGCAAATGATGGTCACACAGATACTGACTGACTGGTTTTCTGATCCATGCCCCTACTTTTTTTTTTTTTTAAAGGTATCTGTGACCAACATATGCATATAACTAGAGGCTAGAGCTGACCTGGCTGTGGTAACTGCTAGTGTAGGTTATTCATTCATCTCAGTCGAGAGGTGATTAGACATTGGCTAACATTACTGTACATTTCAGTTACAATACGAGCTCAACACTGCGAATAAACACTTGTTTGTTTATTGTTTGTTAAACATCAGTCAACTAAAGAGTAGACCGTTTCTGATCTGCTTTCTTTTACAACTTGGTGAAGGAGCGCAATACATACAGTGTATTCGGACAACCTTGACTTTTTCCCACATTTTATGATACAGCCTTATTTTAAATTTGATTAAATAAAAATCTACACACAATACACCATAATGTCAAAGCAAAAACAGGTTTTAGACATTTTTGCAAATTTATAAAAAAATAAACATACTTTCTTGCCACTGTATGTGAACCCTTTGGAAATACCTGGATTTCTGCATAAATTGGTCATAAAATTTGATCTGATCATCTAGGTCAGAACAATAAACAATCTGCTTAAACTAGTAACACACAAACAATTATACGTTTTCATGTCTTTATTGAACACACTGTATAAACAGTCACAGTGCAGGGTGGGAAAAGTATGTGAACCCTTGGATTTAATAACTGGTTGACCCTCCTTTGGCAGCAATAACGTTTTCTGTAGTTGCGGATCAGATCTGCACAACGGTCAGGTGGAATTTTGGACCATTCCCCTTTACAAAACTGTTTCAGTTCAGCAATATTCTTGGGATGTCTGGTGTGAACCGCTCTCTTGAGATCATGACACAGCATCTCAATCGGGTTGAGGTCAGGACACTTACTGGGCCACTCCAGAAGTCATATTTTCTTCAGTTGAAGCCATTCTTTTATTGATTTACTTCTGTGTTTTGGGTCGTTGTCCTGTTGCATCACCCAACTTCCGTTGACCTTCAATTGGCGGACAGATAGCCCAACATTCTCTTGCAAAATGTCTTGATAAACTTGAATTCATTTTTTCATCAATGATAGGGCCTGGACAGTTTGCTGAGGCAGCAAAGCAAGCCCAAACCATGATGCTCCCTCCACCATACTTTACAGTTGGGAAGACGTTTTGATGTTGGTGTGCTGTGTCTTTTTTTTTCTCCACACATAGTGTAGTGTGTTCCTTCCAAACAACTCAACTGTAGTTTCATCTGTCCACAGAATATTTAGCTAGTAACGCTGTATAACATCCAGGTGCACGTTTGCGAACTTCAGATGTGTAGCAATGTTTTTTTGGACAGCAGTAGCTTCTTCTGTGGTGTCCTCCCATGAATACCATTCTTGTTTTACGTATCGTAGACTCGTCAGAGATGTTAGCATGTTCCAGAGATTTCTGTAAATCTTGAGCTGACGAGAATTTTTCTTAACATCATTGAGCATTCTGCGCTGTGCTCTTGCAGTCATCTTTGCAGGACGGCCACTCCTAGGGAGAGTAGCAACAGTGCTGAACTTTCTCCATTTATAGACAATTTGTCTTGCCGTGGACTGATGAACATCAAGGCTTTTAGAGAGACTTTTGTAACCCTTTCCAGCATTATGCAAGTCAACAATTCTTAATCTTAGGTCTTCTGAGATCTCTTTAGTTCGAGGTATGGTTCACATCAGGCAATGCTTTGTGTAAATAGCAAACTCAAACTTGTGAGTGTTATTTATAGGGCAGTCTCGAATCTCCAATCTCGTCTCAATGATTGTACTCCAGGTTAGCTGACTCCTGACTCCAATTAGTTTTTGGAGAAGTCATGAGCCTATGGGTTCACATACTTTTTCCAACCTACACTGTGAATTTTTTTATTATGTATTTAATATAGACAAGACAAATACAATAATTTGTGTGTTATTAGTTTAAGCACACTATTTTTGTCTATTGTTGTGACTTAGATGAAGATCAGATTACATTTGATGACCAATTTATGCAGAATTCCAGGTAATTCAAAAAGGTTCACACACTTTTTCTTGCCACTGTACCTTATTTCCATAAGTATTCAGACCCTTTTGCTATGAGTCTCAAAATTGAGCTCAGGTGCATCCTGTTTCCATTGATCATCCTTGATGTTTTTACAACTTGATTGGAGTCCAACTGGGGTAAATTCAATTGATTGGACATGATTTGGAAAGGCGCACACCTGTCTATATAAAGTTCCACAATTGACAGTGCATGTCAGAGCAAAAGCCAAGCCATGAGGTCGAAGAAATTGTCCGTGGAGCTCAGAGACAGGATTATTTTGAGGCACAGATATGGGGAAGGGTACCAAAAAATGTCTGCATCATTGAAGGTCCCCAAGAACAGTTGCCTCCATCATTCTTAAATGGAAGACGTTTGAAACCACCAAGACTCTTCCTAGAGCTGGCCGCCCGACCAAACAAGGTTCGTCACAAACATTATTTACCACAGCCTCAAATATCGTAAACCCTGCCTGTTTGTACAATTTTGCCTTTTAAAATCTGATTTTAAACTTAACCCTAACCTTAACCACACGGTTAACATTATGCTTAACCCGCCTAAACTTAAGTTAAGACCAAAAAGCACATTTTTACGATATACACAATTATGAAGTTGTGGTAACTAGTGGAAATCCTTAATTTGGCTTCAATCCGCTGATGAGTCTTTACATAGGAATTAATGGTATCACCAGATCGATTGCTTTTTCCATTCATATATACAGTCATTGGTTTCAATGCTTACATTTTCTTGGAAATGCTTTATCCTAGTAGTAGATGCAGGTTGGACCTACCTTTTTTTCTAAATCTCATTTGTCCTCTGTGACCACCTAGCCAGTTCTTTCATTTTCCAGTAGTTTCCTTTTATTCTCTCCAACAAGTAACAGTTTAGCTATAGTATTATGCTAATCACATCAGGAAGTATGAACCGGTTTTGCACATATTACTTATTTTAATCAGACGCACAAAAAAGACAATGTTTCGATCCAAGTTGGATCCTCGTCAGGTTTCGGTCCGAGTTGTATTTTCGTCAGGACGAGATGTCTTCTTTGTGCGTCTGATTAAATGACCATACCAGAGTTGCAGACATATTACTTTTTTATTTAAAATGTTCATCTATCCTGCACCTGATAAATTGGATGTGCATATTTTTCATTTTTTCCCCGTTATTCCCTCAGCACTAAGATGTATACAATAGACAAGATTGATAATGTTGGCCTAAATTCTCACTAAGAAGCATTCTGCCGAATTGCATGTTTTTTAGGGAGGCAGACTGAGTTCTTGAGAAGATGAGGAAGGATCACATCAGAGAGAGCTGTTTAATACATTATACCTCTCTTTGTTGGCACATGCTGTCGGCTGGCTAGCCCGTGAATGGCCGCCTACCAGCTGTTACTCTCTCAATGGGGGTCATTCAGGCTCATTGTTTTCTATTGACCCATGGGCTTGCATTTCTCCACATGAGCCAAGGCATATTAAGGATTGTAGGAAGATGGCGAATAGGAACAACCCATGGACACCACTGGCTCCAGGCACAGCCTTTTATTTCCATACAGTGGGGGGGGGGGGAGGTGTAACCAACAGTTGTTTTGTATTGCCTTCAGGCACAATTTAAATAATCGATCTGTTGCTTTCTCCACCAACAATCTATTTTGCCTGTCCTTTAACTTTTTCCATTAGCGACGGCCTGTCGGCTAATCAGCCGGTTACAGACTCAGTTTCAGCCAGGCTACTTTTTCCACTTCATCTTAACTAGGCTACTTTTCAATTTGCTAGTCTGTCGAGCCCTCTCCCACTAGAATGAACAATGTGCATATTACAGTGATCTATTGATAGTATAGGTGCCTGTCACTCACAAAGCAATTGATGACAGGGAAATTCAGTCTGCTGTCAGTCCCGCTTTCCGGTGTGCGCAGTGGTTGGTTGCGGTCAAATTTCGTTACACAGAGGAGGGAGAGTGCATGATGCTTGTGAATTTGCACGTCCCATGTAATGTAAGTGGTAACAATGAGTCAAAATCCACTTAACAATAATTAGGCTTTCTGGAAGATTTATTTATTTTCTTTCGCGTGTTTCACATAGCCAACCACGTAGAGTCGTGGCGCATAGGCTATTTACTGTGCTTTGATTGACAACTGAACAGCAAGTGTTGGCTAGTTTATAAAAGGTGTTGAACTGATGGAATAAAGTCGATCTTCTACATCCTTTTGCCATTCTAAAATTATGCAACGTGGATATATGTCCATGGTATTGCATTGGTACCAATGGTTTCCTTTCCTAGGATGTCAGGTCTTGGCAGACAGTGACGCTAAATTGTGTGACGCTAAATTGTGTGACGCTAAATTGTGTGTCAGTCAGTGTAGCCTACCATTTCAGATGGAACATGTTAGCCATCCTGATCAGCTTACCGGGCGTTTTTATTTGCTTAAATCACTGAACACAACAGGTGCTTATTAGAGACAGGCTTCTATCTCCCTGACCGCACATCACTGAGGTGAGAGCCTTTAATTTGCCTCACTAATTTGCATAGGCTACTGGTAGGCTTAGGCTTTTTGTCGATTTGCTGCAGATAAATTCTGAAAACATTTTCTGAAGATGGTGAATCATCATAGGTAGTGGAGCGCCTCATTCTGGTCCAAATATCAGAATTAGGGCCCTTACGGAATCCAGGCATTAAAACGGAATTCAACAATATAAAATGTTTTATTGATCTTAGTAGGGAATCAACTAACTGTATTGAAAATGTATTAATTTGCCCAAGTTTATCATAAGACAAACAGAAGATATTATTGATTCGTATTTCCTGCAACTTTCTGAAGAGTCAACAACTATGCCCCTGTCTGTGTGTGGTGCACGTCTACCACTTTGTATAGCCGTTAGTGATGCTAATGTAAACAGTTTCATTTAATTTATGTCTTCATATCGCAGTCATGTGGTTAATCAAAATTATATCAATTAAATAAAAATAATACAAACCTAAAAAGCTACTCATGTTGCCATAACCAACTAAAAATAACCTACATAAAGCCAACAAATAAAAACATTGGATCCAGCCCAAAGCTTGTGCTGGAGAACTTGCAACATTGTATGAAACATTCTGGGCTCTGCAGTTTCCTGCACCAGTGAGCTCGGGACAGACACAACTATAGGCTATTTGCGCAAGGGATAAGAAACGGCAGTGCTTGACTTGGGCAGGAGCTCATCAGAGCTGAGTACCAGCACTTCAAATTTTCTTCTGCGCTCTAAACAAAAGACTAAATTGACAACTTGTAAATGGAATGAAATTAACCAAAACTTGTTTCTCACAAGTGTAGCATAGGTTGTGCACTTTGCTAAAAGTGTGTCCACTCCGACAATGAGAACGGGAAGGCTGGAATAATATTGATGCTGGTGCTTAAAGTTAGTGAGGGATACATGAGTCTCCAGCTTCAGTGATTTTTGCAATTCGTTCCAGTCATTGGCAGCAGAGAACTAGAAGGAAAGGTGACCAAAGGAGGAATTTCTTTTTAGGGGTGACCAGTGAAATATACCTGCTGAAGCGTGTGCTACGAGTGGGTGCTGCTATGGTAACCAGTGAGCTGAGGTAAGGCGGGGCTTTACCTAGGAAAGACTTATAGATGACCTGGAGCCAGTGGGTTTGGCGACGAATATGAAGAGGGCCAGCCAACGAGAGCGTACAGGTCGCAGTGGTGGGTAGTATATGGGGCTTTGGTGACAAAATGGATGGCACTGTGATAGACTGCATCCAATTTGCTGAGTAGAGTGTTGGAGGCTATTTTGTAAATGACATCGCTGAAGTCGAGGATCGGCGGGATAGTCAGTTTCACGAGAGCATGAGTGAAGGATGCTTTGTTGCGAAATAGGAAGCCAATTCTAGATTTATTTTTGGAGATCGGAGATGCTTAATGTTAGTCTGGAAGGAGTTTACAGTCTAACCAGACACCTAGGTATTTGTAGTTGTCCACATATTCTAAATCAGAACTGTCCAGAGTAGTCATGCTGGACGGGCGGGCAGGTGCGGGCAGTGATCGATTGAAGAGCTTGCATTTAAGAGCAGTTGGAGGCTACGGAAGGCGAGTTGTATGGCATTGAAGCCTGTCTAGAGGTTAGTTAACAGTGTCCAAAGAAGGGCCAGAAGTATACAGAATGGTGTCGTCTGCGTAGAGGTGGTAACAAGTAACAAACATTGTAGATTAGGAATTAAGGGTTAATGTGCTGGGACAGGCGCAAATTGATATACACTATTGATATACTGGGGAATTGATATACACTAACAATCAAACTCAAACAAACACAATGACGTTATGAAACAATGAATGTGCACAAATTGGCGGGAGAGAAGTGCATTGTGCATCTGGATGCATGGTCATTCTGACGTCTGTATTGGCCATGCAGCATTTACGGTGATATGGCCTCAGCAGAAGTCAGGGCAATTCATTTGCCTAGTTAAATAAAGGTTAAAAAATAAAACATTTGCATTTCTCGGAGAAGTGCAGAGCTGTTGTCAGGAAGTGAGATTGTGTTCATACAGGATGTACCGCCTCCGCCTACCGTCAACCAATCATGTCAATGCGGAGCTATACAGAACCCTGCAGTACAGAGCTCAATTTTGCCTCTGCATGTCTCGAGGCTCTGCAATTGCCTAACTCTAATATTTATAATATGCATGTCAATCTCTCCTGGCTCAAAAGCTATCTGTTTGAACTACTGCCTCAAAGTGGAGGAGAGATTGACTTCATCAATAGTTGTATTTCTGAGAGGCATTGACATGTTGAATACACCGAGCTGTCTGTTTGAACTACTGGCGCACAGCTCAGACACCGATGCAATCCCCACAAGACATACCACAAGAGGTCTCTTCACAGTCCCCAAGTCCAGAACAGACTATGGGAGGCGCACAGTACTACATAGATCATGACTACATGGAACTCTATTCCACATCAAGTAACTGATGCAAGCAGTAAAATTTTATTTAAAAAAACGATACAAATACACCTTATGGAAAAGCGGGGACTGTGAAGCAACACAAACAGGCACTTAAACACACACGATAACATACCCACTATACACACGTACACATGGTTTTTGTATTGTAGATATGTGGTGGAGTAGGGGCCTGAGGGCACACAGCGTGTTGTGAAATCAGTGAATGTATTGTGATGTTTTTAAATGGTGTAATCTGCCTTAATTTTGCTGGACCCCAGGAAGAGTAGCTGCTGCCTTGGCATGAAAATGTTCAAACGTTACCTAACCTAGCATCATTGCGAACGTTAGCTAGCTAGGTGGCTAGCTAGTACTGACTGCTATGTTCAACATGTAACATTGCTAGCTAGACACAAACAGAACAATGCATAGAATGATCTGCATAAAAAGGCAACCAAGCAAGGTCTATTGGCTAACACCCTTTGGTCTTTTTTAACTAACGTTAGCTAGCTAGCAAGCTAACGTTAACAACAGTCACTGCCCAGAGACTGTTTCAACAAACAAAGCAAACACTTTTTACCTTAGATAATTCTTAACTTAACATAATAGCTAGTTAGTAGTGATGTTACGTTTGATACCGGAGCTCCGAGTCATGCATTAAAATCGTTAAGCATCTAACTTCTAAGCCGTGGTCCTTCTTCTTCGTGTGTCATATTGCTATCTGTCGCAGGTCGAAGTGCGAATTGCACATTTTGGTCACCCCAAAAAAACAGAATAGGGAATGGGGAAAAACGTATTGAATTGCACCACCATCTAACCCACCACCCCATCCCACTACTTGGCCCTAAACGATCCTACACCTATTTTTACTACTTTCTACATTGTAGAATAATAGTGAAGACATCCTAACTATGAAATAATTCATGGAATTATTTAGTAACCAAAAAGTGTTAAACAAATCAAAATATAATATAGATTCTTCAAATAGCCACCCTTTGCCTTGATGATAGCTTTGCATACTCTTAGCATTCTCTCAACCAGCTTCATGAGGTAGTCACCTGGAATGCATTTTAATTAACAGGTGTGCCTTAAAGTTATTTGTGTAAATTCTTTCCTTCTTAATGCGTTTGAGCCAATCAGTTGTGTTGTGACAAAGTCCATAATTACTTTAAGACAAGGTCAGTCAATCCATGAAAATGTCAAGAACTTTGAAAGTTTCTTCAAGTGCAGTCGCAAAAACCATCAAGCACTATGACAACTGTCTCTCATGAGGACCGCCACAGGAATGGAAGACCTTGAGTTACCTCTGCTGCAGAGGATAAGTTCTTTCACGTTATATTCATCTCAGATTGCAGCCCAAATAAATATTTCAGAGTTCAAGTAACAGACGCATCTCAACATCAACTGTTCAGACCAGGCCTTCAAGGTCGAATTTCTGCAAGAGTACACCAATATGAGGAAGAGACTTGCTTGTGCCAGGAAACATAAGCAATGGATATTAGACTGGTGGAAATCTGTCCAAATTGAGATTTTTGGTTCCATCCTCTGTGTCTTTGTGAGACGTGGAGTAGGTGAAAGGATGATATCTGCATGTGTGGTTCCCACCGTGAAGCATGGAGGAGGTGGTGTTATGGTGTGGGCGTGCTTTGCTGGTGACACTGATTTATTTAGAATTCAAGGCACACTTAACCAGCATGGCTACCACAGCATTCTGCAGCGATACGCAATCCCATCTTTTTTTGCGCTTAGTCCCACTATCATTTGTTTTTCAGGACAATGACAGTGACCCAAAACACACCTCCAGGCTGTGTAAGGGCTATTTGACCAAGGAGAGTAATGGAGTGCTGCATCAGATGACCTGACCCCCACAATCACCCAACCTCAACCCAATTGAGATGGTTTGGGATGAGTTGGACCGCAGAATGAAGGAAAAGCAGCCAACAGGTGCTCAGCATATGTGGGAACTCCTTCAAGACTGTTGGAAAAGCATTCCTCATGAAGCTAGTTGAGAGAAAGCTTTGCACACTCTTGGCAATCATCAAGGCAAAGGGTGATTTTCTTCCCCATGGCACACGAGGCACCTGTCTTTGCGCCTGTCTCAGTGGAATAATCCATTAAAACCGCGGGGATGCCACGGTCTAAGAAAAGTGTGGCTCAGCAGTACAAGGCACGACTCTCTCCAGATTGTGCGCTCTCCCGCTAATATTCATTGTTTCATAACTTCTTTGTGTGTGCATGGTTTGCTGTGTATCAATTCCCCATTTACTTATGTCACCAGCAGTAGCCTACATTTTACTGTTAATTCCCTTAATTTCTAATCTGCAATGTTTAATTGGTTACTGTAAGTTCTGTTAACGCATTCAAAATATTATTATTACAGTCGTTTACAATCATTTTCGGCGTGGACATATTGAAGAAATCACAACCTATGCTACACTTGTGAGAAACAAGTTTTTTTTATATATTTTTTTTTTACTTCATTCCATTTATGAGTTTTGTCAATTTATTCATCAACTTTAGTTTGAAATGCTCCTGTCAATGTTGAGTAAGGACACACACCTGATTACAAATATAGAAGTAGGCCTAGTCTACCTGGCCTGCGTACAAATGTAGGCTTATAAATGTGCCCATTTGGGGATGTCTGATTTTAGTATTTCTGATTGTCTTAACTCACCACCGCTAAGGAGATGTGGAGCTTTTCAAAGTCATATTTTATTCACCTCAAACACCAAGTAAATAAAGTCTGTTTTTAGAATCAAAAGCATTTGAAAAGTGGATAACCACTTGGCAGGAAATGAAGGGAGAAATGTAATGTTCTTATCCAGTGGAAACGTCATAAAAGTGTTCCCTCTTATCCCTTGCACAAATAGCCTACAGCTGTGTCTGTTTAAAGCTTACTGGTGTGGATAACTCTTGAGGGCCCAGAATATTTTATACAATGATGCAAGTTTGCTAGTGAGTTTCGGGCTGACACAGTTGATACAATGTTTCAACTTTGTTGCAGACAGGCCATGCATATGTGATGCAATGTGATTTATATTTTCTACCTGCAGGCTGCAATGTTATTTGTTGGCTTTATGTAGGCTGTTTTTACATAGTTGGCAATGGCAATAAAAGTTACTTTTGATTTATATAATTTTAATTGAGAGAATCATTGTCTGTGTTTAAAGATACAAAGACTATTATAAATAAATTAAATAAATCTGTTCCATGAAAAATTGCGTGTGAAAATCACAACTGGCACGCAGATCTGTAGAAATGGTAAGATAAATTGGCGCTCCAAATGGATAAGGTTGCCGACTGCTGGTGTAGCCTATTACCTTTAACTTCGGGAGCATAATGGCAGATTCTGCGAAGGCCAGCAGCAGGAGGATCCTTCTGGTTAGGCTATCTTGATCTACATTTACATTTACATTTAAGTCATTTAGCAGACGCTCTTTTCCAGAGCGACTTACAAATTGGTGCATTCACCTTATGATATCCAGTGGAAACAACCACTTTACAATAGTGCATCTAACTCTTTAAGGGGGGGGAGGGGGGTTAGAAGGATTACTTTATCCTATCCTAGGTATTCCTTAAAGAGGTGGGGTTTCAGGTGTCTCCGGAAGGTGGTGATTGACTCCGCTGACCTGGCGTCGTGAGGGAGTTTGTTCACCATTGGGGTGCCAGAGCAGCGAACAGTTTTGACTGGGCTGAGCGGGAATTACTTCCTCAGAGGTAGGGAGGCGAGCAGGCCAGAGGTGGATGAACGCAGTGCCTTGTTTGGGTGTAGGGCCTGATCAGAGCCTGAAGGTACGGAGGTGCCGTTCCCTCACAGCTTCGTAGGCAAGCACCATGGTCTTGTAGCGGATGCGAGCTTCAACTGGAAGCCAGTGGAGAGAGCGGAGGAGCGGGGTGACGTGAGAGAACTTGGGAAAGTTGAACACCAGACGGGCTGCGGCGTTCTGATGAGTTGTAGGGTTTAATGGCACAGGCGGGAGCCCAGCCAACAGCGAGTTGCAGTAATCCAACGGGAGATGACAAGTGCCTGGATTAGGACCTGCGCCGCTTCCTGCGTGAGGCAGGGTCGTACTCTGCGAATGTTGTAGAGCATGAACCTACAGGAACGGGTCACCGCCTTGATGTTAGTTGAGAACGACAGGGTGTTGTCCAGGATCACGCCAAGGTTTTAGCACTCTGGAGGAGGACACAATGGAGTTGTCAACCGTGATGGCGAGATCATGGAACGGGCAGTCCTTCCCCGGGAGGAAGAGCAGCTCCGTCTTGCCGAGTTCAGCTTGAGGTGGTGATCCGTCATCCACACTGATATGTTGCCAGACATGCAGAGATGCGATTCACCACCTGGTTATCAGAGGGGGGAAAGGAGAAGATTAATTGTGTGTCGTCTTGCATAGCATGATAGGAGAGACCATGTGAGGATATGACAGAGCAAGTGACTTGGTGTATAGCGAGAATAGGAGAGGGCCTAGAACAGAGCCCTGGGGACACCAGTGGTGAGAGCACGTGGTGCGGAGACAGATTCTCGCCCCACCATGGTAGGAGCGACCTGTCAGGTAGGACGCAATCCAAGCGTGGACCTTGCCGGAAATGCCCAGCTCGGAGAGGGTGGAGAGGAGGATCTGATGGTTCACAGTATCAAAGGCAGCCGATAGTCTAGAAGGATGAGAGGAGAGAGGTTAGCTTTAGCAGTGCGGAGCGCCTCCGTGACACAGAGAAGAGCAGTCTCAGTTGAATGACTAGTCTTGAAACCTGACTGATTTGATCAAGAAGGTCATTCTGAGAGAGATAGCAGGAGAGCTGGCCAAGGACGGCACGTTCAAGAGTTTTGGAGAGAAAGAAAGAAGGGATACTGGTCTGTAGTTATTGACATCGGAGGGACGAGTGTAGGTTTTTTCAGAAGGGGTGCAAACTCTCGCTCTCTTGAAGACGGAAGGGACGTAGCCAGCGGTCAAGGATGAGTTGATGAGCGAGGTGAGGTAAGGGAGAAGGTCTCCGGAAATGGTCTGGAGAAGAGAGGAGGGGATAGGATCAAGCGGGCATGTTGTTGGGCGGCCGGCCGTCACAAGACGCGAGATTTCATCTGGAGAGAGAGGGGAGAAAGAGGTCAAAAGCACAGGGTAGGGCAGTGTGAGCAGAACCAGCGGTGTCGTTTGACTTAGAAACGAGGATCGGATGTCGTCGACCTTCTTTTCAAAATGGTTGACGAAGTCATCCGCAGAGAGGAGGAGGGGGGAGGAGGGGGAGGAGGATTCAGGAGGGAGGAGAAGGTGGCAAAGAGCTTCCTAGGGTTAGAGGCAGATGCTTGGAATTTAGAGTGGTAGAAATTGGCTTTAGCAGCAGAGACAGAAGAGGAGAATGTAGAGAGGAGGGAGTGAAAGGATGCCAGGTCCGCAGGGAGGCGAGTTTTCCTCCATTTCCGCTCGGCTGCCCGGAGCCCTGTTCTGTGAGCTCGCAATGAGTCGTCGAGCCACGGAGCAGGAGGGGAGGACCGAGCGGCCGGCTGGAGGATAGGGGACATAGAGAGTCAAAGGATGCAGAAAGGGAGGAGAGGAGGGTTGAGGAGGCAGAATCAGGAGATAGGTTGGAGAAGGTTTGAGCAGAGGAAAGAGATGATAGGATGGAAGGAGAGAGTAGCGGGGGAGAGAGAGCGAAGGTTGGGACGGCGCGATACCATCCGAGTAGGGGCAGTGTGGGAAGTGTTGGATGAGAGCGAGAGGGAAAAGGATACAAGGTAGTGGTCGGAGACTTGGAGGGGAGTTACAATGAGATTAGTGGAAGAACAGCATCTAGTAAAGATGAGGTCAAGCGTATTGCCTGCCTTGTGAGTAGGGGGGAAGGTGAGAGGGTGAGGTCAAAAGAGGAGAGGAGTGGAAAGAAGGAGGCAGAGAGGAATGAGTCAAAGGTAGACGTGGGGAGGTTAAGTCACCCAGAACTGTGAGAGGTGAGCCATCCTCAGGAAAGGAACTTATCAGGGCGTCAAGCTCATTGATGAACTCTCCAAGGGAACCTGGAGGGCGATAAATGATAAGGATGTTAAGCTTGAAAGGGCTGGTAACTGTGACAGCATGGAATTCAAAGGAGGCGATAGACAGATGGGTCAGGGAGAAAGAGAAAATGTCCACTTGGGAGAGTGAGGATCCCAGTGCCACCACCCGCTGACCAGAAGCTCTCGGGGTGTGCGAGAACACGTGGGCAGACGAGGAGAGAGCAGTAGGAGTGCAGTGTTTTCTGTGGTAATCCATGTTTCCGTCAGTGCCAAGAAGTCGAGGGACTGGAGGGAAGCATAGGCTGAGATGAACTCTGCCTTGTTGGCCGCAGATCGGCAGTTCCAGAGGCTGCCGGAGACCTGGAACTCCACGTGGGTCGTGCGCGCTGGGACCACCAGGTTAGAGTGGCAGCGGCCACGGGTGTGAAGCATTTGTATGGTCTGTGCAGAGAGGAGAGAAGAGGGATAGACAGACACATATGTTGAGGCTACAGAAGAGGCTACGCTAATGCAAAGGAGATTGGAATGACAAGTGGACTACACGTCTCGAATGTTCAGAAAGTTAAGCTTACGTTGCAAAAAATCTTATTGACTAAAATGATATAGTACTGCTGGCTGGTGAAATAGGCTAGCTAGCAGTGGCTGCGTTGTTGACTTTGTTTGAAAGTGTAACTGGCTAGGTAACCTCGACAATTACTCTAGACTACACAATTATCTTGATACAAAGACGGCTATGTAGCCAGCTAAGATCAAACAAATCAAACTGTTGTACTGTAATGAAATGAAATGTAATACTACCTGTGGAGCGAAGCGGAATGCAACTACTCGCTCCAACCCGGAAGTGCGTATCGTAGAGGGAGAGGCAATAGAAGTGTTGTTTCTTGTATTATTGTCTTTTGTGTCTTTAGAGGACTGCTTCACCTTAATGTCCCTTTCCCTTTTCTTCTGTCCTTATTTGTCCCACTTTGTCCCTTCTTTGTCCCTTCTGCCAACTAGACACTCCTTGTTAGCTAGCTAGCTTCTTCCAGGAATGTCCCTAGCAACTGCTAGCACAATGTCCCTAGCAACTGCCTAGCAACAGGTAAACAACTTAGCTAGCTAAGAAAACGGTATAATTTTATGAAAAATTGTTACTTTTTCAAAAGCCTTTCTTCTTTGTTTGCTGCTTGTTTGGTCTCCTATTCAGTTTGCAGTTTTCTTTTGATTTTTTTCGATGTACTTTACTCTAAAAAAACATTTAAATTTCAATATTTGTAGGAGCTCATCTTTTCAGCTGCTGCTGCTTAATTTGGAACTCCGCTCCTACTTGAGTCATTTGTATGTCTTTATTTAATCCAACAATGTGCTTAAAACATCAGACAAGTTCAATACATACAGTGCATCCGGGAAGTATTCACATCCCTTCACGTTTTCCACATTTTGTTCCGTTACAGCCTTATTCTAAAATTGATTAAATAGGTTTTTTCCCCTCACCAATCTACACCCAATGCCCCATAATGACAAAGTAAAAACAGGTTTTTAGAAATAATTTTCAAATGTATCACATGTACGTAAGTATTCAGACCCTTTACTCAGCACTTTGTTGATTACAGCATCAAGTCTTCTTGGTTAGGACGCTACAAGCTTGGCCCACCTGTATTTGGGGAGTTTATCCCCCATTCTTCTCTGCAGATCCTCTCAAGCTCTGTCAGGTTGGATGGGGAACGTCGCTGTACAGCTATTTTCAGGTCTATCCAGAGATGTTCGATCTGGTTCAAGTCCGGGCTCTGGCTGGACTTGTCCCGAAGCCACTCCTGCGTTGTCTTGGCTGTGTGCTCTGGGTCATTGTCCTGTTGTAAGGTGAACCTTCGCCCCAGTCTGGCGTTCTGGGGAAGGTTTTCATCAAGGATCTCTCTGTACTTTGCTCTGTTAATCTTTCCCTTCATCCTGACTAGTCCCTGCTGCTGAAAAACATCCCCACCTGCTGCTGAAATTCATCCCYACAGCAAGATGCTACTTCATCTGGTTTCCTCCAGATGTGACACTTGGCATTCAGGCCAAAGAGTTCAATCTTCGTTTCATCAGACCAGAGAATCTTGTTTCTCCTGATCTGGGAGTTATTTGGCAAACTCCAAGCAGGCTGTCATGTGCCTTTTTTACTGAGCAGTGGCTTCCATCTGGCCACTCTACCATAAAGGACTGATTGGTGGAGTGCTGCAGAGATGTTTGTCCTTCTGGAAGTTTATCCCATCTCCACAGAGGAATTCTGGAGCTCTGTCAGAGTGCCCATCGGGTTCTTGGTCACCTCCCTAACCAAAGCCCTTCTCCCCCTGATTGCTCAGTTTGGCCGAGCGGCCAGCTCTAGGAAGAGTCTTGGTTGTGCCAAACTCATTACATTTAAGAATGATGAAGGCGACTGTTCTTGTGAACCTTCAATGCTGCAGACATTTTTTGATACCCTTCCCCAGATCGGTGCCTCAACACAATCCTGTCTCGGAGCTCTACAGACAGTTCCTTCGACCTCATGGCTTGGCTTTTGCTCTGACATGCACTGTCATTTGTGGGACCCTATATAGACAGGTGTGTGCGGTTCCAAATCATGTCCAATCAATTGAATTTACCACAGGTGGACTCCAATCAAGTTGTAAAACAGGGGTGGGCAAACTGAAATTCAGGGGAGGGACGCATTTTTTAAATCAATTTGCTGGGTCCTCCCGGGTCGCGCAACGGTCTAAGGTATTACATTGCAGTGCTTGAGGCGTCACTACAGACTCGGGTTCGATCCCAGCCTGAGTCACAGCTGGCTGTGACTGGGAGACGCATGAGGTGGCGCACAATTGGCCCAGCGACGTCCGGGTTAGGAAATGTTTTGGCAGGCCGAGATTTCCTTGTCCCATCGTGCTCCAGCGACTCCTGTGGTGGGCCGGGCGCATGCACGCTGACACGGTTGCCAGGTGTACTGTGTTTCCTCCGACACATTGGTGCAGCTGGCTTCCGCATTAAGCAGGCATTGTGTCAAGAAGCAGTGCGGGTCGTGTTTTCGGGGGACGCACGGCTCTCGACCATCGTCTCTCCCAAGTCCATACGGGAGTTGCAGCGACGGGACAAGACTGTAACTACCAATTTGGATACCACGAAATTGGGGAGAAAAAGGGTTTACATTTTTTTTGTCTCGCGGGCCAGATTGGAGTGCCCGGCGAGCTTGATCCGGCCCACGGGCCGTACTTTGCCCCCCTTGTTGTAGAAACATCTCAAGGATAGGGAATGGAAACAGGATGCCCCTTAGCTAAATTTTGAGTCTTATAGCAAAGGTTCTGAATASTTATGTAAATAAGGTTTTTGTTTTTGTAAATACATATGCAAAACAAATCTACAAACCTGTTTTTGCTTTGTCATTATGGGGTATTGTTTGTAGATTGGAGTTGCTTATTGGTTGTCGGAAATAGTGGGGTGCCTGGCTGGCTGCTTTTCTTTTTCTATACAGCCCCAAAGTCCTTATTTATTGGAGGTAAGACTGACCTGTGAACGTTTGTGTTTTCTGTATCAGAATGTACAGTCGTGGCCAAAAGTTTTGAGAATGACATAAATATTAATTTTCACAAAGTCTGCTGCCTCAGTTTGTATGATGGCAATTTGCATATACTCCAGAATGTTATGAAGAGTGATCAGATGAATTGCAATTAATTGCAAAGTCCCTCTTTGCCATGCAAATGAACTAAATCCCACAAACATTTCCACTGCATTTCAGCCCTGCCACAAAAGGACCAGCTGACATGTCAGTAATTCTCTCGTTAACCTGTCTAGGACCTCGCCAACAGCCAATGAAATTGCAGGGCGCCAAATTCAATCAACAGAAATCTCATAATTAAATTTTCTCAAACATACAAGTATTAGACACCATTTTAAAGATAAAATTCTCGTTAATCCAACCACAGTGTCCGATTTCAAAAGTTTTTCGGGCGAAAGCAGAACAAATCATTATGTTAGGTCAGCAACTAGTCACAGAAAGCATACAGCGATTTTTCAACCAAAGAGAGGAGTCACAAAAAGCAGAAATATTGATAAAATGAATCACTAACCTTTGATAATCTTCATCAGATGACACTCCTGGGACAACATGTTACACAATACATGTATGTTTTGTTCGATCAGTTCATATTTATATCCAAAAACCTCAGTTTACATTTGGCTTTGCCTCCAAAACATCCCGTGAATTTGCACAGAGCCACATCAAATCACAGAAATACTCATAATAAACATTGATAAAAGATACAAGTGTTATTCACAGATTTAAAGATATACTTCTCCTTAATGCAACTGCTGTGTCAGATTTCAAAAGAAATYTGCGGGAAAAGCAAACATGCAATAATCTGAGTACGGCGCTCAGACGACAAATCAACCCAAAGAGATATCCGCCATGTTGGAGTCAACATAAGTCAGAAATAGCATTATAAATATTCACTTACCTTTGATCTTCATCAGAATGCACTCCCAGGAATCCCAGTTCCACAAATGTTTGATTTGTTCCATAAAGTCCATCATTTATGTCCAAATTACTCCTTTTGGTTTTGCGCAATCCAAACTCACGACGCGCGGGCAGGTCCAGGCAAAAGTTCAGATGAAAAATCATATTACAGTCCGTAGAAACATGCCAAACGAAGTATAGAATCAATCTTTAGGATGTTTTTAACATAAATCTTCAATAATGTTCCAACCGGAGAATTCCTTTGTCTTCAGAAAAGCAATGGAACAGAGCTTGCTCTCACGTGAACGAGCGTCATGAGCTCAAGGCATTCTGCCAGACCTCTGATTCATTCCCCTCTCATTCGGCCCCACTTCACAGTAGAAGCATCAAACAAGGTTCTAAAGACTGTTGACATCTAGTGGAAGCCTTAGGAAGTGCAACATGACCACATATACACTGTGTATTCGATAGGCCAAGAGTTGAAAACCTACAAACCACAGATTTCCCACTTCCTGGTTGGATTTCTCTCAGGTTATCTCCTGCCATATGGGTTATGTTATACTCACAGACATCATTCAAACAGTTTTAAAAACTTCAGAGTGTTTTCTATCCAAATCTACTAATAATATGCATATATTAGCAACTGGGACTGAGTAGCAGGCAGTTTACTCTGGGCACGCTTTTCATCCAAACGTGAAAATGCTGCCCCCTATCCATAACAAGTTAACACAGATGTGAGTGTTGACGAGGACAAGGCTGGAGATCACTCTGTCATGCTGATTGAGTTCAAATAACAGACTGGAAGCTTCAAAAGGAGGGTGGTGCTTGGAATCATTGTTCTTACTCTGTCAACCATGGTTACCTGCAAGGAAACATGTGCTGTCATCATTGCTTTGCACAAAAAGGGAGTCACAGGCAAGGATATTGCTGCCATTAAGATTGCACCTAAATCAACCATTTATCGGATCATCAAGAACTTCAAGGAGAGCAGTTCAATTGTTGTGAAGACGGCTTCAGTGCGCCCAAGAAAGTTCAGCAAGTGCCAGGACCGTCTCTTAAAGCTGATTCAGCTGCAGGATCAGGGCACCACCAGTACAGAGCTTGCTCAGGAATTGCAGCAGGCAGGTGTGAGTGCATCTGCACGCACAGTGAGGCGAAGACTTTTGGAGGATGACCTGGTGTCAAGAAGGGCAGCAAAGAAGCCACTTCTCTCCAGGAAAAACATCAGGGACAGACTGATATTCTGTAAAAGGTACAGGGATTGGATTGCTGAGGTAAAGTCATTTTCTCTGAATCCCCTTTCTGATTGTTTGGGGCATCCGGAAAAAAGCTTGTCCGGAGAAGAAGAGGGGACCATCAGTCCTCGGTCATGCCAACAGTAAAGCATCCTGAGACCATTTGTGTGTGGGGTTGCTTCTCAGCCAAGGGAGTGGGCTCACTCACAATTTCGCCTAAGAACACAGCCATGAATAAAGAATGGTACCAACACATCCTCCGAGAGCAACTTCTCCCAACCATCCAGGAACAGTTTGGTGACGAACAATGCCTTTTTCAGCATGATGGAGCACCTTGCCATAAGGCAAAAGTGATAACTAAGTGGCTCGGGGAACAAAACAAATATTTTGTGTCCATGGCCAGAAAACTCCCCAGACCTTAATTCCATTGAGAACTTGTGGTGTACCCTCAATAACGGTGGACAAACAACCCCCCACAAATTCTGACAAACTCCAAGCATTGATTATGCAAGAATGGGCTGCCATCAGTCAGGATGTGGCCCAGAAGTTAATTGACAGCATGCCAGGGCGGATTGCAGATAAGGGTCAACACTGCAAATATTGACTGCATCAACCTCGTGTAATTGTCAATAAAAGCCTGACACTTATGAAATGCTTGTAATTATACTTCAGTATTCCATAGTAACATCTGACAAAAATATCTAAAGACACTGAAGCAGCTAACTTTGGAAATTAACATTTGTCATTCTCAGAACTTTTGGCCACGACTGTACTTTTTGCCTTTTAGTTTCTCTAAATTCATTAAAGGTTTAATTAGGATTTGTACCACTGCCTTAAGGCATCCGCATGCTTCCCAGACAACAGTTCGGAAGAGTTTGTGCATATATTTGGATATTTTGTGACGTTTTTGTTAATTCTTTACTTTGAGTTTCCCCGGCTGTTCGGGCAAACATGTTTTTTTCCCTAGAGGCAAACCGAATTTCGGATCCGAAGTCTACGCCCCTTCGTCGGTGATATGTCAACTGTAGGGATTCTTCAATAAAGTCTTTGTTGTATTCCAATGAGAGACGACTCATTTTCATGTACATTCTTTTCATTGACAAATACTGCACCAAACAGATTTTACATCTTAGATTTAAAATTGCACGACTGCAAAAACGTTAAAAAAAATTGATATTTCTTGAGTTACTTTAGATTAATTCGGACTATTTTTGACGAAGTGTATACTGGACATGGCATCTCAAAATGGACAAACAGTACTATTGCCGCTTTTTTCTCGTTTTTCAAGTGAGGTCTTTTAAGGGAGTATGCGTGCACACTCGTTAGGCTAAGCCACAGCCGAACTGAAGCTTGCTGATGCCTTTACTTTGCCTTTGTCCCTGTAACAACAACTGACATCAATTTTCTCTCTCTTTTTACAGACTGGGAGCATGCCATACGGATTGGCGTCCTGGACTGTGCTCATGAGAATAACTTTGACATCTGCAAGGAGTTTGGCATTCACTTCTACCCCACCTTCAGAGTATGTGCCAGCCAAGATTTGAATCATGTAGGCTACTAATAAGCCACTATTGTTTTACAGTTCTGCCACTTGTTCTTTTCTCCCTCAGTACTTTAAAGCACGTGGCCCCACATTTGATGTTGGAAAAACATACAGAGGTAAGAGTTTGGTACTTGTAGATGCATTTGGGGATTGTTTTTCGAACAAAATAAGTAGTTTTGATTTGGATGAACTTAAATGTTCACTATTGTTTGTCTGACAAGGCTTTGCAGTTTGTAAATTTTGTTCCATACTGCCAAATGTAGACAGACCCGTACCACCGCTGCATTCTAGAATAATATGTCCATCTCAAGACAGTTGTTTTCGTATTCGACATTCTCCTCAAGTTGTTTCCATAAAGACCTACTCTTCGGGCTGGGATTTATGCCCTAGGAGTTACCCTCTGCAGGTACCAGGCTGCTCAGGCTTACCTTCCGGGACTTACAATAAAGCTGTGACCGGTCAGAATACAACGGGACTACTGAATAAGTTCAGGCTTTCTAGGTCCGTATACTATAAATCTTCCCAAGATTTATGAATGAGTGGTAACAGGTGTAGGATCTGTGTCAACCTTGTTTTTGGTACCGGCTCTTGTTTCACTGATTCGCAATCTCTAGTTTGACTGTAAATTGCTTTGAACCCTGCTTGCAGCGCCAACTGTTTGTTTATTTAGAACTAGAGTAAAAAACTCACGGATGCTTAATAAAGCTCAAACCAAGTTTATTCACCCACTGAGTGCACAAGACAAAGAACATATTCACATAAGTCCTGGTATTTAACCCTTTCTCCTATGCTGAGTCTCCTCCTACACATCTGAAAAGCCAATACATCTGTTGCTAGACAGAACCTGAGTGATATATGTTCTTCCTCACTTCATCTGACCTGACCTCTGCCCAAATTCCTTACTCCTCCCTATAAGATCCCTGATGTCTAACAATAACATATTCTGACAGAATGTAAATGTTCTACATTCCCCTCTCTCCCTCAGTGACATGAATGAGAATATTTCATATTTTAAAGTTAATAAGTCTGAACCCATCAGCGCAAACCAGATGGGATGGTGTATCGCTGCAGAATGCTGTGGTAGTCATGCTGGTTAAGTGTACCTTGAATTCTAAATAAATCACAGACAGTGTCACCAGCAAAGCACCATCACACCTCTACCATGCTTCACGGTGGGAACCACACACGCAGAGGTCATCCGTTCACCTACTCTGCATCTCATAAAGACATGGCGGTTGGAATCTAAAATTTGGACTCATTAGACCAAATTACAGATTTCCACCGGTCTAATGTCCGTTGCTCGTGTTTCTTGGCCCAAGCAAGTCTCTTATTCTTATTGGTGTCCTTTAGTAGTGGTTTCTTTGCAGCAATTCGACCATGAAGGCCTGCTTCACGTAGTCTCCTCTGAACAATTGATGTTGTGTCTGTTACTTGAACTCGGTGAATTTATGTCGCCTGCAATTTCTGAGGCTGGTAACTTTAATAAACGTATCCTCTACAGCAGAGTTAACTTATGGCTGGGATCCCATTAACGGGATCGATAATGACAACAGCCAGTGAAACTGCAGGGCGCCAAATTCAAAACAACAGAAATCTCATAATTAAAATTCCTCGGACATACAAGTATTTTACACCATTTTAAAGATAAACTTGTTGTTAATCCCACCACAGTGTCCGATTTCAAAAGGCTTCACAACGATAGCACAACATATCATTGTTAGGTCGGCACCTATTCACAGAAAAACACAGCCATTTTTCCAGCCAAAGAGAGGAGTCACAAAAGCAGAAATAGAGAAAATTAATCACTAACCTTTGATATTCTTCATCAGATGACACTCATAGGACTTCATGTTACACAATACATGTATGTTTTGTTCGATAAAGTTCATATTTATATCCAAAAATCTTAGTTTACATTGACGTGTTATGTTCAGTAATGTTTTGCCTCCAAAACATCCTGTGATTTTGCAGAGAGCCACATCAATTTACAGAAATACTCATAATAAACATTGATAAAAGATACAAGTATTATACATGGAACTTTAGATAAACCTCTCCTTAATGCAACCGCTGTGTCCGATTTCAAAAAAACTTTACGGAAAAAGCACACCATGCAATAATCTGAGTACAGCACTCAGAGACCAAACAAGCCATAAAGATATCCGCCATGTTGTGGAGTCATCAGATGTTAGAATAGCATTATAAATATTCACTTACCTTTGATGATCTTCATCAGAATGCACTCCCAGGAATCCCAGTTCCACAAATGTTTGATTTGTTCCATAAAGTCCATCATTTATGTCCAAATACCGCCTTTTTGTTCGCGCGTTCAGTACACAATCCAAACTCACGACGCGCGGGCAAGTCCATGCGAAAGTTCAGACAAAATTCCATTACAGTTCGTAGAAACATGTCAAACGCAGTATAGAATCAGTCTTTAGGATGTTTTTAAAATAAATCTTCAATAATGTTCCAACCGGAAAATTCCTTTGTCTGTAGAAATGCGATGGAACGCAGGTCTAACTCTCTCACGTGAACACGTGTGGTCAGCTCATGGCACTCGGCCAGACCACTGACTCAAAGAGCCCTCATTCCCCCCTCCTTCACAGAAGCATCAAACATGGTTCTAAAGACTGTTGACATCTAGTGGAAGCCTTAGGAAGTGCAATATGACAAATATCCCACTGTATATTTGATAGGGAATGAGTTGAAAAATGACAAACCTCAGATTTCCCAATTCCTGGTTGGATTTTTTCTCAGGTTTTTGCCTGCCATATGAGTTCTGTTATACTCACAGACATCATTCAAACAGTTTTAGAAACGTCAGCGTTTTCTATCCAAATCTACTAATAATATGCATATCTTAGCTTCTGGGCCTGAGTAGCAGGCAGTTTCCTCTGGGCACCTTATTCATCCAAGCTACTCAATACTGCCCCCAGCCATAAGAAGTTAACTCTGGGACTTCCATTCCTGTGGCGGTCCAGATGAGAGCCAGTTTCTTCATAGCACTTGATGGTTTTTGCAACTGCACTTGAAGAAACTTTCAAAGTTCTTGAAATTTCCCGGATTGACTGATCTTCATGTCTTAAAGTAATGATGGGCTGTCATTTCTCTTTGCTTATTTGAGCTGTTTTTGCCATAATATAGACTTGGTATTTTACCAAATAGGGCTATCTTCTGTATACCACCCCTACCTTGTTACACCCCAACTGATTGACTCAAAAGCATTATGAAGGAAAGACATCCACAAATTAGCTTTTTAAGAAGGCACACCTGTTAATTGAATTGCATTCCAGGTGACTACCTCATGAAGCTGGTTGAGAGAATGCCAAGAGTGTGCAAAGCTGTCATCAAGGCAAAGGGTGGCTACTTTGAAGAATCTCAAATCTAAAAAATATTTTGAATTGTTAAAGCCTTTTCCTACTTGATTCCTTATGTTTTATTTCAAGGGGTTGATGTCTTCACTGTTACTCTACATTGTAGAAAATAGTAAAAATAAAGAAAAACCCTTGAATGCGTAGGTGTGTCCAAACCTTTGACTGCTACTGTACATAAAGAAAAATATTCTCACTTGTGACTCTCATAAAGGCAGCGTGTCTTTCGCGCAGTACTTCTCATTTCCCACTCTGGGATAATGTGATGGGCTTTCACTGTTAAAGTAACTCTCTGTAGCCCTGGAGGTCCATCCATCTGTAGTTAGCGCAACACAGGGTGCATTGGCCAATTTAATTGTCAACTTCAGCTTTAGCTTGCTTATATAAACAACCTGTTTGCTGAAATGGGTGCAAGAGGGCGACGTTTGTAACGTGGCTCGAGCACTTTCGCGAGGTGCTGAAATCCCCTTTTTTTTCTCCACCGAGAATCGGCGCATAAACTTTTATTTTTATTTCACCTTTATTTAGCCAGGTAGGCTAGTTGAGAACAAGTTCTCATTTGCAACTGCGACCTGGCCAAGATAAAGCATAGCAATTCGACACATACAACAACACAGAGTTACACATGGAATAAATAAGACATACAGTCAATAATACAGTAGAAAAAAAGAAAACGAAAGTCTATATACAGTGAGTGCAAATGAGGTAAAATAAGGGAGTTAAGGCAATTAATAGGCCATGGTGGCGAAGTATTTACAATATAGCAATTAAACACTGGAATGGTAGATGTGCAGAAGATGAATGTGCAAGTAGAGATACTGGGGTGCAAAGGAGCAAGACATAAATAAATACAGTATGGGGATGAGGTAGATGGATGGGCTGTTTACAGATAGGCTATGTACAGGTGCAGTAAGCTGCTCAAAGCTAGTGAGGGAGATGTGAGTCTCCAGCTTCAGTGATTTTTGCAGTAGAGAACTGGAAGCAAAGGCGAGCAAAGGAGGAATGGAGCGCGTGCTATGAGTGGGTGCTGCTATGGTGACCAGTGAGCTGAGATAAGGCTGGGCTTTACCTAGCAGAGACTTGTAGATAACCTGTAGCCAGTGGGTTTGGCGACCAGTATGAAGCGAGGGCCAACCAACGAGAGCGTACAGGTCGCAGTGGTGGGTAGTGTATTGGGCTTTGTTGACAAAACGGATGGCACTGTGATAGACTACATCCAGTTTGCTGAGTAGAGTGTTGGTAGTTATTTTATAGATGACATCGCCGAAGTCAAGGATCGTGAGGATGGTCAGTTTTACGAGGGTATGTTTGGCAGCATGAGTGAAGGATGCTTTGTTGCGATATAGGAAGCCGATTCTAGATTTAATTTTGGATTGGAGATACTTAATGTGAGTCTGGAAGGAGAGTTTACAGTCTAACCAGATACCTAGGTAGTTGTCCACGCATTCTAAGTCCGAGCCGTCCAGAGTAGTGATGCTGGTGGGATTCAAAATGGTCGGTAATCTGTTTGTTAACTTGGCTTTTGAAGACCTTAGAAAGACAGGGTAAGATAGATTTAGGTATGTAGCAGTTTGGGTCTAGAGTGTCACCCCCTTTTAAGATGCGGATAACCGCAGCAGCTTTCCAATCTTTGGGAATCTCAGACGATACGAGAGGTTGAACAGGCTAGTAATAGGGGTTGCAACAATTTCGGGCAGATCATTTTAGAAAGAGAGGGTCTAGATTGTCTAGCCCGGCTGATTTGTAGGGGTCCAGATTTTGCAGCTCTTTCAGAACATCAGCTATCTGGATTTGGGTGAAGGAGAAATGGTGGGGGCTCTGGCGGGTTGCTGTGGAGGGTGCCGGGCAGTTGACCCGGGGTAGGGGTAGCCAGGTGGAAAGCGTAGCCAGCCGTAGAGAAATGCTTATTGAAATTTTCAATTATCGCGGATTTATCGGTGGTGACAGTGTTTCCTAGCCTCAGAGCAGTGGGCAGCTGGGAGGAGGTGCTCTTATTTTCCATGGACTTTACAGTGTCCCAGAACTTTTTTGAGTTAGAGCTACAGGATGCAAAAAAAAAGCTGGCCTTAGCTTTCCTAACTGCCTGTGTAAATTTGTTCCTAACTTCCTTGAAAAGTTGCATATCACGGGGGCTATTCGATGCTAATGCAGAACGCCACAGGATGTTTTTGTGCTGGTCAAGGGCAGACAGATCTGGAGTTAACCAAGGACTATATCTATTCCTAGTTCTACATTTTGAACGGGGCATGCTTATTTAAGATGGTGAGGAAGGCACTTTTAAAGAATAACCAGGCATCTTCTACTGATGGGATGAGGTCAATGTCAATCCAGGATACCCCGGCCAGGTCGATTAGAAAGGCCTGCTCGCAGAAGTGTTTCAGGGAGCGTTTGAAAGTGATGAGGGGTGGTTGTTTGACTGTGGACCCATAACGGAAACAGGCAATGAGGCAGTGATCGCTGAGATCCTGGTTGAAAACAGCAGAGGTGTATTTAGAGGGCAAGTTGGTTAGGATGAYATCTATGAGGGTGCCCGTGTTTACGGCTTTGGGGTGGTACCTGGTAGGTTCATTGATAAGTTGTGTGAGATTGAGGGCATCAAGCATAGATTGTAGGATGGCCGGGGTGTTAAGCATGTCCCAGTTTAGGTCACCTAGTAGCACGAGCTCAGAAGATAGATGGGGGGGCAATCAGTTCACATATGGTGTCGAGAGCACAGCTGGGGGCAGAGGGTGGTCTATAGCAAGCAGCAACAATGAGAGACTTGTTTCTGGAAAGGTGAATTTTTTGAAGTAGAAGCTCGAATTGTTTGGGTACAGACCTGGATAGTAAGACAGAACTCTGCAGGCTATCTTTGCAGTTTTTGGTGGTTTTCCTAAGCCAGGATTCAGACACCGCTAAAACATCCAGGTTGGCAGAGTGTGTTAAAACAGTGAGTAAAACAAACTTAGGGAGTAGGCTTCTAATGTTGACATGCATGAAACCAAGGCTTTTACGGTTACAGAAGTCAACAAATGAGAGCACCTGGGGAGTGGGAGTGGAGCTAGGCACTGCAGGTCCTGGATTAACCTCTACATCACCAGAGGAACAGGGGAGAAGTAGGATAAGGGTACGGCTAAAGGCTATACGAACTGGCCGCCTAGCAGGTTCGGAACAGAGAGTAAAAGDAGCAGGTTTCTGGGAACGATAGCATAGATTCAAGGCATAGTGTACAGACAAAGGTAAGGTAGGATGTGAGTACATTGGAGGTAAACCTAGGCATTGAGTAATGATGAGAGAGATATAGTCTAGAGACGTTTAAACCAGGTGATGTCATCGCATATGTAGGAGGTGGAACAACATGGTTGGTTAAGGCATATTGAGCAGGGCTAGAGGCTCTACAGTAAAATAAGACAGTAATCACTAACCAGGACAGTAATGGACGAGGCATATTGATATTAGAGAGAGGCATGCGTAGCCAAGTGAGCCAGTTGGGTTGGCTGGGGACACGGCGATTCAGACAGTTAGCAGGCCGGTGCTAACAAGCTAGCAGTTTGTAGGCCGGGGCTAACATGCTAGCAGTTAGCAGATGGGGGCTAGCAAGCTAGCAGTTAGCAGACCAGGGGCTAGCAAGCTAGCAGTTAGCAGACCAGGGCTAGCAAGTTAGCAGAAGGGCCTTTGGGGGAAGTCGCGATGGAGGTAAGTCTGTTTTTGCCTCTTCGTGCGGTGACGTCGATAGACCAGTCGTGGATTAGTAGGGTTCCAAGTAGCTCTAGGCTAGCAGAATGGGCCTTCAGCGGACGTCGCGCCTGAGGGGCCTGTTGGAATCCTCCGGCAGATTATGTCGGTATTCCAGTCGTAGAGGATCGGGGGGGTTCCGTGCCCCGTACCGGCAGTAGAAGGGGTCTGGATATTGTAGCCCAGGAGAGGGCTTCGGTGGTAGCCCAGGAGCCCTAGCCAGGCTAGCTTCAGGCTAATTGGTGCTTGCTCTGGGATGGAGACGCTAGCCAGGAGTAGTCACCCGGGATTGCGGTTAGCTAGTTGCAAAAATCCAGATGAAAATGTTCAGAGTTTGCACTAGGATTCCGGGGATATGGAGAGAGAAAAAAATAGGTCAGTTATGCTCTGGTTTGAGTCACGTTGTACGAAACTGGTGAGAGCTTTCCGAGCTAGTTAGCTGATGGTTAGCTGATGACCGCTAGCAATGGTTTCCTGACTGATAGCTGGTAGGTAGTTAGCTGGCTAGCTTCAGTTGAGGGATTCCAGATCCGAAGTAAATAGAAATACTTTAGAAAAAAAATAGATACACATTGGCTGAGGCGGGTTGCAGGAGAGTATTTAGAAGTTGAGGTTTAGGAAAATATTTTTTTAACATATGCGAAGAAAAATATATAAAAAAGATGTATACAAGGGACAGGACAAAGGCAAAGACGTCTGACTGCTACGCCATCTTGGATCTTGAAGATCCATACTTATTGCTCCTCTAAATTATTTGGCCCGGTCAAAGTCTGCTGCAAAGGGCTGCTTGAATGCAGAGGGGAGACAAAGTTGTTTGGTAGGAATACTGGGGTGGTCTTGGTATAAATGTGTCAACATGTTTTAGATGTTGGCAGCTGCATAGGCTATTCTCTCTCTGTTTGTCACTGTTGTAATCCACTGGGAAGCCAAAATGTTCCCAAACTGGAGATTTAGACGATGGAGAATCCTCCTGGTTTATTGACCTCAGCACTCGCCATCGTACAGAAATAGTTCCTTGCTGCACCTCGGAAAATGTGCCAATTAAGGTATACATTTTTATTACAACATGCGCGTAGGCTCTAGTTTTAACAGAATAGCATGACATGTTTTTTTTTTAAGCTGATATTTACTCAAGAAGCCTATAGGCCTCGTGGTTTTATTTTTATTWAATTTTTTATTTATTCATTCGTGTTCACAGTGTGGACCGAATCGATGTCCCCGTACCGAACGGTTCGGKACGAGTACATGTACCATTTTACTAATAATAATTTTATTTTTGGGTGAAATTAATAGCTGACTGAGGACAGGAAGGCTGGGCATTCGTGCGGTTGAGTCCGTTTCGGCCGTAACATGGACTCTTAACATGAAGCTTTTGTACTCCTTGCTGAAACAAGCAAATGTGTGTTTCTGTCGCCTAGGCAATGCCCACCACAATGCAGCAGCAGCACACATGGAAGTAGAATAAATAGAATAGGCTTGGAACCTCTAACCCTGGCAATTTGACTGGAAAACTCAGGTTCTGACTAAAGGGACTGCAGCTACAACCGGAAGTGACATAGCAGAATTTACACAGCAAGTTAGGAGACTTGGATTAAGAAAAGGGTTAAGGTTAGCTAAAATGCTCTCCTAACCTGCTACGAAAAGTAACTTTCGGTCATAGCTGTTTTCGCTCTAGTCACAACCCTAAACTCATGGGTACACTTGCAATGCCTGCCTGGTATTGTGATGCGATCATTTTCATGGTAATATAGCATTTTTATTCAAATTTTGTTAACTGATGTGGCTCATGCAATACAATGTGTTTTTTTGTAATGTTCGGTTTCCATTATGCCATTGTTTCAATTGCAGCATATGCAGAGGAGATAAGAAAATGTGCAGCTTCATTTTTTTGTGTGTATATACAGTGGGGAGAACAAGTATTTGATACACTGCCGATTTTGCAAGTTTTCCTACTTACAAAGCATGTAGAGGTCTGTAATTTTTATCATAGGTACACTTCAACTGTGAGAGACGGAATCTAAAACAAAAATCCAGAAAATCACATTGTATGATTTTTAAGTAATTAATTTGCATTTTATTGCATGACATAAGTATTTGATCACCTACCAACCAGTAAGAATTCCGGCTCTCACAGACCTGTTAGTTTTTCTTTAAGAAGCCCTCCTGTTCTTCACTCATTACCTGTATTAACTGCACCTGTTTGAACTCGTTACCTGTATAAAAGACACCTGTCCACACACTCAATCAAACAGACTCCAACCTCTCCACAATGGCCAAGACCAGAGAGCTGTGTAAGGACATCAGGGATACAATTGTAGACCTGCACAAGGCTGGGATGGGCTACAGGACAATAGGCAAGCAGCTTGGTGAGAAGGCAACAACTGTTGGCGCAATTATTAGAAAATGGAAGAAGTTCAAGATGACGGTCAATCACCCTCGGTCTGGGGCTCCATGCAAGATCTCACCTCGTGGGGCATCAATGATCACGAGGAAGGTGAGGGATCAGCCCAGAACTACACGGCAGGACCTGGTCAATGACCTGAAGAGAGCTGGGACCACAGTCTCAAAGAAAACCATTAGTAACACACCTGTCTCTTATACACATCTAGATGTGTATAAGAGACAGGGTGAGGGATCAGCCCAGAACTACACGGCAGGACCTGGTCAATGACCTGAAGAGAGCTGGGACCACAGTCTCAAAGAAAACCATTAGTAACACACCATGCCGTCATGGATTAAAATCCTGCAGGGCACGCAAGATCCCCCTGCTCAAGCCAGCGCATGTCCAGGCCCGTCTGAAGTTTGCCAATGACCATCTGGATGATCCAGAGGAGGAATGGGAGAAGGTCATGTGGTCTGATGAGACAAAAATAGAGCTTTTTGGTCTAAACTCCACTCGCCGTGTTTGGAGGAAGAAGGAGGATGAGTACAACCCCAAGAACACCATCCCAACCGTGAAGCATGGAGGTGGAAACATCATTCTTTGGGGATGCTTTTCTGCAAAGGGGACAGGACGACTGCACCGTATTGAGGCTGTCTCTTATACACATCTAGATGTGTATAAGAGACAGGACAAAAATAGAGCTTTTTGGTCTAAACTCCACTCGCCGTGTTTGGAGGAAGAAGGAGGATGAGTACAACCCCAAGAACACCATCCCAACCGTGAAGCATGGAGGTGGAAACATCATTCTTTGGGGATGCTTTTCTGCAAAGGGGACAGGACGACTGCACCGTATTGAGGGGCTGTCTCTTATACACATCTAGATGTGTATAAGAGACAGGTATCAAATACTTATGTCATGCAATAAAATGCAAATTATTTACTTAAAAATCATACAATGTGATTTTCTGGATTTTTGTTTTAGATTCCGTCTCTCACAGTTGAAGTGTACCTATGATAAAAATTACAGACCTCTACATGCTTTGTAAGTAGGAAAACCTGCAAAATCGGCAGTGTATCAAACTTGTTCTCCCCACTGTATATATATTTAATGAACAAAAAAGTTTTCCCCACAAAAAGGCTTTATTACAGACAGAAATAGTCCTCAGCGGAATTTTGTGTGCATATGGAACATTCCTGGGATCTTTTATTTAATTTCATTAAACATAGGACCAACACTTTACATGTTGGATTCATCTGAACAGAACAGTCAATGTTATGGAATGAGCAGGTAGGTGTTCGTAATGTTTTGTACACTCAATATATATATATCGTGAAACTAGAATTAAACGCTCAGTCTCAAATAGCCGCCTGTCTCTCTTAATAGCCGGGCAATGGCACACATTTCAGCAAATAAACACCCGTTTCAAGTAAGTGTCGCGTCTAAATTAAATGTTTACGAGGTTACCATGAATTGTTACAAGATTTGTTTGATTTGTTACATTAAATAATTCCATAATCTCGAAGAAATTACGGCAATCATCTGTTTTTATGCCCAGTAAGAAACTGCTAGCCATTAGCTGTTGACAGCTGAGTACTGCTAGCTAACTGGCAAGCACAAAAACAGTCGTCAACTTCGGGAGTACAGACCCCCAGAAATCGTCTTGTCGATTTCTAGTGGTGAAAACAAAAAAGAAATGCACAGTCAGAGGAGAATAATTATTGTGAATAATTAAGGATTATTACGTTTTTAAATAGAGGCATATTAAGACAAACTAAATGTGACACAGTATGTAAATGATAACACATGGGCAGGAAATATTTTTTTAACTTAAAATGCTTGAAGTGAATGTGGAATTATTGGTAGAAATTGTAAGATAAATTGGCACTCCAAATGGGAAAGGTTGCCGACCGCTGGTGTAGCCTACCACCGGCAACTTCAGGAGCATAATGGCAGATTCTGCAAAAGCAAGCAGCAGTGGGAGGTGGTTCGGGAGTTTTTTTTCTTCTTCTGGTTAGGTTATCTTGATCTATCGCTCCTGCTTGAGTCATTTGTATGTCTTTATTTAATCCAACAATGTGCTTAAAACATCAGACAAGTTAAGTGCATCCAGAAAGTATTCAGACACCTTCACGTTTTCCACATTTTGTTGCATTACAGCCTTATTCAAAAATCGATTTAAGTGTTTTTTACCCCCCTCACCAATCTACACACAATAATAGTGACATAGCTCATAGTGACAAAGCGGAAAATGTATTTCCATAGGTATTCAGAGACTCGAAATTGAGCTCAGGTGCATCCTGTTTACATTGATCACCCTTGAGATGTTCTACAACTTGGAGTTCACCTGTGGTAAATTCGATTGATCTGACATGATTTGGGAAAGTACACACCTGTAATTAAGGTACCACTGTTGACCGTGCATGTCAGAGCAAAAAACTAGCCATGAGGTCGAAGGATTTGTCCGTAGAGATCTGTGACAGGATTGTGTCGAGGCACAGATCTGGGGAAGGGTACCAAAACATTTCTGCAGCATTGAAGGTCCCCAAGAACACTGGCCTCCATCATTCTTAAATGGAAGAAGTTTGGAACCAATCAGGTGAGAAAGGCATTGATTACCCAAGAATCTGATACCGCCTCACCTGTCACGTGTCACAGTTTAGTCACTGTAATTATTGTTATTTATTTAATATTTTACCTCTTATTTAACTAGGCAAGTCAGTTAAGAACAAATTATTATTTACAATGACGGCCTATCCCGGCCAAACTCTAACTGAGACGACGCTGGGCAAATTCTGCGCCACCCTATGGGACTCCCAATCATGGACGGTTGGGAATTGAACCAGGGTCTGTGGTGACGCCTCTAGCACTGAGATGCAGTGCCTTAGACCGCTGTGCCATCTGATGCTAACTGCCTACCAAACTTGCTAACTGACTGGTACTCAGCATTCCATTGTCCCTCTAATCACTCTGACATTAATGAAAATTTTAATCAAACACTTCATGAGAGCCCATGAGCTCATGTTGCACAACATTTCTCTAGGCTATTCAATTGCGCAAGAAAACAGTGATGGCCTCTTAAAAAGAGGAGTATTGTGTCAGAAAATTACAAGTTTATGTTATAATACTGTTTATACATCAAAGAAGGGTCTCATCTGTGTCTGTTGTTCGAGTTGGGCCTGTGGGGTTTGAGCTGATGATTGATTGACTTGGGGATGAAACCTACAGCTGGCATTCCATAGACAGGATGTGGGGTGGTTGTAAATGGGATAGAGAGGAGTAGAACCAAGGCCTCAATGGTTCTTAGACATCCTGGCATCTGGTAAATTAGGCCAGGGTAGTGGGTTAATATGACGCCAGGTGCAGATAAAGACAGGATGAGTCCAGTGTGGCTTATGATGCCCTTTGATCTGCATGACAAAGCATTTTAGTCATCCTATATAAGATGTATGTTTTTTCATTATTAGTTAGGCTCTCTGCCTAACAGTCAAGACTTTTGTGCTGACTGTTTCATTATTACAAGAATTTATCGATATTAAAACATTTTAGTCATCCTATATAAGATGTCCGTTTTTTATTTATTTATATATATAAAAATAAAAATAAACACTTCTTAGTGATCCCTTCACGTGCGGGATTGATTTGACAACACCCAGTAAAATAGCAGCGAGCCAAATTCAAAAACAGAAATACTCATAATAATAAATCATACAAGTGTTATATATCGGATTAAAGATGATCTTCTTGTTAATCCAGCCACAGTGTCAGATTTCAAAAAGGCTTTACGGCGAAAGCAAACCATGCTATTATCTGAGGACAGCACCCCATCAAACATACACATGAAAATCATAATTCAACCCGCCAGGCACGACACAAGTCAGAAATAACATATAATTCATGCCTTACCTTTGAAGATCTTCTTCTGTTGGCACTCCATTATGTCCATTAAACATCACAAATGGTCCTTTTGTTCGATTAATTCTGTTATATCCCCAAAATGTCCATTTTATTTGGAGCGTTTGATTCTGAAAATACACCGGTTACAACCTGCGCAACATGGCTACAAAATATCTAATAAATTACCTGTAATCTTGATCCAAACATTTCAAACAACTTTCCTAATACAACTTTAGGTATTTTTTAACGTAAAGAATCGATAAAATTTAAGACGGAAAAACCTGTGTTCAATAGCGGATAAAAACAAAGTGGAACGAGCTTTCAGGTCGTGCGCCCCAACCACAACAGTACACTTCACTCCACCCTCGTTCTGAACTGCCCTACTTCATTTCTCAAAGGAAAAACATCAACCAATTTCTAAAGACTGTTGACATCCAGTGGAAGCGATAGGAACTGCAAGCAAAGTGCCTTAGAAATCTAAATCCTCATAGAAAACCCATTGAAAAGAGTGACCTAAAAAAATAAATCCTGGATGGTTTGTCCTCGGGGTTTTGCCTGCCAAATAAGTTCTATTATACTCAGACATAATTTTAAGTTTTAGAAACTTTAGAGTGTTTTCTATCCAAATCTACCAATTAAATGCATATCCTAGCTTCTGGGCCTGAGTAGCAGGCAGTTTACTTTGTGCGCACTTTTCATCCGGACGTGAAAATAGTGCCCCCTAGCCTTAAGAAGTTTAATTAAGAGTGTTGGGCTGACGGTTTCATTATTGCAATAATTTATCTATTTTAAATAAGTATGATTGTTTGAAGAAATGACCAAGTCTATCTCAGTACTGAATTTCCACAACATTTTTGGTGACGGGGATAGTATCTGCAACTTCACCTGTTGAC
Source organism: Salvelinus sp. IW2-2015 (assembly GCF_002910315.2). Taxonomy (NCBI): domain Eukaryota; kingdom Metazoa; phylum Chordata; class Actinopteri; order Salmoniformes; family Salmonidae; genus Salvelinus; species Salvelinus sp. IW2-2015. The sequence goes on along the minus strand of NC_036855.1, from coordinate 42,492,920 downwards.
CGCTCCTGAAGATCTGGGTAAACTGTGTATCAGTTTTGGATCAGAAGTTGGGATCTCAGGGTTAACCACGCTTATTATTGAGCAGCTGGACCCGCCTATGATCTGAGAGGTAGCGGGCACGGGTGAATACCAGATCTCGGGACATAGTACTGAGAGAGGTAGGCTTGGACAAAAAAATCTAAGTGATGAAATTATAAATAAAAAAGAAATGCCCTGTTTCTTAAAATAGGCCACAGCTAAGGTGACTAACAGGACTGAGTTGAGTTGATAAGTGTTCTTAAGTGAGGTATCCTTGGGCATGATTGTTAATTAGCCAGTCGAGGGCAACCTAAACTCCAGTCTGTGGTACTGACTTGATCACAATAGGACTGGTGAGGTTTGTGGGAACAAGGGAACAGAGCCTGGTGACACCCTGCGGGGGGCACTAGTCCTGGCGAAGTTCAATTAGACAAGGGACCTGCGCCCGGTGACACCTGAAAGTACGCTGGCTCTGGCGAAGTCTAATTATAATTTGTTTTGTTAAATTAGGTAAACGGGTATGCCCTGGGTTACTATTGTTAGGTGTTATTGTGCATGTTTTGTTATTCCTGATACTTAGAAAATATGAGGTAAGGTTGGATTTTTGCAGGGACCGTGTTGCATAATTACATAGGAGACATGGGTACTCTGTAGGTAGTTTTGCACATTTGGATAGACATAAAATAATCTATACCATAGTAATCGCAGTAGGTGGTATCCCAGTGTGGATACAATACCCCATTGTGGGACTGCTAATTAGGCAATATTTTGATAATGGTATGGGTTTCACTGTTTATTTAGACAGGGTTTTGACATCTTAAAACAGCGCTAACCAGTTTTCCTCTTGTCTGTCTCATTCCCATCTGTGTTTTTTGTTTGTGTTGTCTGTGAATGTGATATGAGTGTGTGAGGGAAGTATGTTTTCGGAACAGTACTGTGTGAATGAGAGTTTTGTGAGTCTAGAAATAASTGTTAATCTTATGTTTGCATAATAAGATATGTAGCATTGTCTTGGGGTCCGTTCAACACTGCCTATCATAGAATATCACGGAGTGGTATTATTAAGTGGTAGATGTAATTTCTGGAAGACTAGAGAACCGTTGAGTATTATTCCCATAGGGCTGCATCCGAGAAACTAACGTTTTTGGGTTCCGCTGGGAGTGTATGCATCAGGAGTTGTTGGAAACGCACATGGAGGGATTCATTAATGTGAGTACCTAAGATTTCCTACGTTATACACTGCTCAAAAAAATAAAGGGAACACTTAAACCACACAATGTAACTCCAAGTCAATCACACTTCTGTGAAATCAAACTGTCCACTTAGGAAGCAACACTGATTGACAATAAATTTCACATGCTGTTGTGCAAATGGAATAGACAAATTTGTGGCCTGCTGGAGGTCATTTTGCAGGGCTCTGGCAGTGCTCCTCCTTGCACAAAGGCGGAGGTAGCGGTCCTGCTGCTGGGTTGTTGCCCTCCTACGGCCTCCTCCACGTCTCCTGATGTACTGGCCTGTCTCCTGGTAGCGCCTCCATGCTCTGGACACTACGCTGACAGACACAGCAAACCTTCTTGCCACAGCTCACATTGATGTGCCATCCTGGATGAGCTGCACTACCTGAGCCACTTGTGTGGGTTGTAGACTCCGTCTCATGCTACCACTAGAGTGAGAGCACCGCCAGCATTCAAAAGTGACCAAAACATCAGCCAGGAAGCATAGGAACTGAGAAGTGGTCTGTGGTCACCACCTGCAGAATCACTCCTTTATTGGGGGTGTCTTGCTAATTGCCTATAATTTCCACCTTTTGTCTATTCCATTTGCACAACAGCATGTGAAATTTATTGTCAATCAGTGTTGCTTCCTAAGTGGACAGTTTGATTTCACAGAAGTGTGATTGACTTGGAGTTACATTGTGTTGTTTAAGTGTTCCCTTTATTTTTTTGAGCAGTGTATATTGATTCTGTGAGACACGGGGGGGAAAATGAATGAGAAATTGTATGTCTGTATAATCGATTACTGGAGATTTGATAAGTAATACCGGGAATATAATGAGATGCAATTTAAACAACCTATACGTAGACGTATGTAGGTTCAGAGTGGTCTTTTTATGGATCATTTGTTAGAGACAACGTTGGAGCATTATATGACTGTCTACAGGATCTGGGAGAGTCTCAGAAAAAGATTGGCATATATTAAAACCTCAAGGAGAGAGGAGCAGAAGTAAACATAATAGAAGATGTACACTAAAGCAAAGCCATAAAGACACTAATAGAAGCGCATGAGCATTCTTCCAATTTGGCTCGAATATGAAATAATCTAATCATGGATAAAATTCTGCAAAATTTCCCTGCTGACAGGGAAATTCAGGGATGCATTTGTGACTGGGCACAATATAACAGAAGAGTCATTAGCTCAATACACCAGCGTTTTCATCTTATATCTATCAGCGTAATCACACTAACCGTACTATTTGTGAAGTAATTTGGGTATGGATATTGTTAAATGGGGTACTTGGTAAATTCGCTCAGAATTTTGTTTGGATTTCAGAGCACTGGTTTGAATGTACCAGAGTGCAAAATAGCTGTTGAATTTACCAATGCTCAACGCCGGTTGAATATGGCTGGTGTCAGTAGACGTTAGGGAAGTAACGTAATTATGTAATAACATTAAATTATTGCCAGCAGCACAGTTAGTCACCAACGTTTTGAATAACATGAAAAAAGCCTAACCAGCTCTGCAAGGTGAGTAGAATGGAGAGTGAAGATGTATTCTCTTGTTTGTGTCAGGAAGTAGTGTTAGCTAGCCAACTTTAGCCAGTTAGCTTGGGTGTGAGGTAAGAAAAGTATTATATTTTGTGAGGTCAGATAGCTTGGATCAACCCTGCTCCTTAGCAGATTTTGGGATTGAATAGTCCTTGTGAGAATCAAGGACAGTGGATATTAGATAACATAGTAAAGAGCACGATTTATGTTTACAAATAGTCAAACTTTGTTTCATGCCACATTTAAACAATCGCTAAAGGGTGTAGATTTGAGGGTTTTGTGTTGATACAATATAAAGTGAATTTGTTATTGGTGTGAAAAGACGAAGAAACTCATACCAAACATCGCCACATTAGTAAACTATGTGGTAGAGCAGGGTCACAAGGAATTATATGGTTAAGTACAACCGGCGAAACGAGAACATATTTGGGGCTTTCGAGAACATTGCGACTCAGGAAAACCCTAGTAGTTTTAATCTCGTGAGACACTTTAGTTTTATTTTAAAGTATATTTATTGAATTGAAGAAAGGGAGGAAGAGAGAGTAATTAAAGTGGGCTCCCTGAGAACCGAAGTTATGTTTGTTTTGACTATAATTAAAGAAAATGTTCACCTGGTAACAATGTGAGACAGAAAGACAGAGGTCGAGTACAGTAGAGATTGTAGGGGGCTTTCTGAGTTTAAGGGAAGAGCTGACAAGGTAAAGATCTGTAATCCTGCCCCTGAACAAGGCAGTTAACCCACTGTTCCCCAGTAGGCCGTCATTGTAAATAAGAATTAGTTCTTAATTGACTTCCCTAGTTAAATAAAGGTTAACAGGAACAATTTAAGGTGAAACTGCTATTACAAATGTTGTTGGACATTGGTCTAGTAGGATTATTTTACATGGTTATGGAAAAGAGATACCAGTCATATAATACAATATGGGAGTGAATTCTTACTCTGTGGCGAGATACAAGGGTAGCGCATGCTAAATTAAGCGCACATAAACGTTGGGGTACATTAAAACAAACAATCATGTTTTGTTTGTAGTTAAAACCTTTGGGTTGCTGATTATGATATTAGTATAGTGAATGCTAAAGAAATTGACATTTCTCTTCCAGGAGAATGGGGGTAGTCATGTTCTCTCTCTTTGAAACGTTTCCTGAGGCTATGGTAGTTAGTATAAAGGTATCCGGATTAAGCCGTAAACTACCAAATTAAATGAGGCCATTTTTGTTTGTTTTTAACATATGGTTTGCAGGCACCCACACACTTGTTATGAATATTCTTTAGTGTTTTAAAATGCTATGTATGATTTATTGTGTGTTTTTCATTTGGTTTTAGTAGATTTTTCACAGGTTGGAGATGCGGTATTTTAAAGACACACACATGGAATTTTCGGAAGTTTCTATTTTCAGAGTTTTAATTGACCATGTGAATTATTTGGATGGTAAATATACTGAATAAACTTACTGTAAACCTGGGATATGAAATGTTTTACTGTTTTCTTTAAAGATGAATTAGTCTAATATAGTAAGAGACACTTATTTGAAGGGTTTGAATTAGAGGTCGACCGATTAATCGGAATGGCCAATTTAATTAGGGCCAATTTTCAAGTTTTCATAACAATCGGAAATCGGTATTTTTGGACGCCGATTTAAAAAAAATGCCTTTCTTAAAATCAATACACAGAAGTATATATTTTTAAACCTGCATATTTAGCTAAAAGAAATCCAGTCTAGCAGGCAATATTAACCAGGTGAAATTGTGTCACTTCTCTTGCGTTCTTTGCATGCAGAGTCAGGGTATATGCAACAGTTTGGGCCGCCTGGCTCATTGCGAACTAATTTGCCAGAATTTTACGTAATTATGACATAACATTGTAGGTTGTGCAATGTAACAGCAATATTTAGACTTAGGGATGCCATCCGTTAGATAAAATACGGAACGGTTCCGTATTTCACTGAAAGAATAAATGTTTTGTTTTTGAAATGATCGTTTTCGGATTCGACCATATTAATGACCTAAGGCTCGTATTTCTGTCTGTTATTATGTTATAATTAAGTCTATGATTTGATAGAGCAGTCTGACTGAGCGATGGTAGGCACCAGCAGGCTCGTAAGCATTCATTCAAACAGCACTTTCGTGCTTCAAGCATTGCGCTGTTTATGACTTCAAGCCTATCAACTCCCGAGATTAGGCTGGTGTAACCGATGTGAAATGGCTAGTTAGTTAGCGGGGTGCGCGCTAATAGCGTTTCAAACGTCACTCTCTCTGAGACTTGGAGTAGTTGTTCCCCTTGCTCTGCATGGGTAACGCTGCTTCGAGGGTGGCTGTTGTCGATGTGTTCCTGGTTCGAGCCCAGGTAGCGGCGAGGAGAGGGATGGAAGCTTTACTGTTACACTGGCAATACTAAAGTGCCTATAAGAACATCCAATAGTCAAAGGTATATGAAATACAAATGGTATAGAGAGAAATAGTCCTATAATTCCTATAATAACTACAACATAAAACTTCTTACCTGGGAATATTGAAGACTGATGTTAAAAGGAACCACCAGCTTTCATATGTTCTCTTGTTCTGAGCAAGGAACTTAAACGTTAGCTTTCTTACATGGCACATATTGCACTTTTACTTTCTTCTCCAACACTTTGTTTTTGCATTATTTAAACCAAATTGAACATGTTTCATGATTTATTTGAGGCTAAATTGATTTTATTGATGTATTATATTAAGTTAAAATAAGTGTTCATTCAGTATTGTTGTAATTATCATTATTCCAAATACATATATATTTTTTTAATCGTCCGATTAATCGGTATCGGCTTTTTTGGTCCTCCAATAATCGGTATCGGCGTTGAAAAATCATAATCGGTCGACCTCTAGTTTGAATGACCTCTGTCCTGACTTTCTAGTGTGGTTTGATGTCCCTCACTGGAATGCCGAGAGACATTGGATGATGATTTAGATGTCATATTTAATACTGTTTTGAAGGTAATTTTGTAATACTGATAATTATGGATACATTTTATAACTCATAGGACCACGAGAAAGATAGTCCTGTCTCTAGTCTATTTTACWATGAAGTTACGGGTACAAATGTTTATTTTTTTGTTATTAATGGTAGTAATTCGAATTTGATTTGTAGTGTTGTTTTTACACATTAGTCACTGAATTATGTGTCAAAATGGGGGAATTACCAGTATTGAGGTTTTGGGATTGAAGTTTACACACCTTAATTAAGTGAGATATATATATATAGAAATTTGTTGAGTGATGTATGAAGGAGTGTTTTGTTCCGTTTGTTCTGTTTTGTTTTGTTTCGATAAATCTCACCAGATTGGGTCTGCTGGATGATCGGGATAATTTCCTGAACCTATGACTGCGATTAGGTTGAAGCATTGTTTCAACAGAATGTGATATTATAATTTTTTWWAAATGTGTTTTAGAGATTTGCATTAAGAATATTGGTTGTAGTAATAATTTGTCATAGAGTAGATAATTTGTTTGGATTTCTTGAATGCTTGTCTAGATTTCCTGAATCGGAAATGAACTGAACTGTTGTTCTGGTCTGTCGTCTCCCTCGAGGTTATAATAAGCATAAGCAGGGACAATTTGACCAAACGGTGTGGACCTCAAAACTCCCTGTAACCGGCTGAAGAAATGGCGTGCACTATGGCCGGTGTCCTGCACCACTTCTATCGAGAGACCTGAGTCCGAACCAGCAACCTTGTACAGCATCTAGTTTAAATGATCAAATGCCTTCTCTCAGGAGTGCAACAGAAGTCCACGTGGAGTGAGCATGAAGAGAGATCCGTTCCAAAACCTCTCATATTGCTGGTATACTGGTTGGCAAATGGACAAGACATAATGAGTTGTGGTGGGGTTCTGGTGAGACATTGAAATTGGGTCATTGTTATGGGCCATCCACTTTGAACTGTGAAGCTGTCTGAAGAAAAATGAAGAAATGCCAGAAGACTGAGTGCCGGAGAAGGGAGGGGGTTGGTCAACTGTGCTCGTAATTGATTTGGACTGGTCTAAAATTGTTATTTGGGGTATCAGGTTGATTATGGAGGTTCACACTGCTAAATTTATAATAATTTAGGCTAAGAATGCATTGGGATACTGATCTGTAATTATAACCATGATGAGAGTTAATTGGGTTTTAATTATGATTTGGAAATTATTTCCCTGACCTATTCCTGACTACATCTCTGATGAAGAGGACTCCAATTCTGAGCATAAGGACCCAATCACCGCATTCTTATCGGCAGACTCAATAGCCTTGGCTTCTCAAATGACTGCCTCGCCTTGTTCACCAACTACTTCTCAGACAGAGTTCAGTGTGTCAAATCAGATGGCCTGTTGTCCGGACCTCTGGCAGTCTCTATGGGGGTGCAACAGGGTTCAATTCTCGGGCTGACGCTTTTCTCTATATACAGTGGGGAGAACAAGTATTTGATACACTGCCGATTTTGCAGGTTTTCCTACTTACAAAGCATGTAGAGGTCTGTAATTTTTAATCATAGGTACACTTCAACTGTGAGAGACGGAATCTAAAACAAAAATCCAGAAAATCACATTGTATGATTTTTAAGTAATTATTTGCATTTTTATTGCATGACATAAGTATTGATCACCTACCAACCAGTAAGAATTCCGGCTCTCACAGACCTGTTAGTTTTTCTTTAGAAAGCCCTCCTGTTCTTCACTCATTACCTGTATTAACTGCACCTGTTTGACTCGTTACCTGTATAAAAGACACCTGTCCACACAACTCAATCAAACAGACTCCAACCTCTCCACAATGGCCAAGACCAGAGAGCTGTGTAAGGACATCAGGGATACAATTGTAGACCTGCACAAGGCTGGGATGGGCTACAGGACAATAGGCAAGCAGCTTGGTGAGAAGGCAACAACTGTTGGCGCAATTATTAGAAAATGGAAGAAGTTCAAGATGACGGTCAATCACCCTCGGTCTGGGACTCCATGCAAGATCTCACCTCGTGGGCATCAATGATCATGAGGAAGGTGAGGGATCAGCCCAGAACTACACGGCAGGACCTGGTCAATGACCTGAAGAGAGCTGGGACACAGTCTCAAAGAAAACCATTAGTAACACACCATGCCGTCATGGATTAAAATCCTGCAGCGCACGCAAGGTCCCCTGCTCAAGCCAGCGCATGTCCAGGCCCGTCTGAAGTTTGCCAATGACCATCTGGATGATCCAGAGGAGGAATGGAGAAGGTCATGTGGTCTGATGAGACAAAAATAGAGCTTTTTGGTCTAAACTCCACTCGCCGTGTTTGGAGGAAGAAGAAGGATGAGTACCCACAAGAAACCCATCCCAACCGTGAAGCATGGAGGTGGAAACTCATTCTTTGGGGATGCTTTTCTGCAAAGGGGACAGGACGACTGCACCGTATTGAGGGGAGGATGGATGGGGCCATGTATCGCGAGATCTTGGCCAACAACCTCTTCCCTCAGTAAGAGCATTGAAGATGGGTCGTGCTGGTTCTTCCAGCATGACAACGACCCGAAACACAACAGCCAGGGCAACTAAGGAGTGGCTCCGTAAGAAGCATCTCAAGGTCCTGGAGTGGCCTAGCCAGTCTCCAGACCTGAACCCAATAGAAAATCTTTGGAGGGGCTGAAAGTCCGTATTGCCCAGCGACAGCCCCGAAACCTGAAGGATCTGGAGAAGGTCTGTATGGCGGAGTGGGCCAAAATCCCTGCTGCAGTGTGTGCATAAACCTGGTCAGAACTACAGGAAACGTATGATCTCTGTAATTGCACACAAAGGTTTCTGTACCAAATATTAAGTTCTGCTTTTCTGATGTATCAAATACTTATGTCATGCAATAAAATGCAAATTATTTACTTAAAAATCATACAATGTGATTTTCTGGATTTTTGTTTTAGATTCCGTCTCTCACAGTTGAAGTGTACCTATGATAAAAATTACAGACCTCTACATGCTTTGTAAGTAGGAAAACTTGCAAAATCGGCAGTGTATCAAATACTTGTTCTCCCCACTGTATCAATGATGTCGCTCTTGCTGCTGGTGATTCTCTGATCCACCTCTACGCAGACGACCCCGTTCTGTATACCTCTGGCCCTTCTTTGGACACTGTGCTAACAAACCTCCAAATGAGCTTCAACGCCATACACGCCCATACGCCCTTCCGTGGCCTCCAACTGCTTTTAAATACTAGTAAAACTAAGTGTATGCTCTTCAACCGATTGCTGCCTGCACCCTCCCGCACGTCTAGCATCACAGCTCTGTACGGTTCTGACCTAGAATATGTGGACAACTACAAATACCTAGGTGTCTGGTTAGACTGTAAACTCTCCTTCCAGACTCACATTAATCATCTCCAATCCAAAATTAAATCTAGAATCGGCTTCCTATTTCGCAACAAAGCCTCTTTCACTCATGCCGCCAAACATACCCTCGTAAAACGGACTATCCTATCGATCCTTGACTTCAGCAATGTAATTTTAAAAATAGCTACCAACACTCTACTCAGCAAACTGGATGTAGTCTATCACAGTGCTATCTGTTTTATCACCAAAGCCCCATATACTCGCCACCACTGTGACCTGTATGCTCTCTTTGGCTGGCCCTCACCACATATCTGTCGCCAAACCCACTGGCTCCAGGTCATCTATAAGTCTTTGCTAGGTAAAGCTTCGCCTTATCTCAGCTCACTGGTCACCATAGCAACACCCGTAGCATACTCTCCAGCAGGTATATTGTACTAGTCATCCCCAAAGCTAACACTTCCTTTGGGCACCTTTCCTTCCAGTTCTCTGCTGCCAATGACTGTAACGAATTGCAAAAATCTCTGAAGCTGGAGTCTTCTATCTCCCTCTAACTTTAAGCATCAGCTTTCAGATAATCTTACCGATCACTGTACATGTACACAGCCAATCTGTAAATAGCACTACCTCATCCCCATATTATTACTTACCGTCTTGCTCTTTTGCACCCCAGTATCTCTACTTGCACATCATCATCTGCACAGCCATCACTCTGGTGTTAGTGCTAAATTGTAATTATTTTCACCTCTATGGCCTATTTATTGCCTACCTCCTTACTCTTCTACATTTGCACACACTGTACATAGATTTATTTTCTTTTGTGTTATTGACTGTACGTTTGTTTGTGTAACTCTGTTGTTTTTGTTGCACTGCTTTGCTTTATCTTGGCCAGGTTGCAGTTGTAAATGAGAACTTGTTCTCAACTGGCCTACCTGGTTAAATAAAGGTAAAATAAAAACTGGGTGGACATTTTCATCAAGCTGACCCCTATCTTTGTGCTTAGTGCCAGGGTGATGATTATCCTGTTTGCTGTAATGAAGCTTGTGTGAGATTTAATTTTTTATTTTTCATGTTTCATTTTCTGTTTCAGCTTGACTGTGTTTAGATAAGAAAGGTCTAAAACTCAGCAACCAAAGAAAGGTTGTTTATCCTGGATGAATTGTCAGCCACCAGAAATATGTACTTTGTTTGTTTAAATGTATGTTTACCAATAATCATGTAATGCTTGTACCCTTTGATTTTTCTAGAAGGAGATTAGCTTCTTGAGAGGAGAATGTGACAAAAAATGTCAAGATTATGTTATATTACTGTTTATGCATCAAATAATGGTTGATGAGTACTCATCTGTTTCTGTGGTTCGAGATGGGCCTGTGGGGCTTGAGCTGACAATTGATTGACTTGGTGATTAAAAACCTACAGCTGGCATTCCATAGACAGGATGTGGGGTGGTTGTAACTAGAATAGAGAGGAGTAGAACAAAGGCCTCAATGGTTCTTAGACATCCTGGCATCTGGGAAATTAGGCCAGGGTTGGGGGTTAAGATAATGCCAGGTTCAGATAAAGACAGGATAAGTCCAGGGTGGCTTATGATGCCCCTTGATCTGCATGACAAAGCATTTTAGTCATCCTATATAAGATGTATGTTTTTTCATTATCAGTTAGGCTCTCTGCCTAACAGTCAAGACTTTTGGGCTGACTGTTTCATTATTACAATAATTTATTAATATTAAATAATTATGATTGTTTGAAGAAATGAAGTCTTTATCAGTACTGAATTTCTGCGACAGGATCCAATCAGCTTTCTATTGGCTAGGCCTACTATATTAATTTCACGACTTTCCTAATGTTAAGCACATTGCTTGTCTTTACAACAGGAGTATAGCCCACCTGGCTGGCATGAAAATTACCACAGAAAAAGTGTTCTCCCTTCTCTATTTAAGTGCATAGATGACATGTATTTTTTCCCCTGCCCCTGTTTTGAGACAGGTGCATGATAATGGTCCATTCTAAATCAAAACAAATTTCCCACATATGGTATTTAGTTTATGTAAAGACCAGATTAAATCAAGAGTAGTCTGATGGGAGACAATATTAGCTTATCACTTGTGAATTATGTTTTGTCACTTGTGAATGATGCCCAGCTTAAGGCAAGAAACAATGACTTTTTTCGAATCATAGTTGCACACCTCCTGTAGGTCTATAGGCGTATATGTTTTGATGAGGTTTGTATCACAACTAAAGTGGCCAAATAACTTCTTAAAATTAAGCACATTAATCCGCTTTACGATGGGTGTAGAGCATAACTGGCATATAATAAAAACATTAAATGCATAATCGCATTTGCGTTCACTTTTGATAATGGTATTTCAAATCAAAGTTCATTTGTCACGTGCGCCGAATACAACAGGTGAAGACCTTACAGTGAAATGCTTACTTACAGGCTCTAACCAATAGTGCAAAAAAGGTATTTGGTGAACAATAGGTTGTTAAAGAAATAAAACAACAGTAAAAAGACAGGCTTTATACAGTAGCGAGGCTATATAAGTGCAAATTGTCTGGGTAGCCATTTGATTACCTGTTCAGGAGTCTTATGGCTTGTGGAACATTCACGCGTATAGCCTACTGCCGTGTGCTCATTGCTGCGCTTATAATGTGAAGAAATAGCCTAATAGTTTATCAACATTTTAAGCTAAATGTTTTGATCTGTTGCTTGTGGTTGTATTAATTTAAGATCTATCGCATCCCAAAACGGTCCCAGACTGTTTGGTGTATTTATTTCTAGCCCAGAATAGAATAGGTCAACTTTTGTACTATGGTGGATAATATATTGAGATGGGCTGGAGCTTTTGCTGTTCGTTAGGCCAACTCATCTTGTTGGCTGACGAAAAGTAAATGTGGACAGTTCTTCCAGTATCTTCAATATGCAATCGGAATTRGATAAGGAAGCGTGCAGTTGCGTCCCCGATGTGTCTGTCTTCACCTGTAGCCTTTGAGAAATACCCGATCACGTGAGGGAGAGCCATGTGAGTGAGAGGTGCTTCAGAGCGCGCAGCACTCAGGGAGGGCACAACGGCCACTGGTCGCGAAAGGCATGGATTTTTTTAGGGTGCATTATGGCAGCACAAATGGGATGCTGCGGGGAAATTCAAGCCATTATCAAGTGCTTGTCAAATTGGTAATGACAAGTGTGTACAGCTGCGCAGAAGACAAAGCAGAGCTCATACCTTTTTCAAGCAATTTGAAATCGTAAAGTGCCTTTCCCAAACTGTTGCCACAAAGTTGGAAGCACAGAATCATCTAGAATGTCATTGTATGCTGTAACGTTAAGATTTCCCTTCACTGGAACTAACGGGCCTATCCCGACCATGAAAAACAGCCCCAGACCATTATTCCTCCTCCACCAAACTTTGCAGTTGGCACTATGTATTCGGGCAGGTAGCGTTCTCTTGGCATCCGCCAACCCAGATTCGACAGGTTCGACTGCAAGATGGGAAAACATGATTCATCACTCTAGAGAGTGCGTTTCCACTGCTCCAGAGTCCAATGGCAGTGAGCTTTACACCACTCCAGGCGACGCTTGGCATTGCGCATGGTGATCTTAGGCTTGTGTGCGGCTGCTCGGCCATGGAAACCCATTTCATGAACCTCCTGGCAAACCGTTCATGTGCTACCACTTTGCGGCTGAGCCGTTGTTGCTCCTAGACGTTTCCACTTCATAATAACAGCTCAAACAGTTGTCTGGGACAGCTCTAGCTGGACAGAAATTTTACGAACTGACTTATTGGAAAGGTGGCATCCTATGATGGTGCCATGTTGAAAGTCACTGAGCTCTTCAGTAAGAGCATTCTACTGCCAATGTTTTTCCTATGGAGATTGCATGGCTTTGTGCTCGATTGTATACACCTGTCAGCAACGGGTGTGGCTGAAATAGCCCAATCTACAAATTTGATAGGTTGTCCACATACTTATGGCCATGTAGAGTGTATATATACATTTGAACAGTTATTACGGTGACAGCGGTCATATGGCTGGCCAATTACCGTCATCCACAAAATTCCATGACCTTCACAGCCCTACCTACTGTGTTCTCTCCTGTATAAAGGACCAGAGTGTGTGCAGATGTCAACCTCTCATCTAGAGCTGGGACATTCATTCTTGCGGCTGAAATCCCGTTAACGGTATCGATTTGACAACAGCCAGTGAAAGTGCAGGGCGCCAAATTCATCCGAACGTGAAAATAGCGCCCCCAGCCATAAGACGTTAAGCCGAAAATTACTGATGTTGTCTTCCTCCTTACTGAAGCATTTTGCCTGCGTTGCGAATTTTCGTTATTTTGCTACACAAAGTTTCTGTAGATTGTTGTAAAACAATGCATCTCAACAGTAATGTCTGTTATGTTGATTCCTGCTATGAAAGTAACTGGCTGTCCCCGTTTCACTAGCAGCTGCTGTGTGAGCATGCCACTATCACTCCCTCTCCCCACTGTGCGCACAAAGTAGGGAGAGATGCATTCTGAGAAGCACAAGCATATGGCCGTTGCTCAAAATGCAATTGTGGAAAAATTGTTTTCAAAGCAAATATAGCTGTTTAAGTCACAAATTTCTGTGAATATGTCATTTATTTCTCATATCTTAAGACCAGGCACCACACCCTCAGGGTAATTGTTTTCCCTTAATTATATCACAATCAACCTTTATCAGTTGAAGGTAGACATAAATCTAATAGTTTTTTTGTATAAAATTGTCAGAAATGGGAGGCTATATATCAATAATTATGCGCCTATTTTATATAGTGCAAATACATTTTTCTGGACACTGGATGAGGTCAGTCTAAATATTTTGGTTTAATTTTGTTAAGACACTCCAGGAGGACTGGACTTATCCATAGCAGATTGTGGATAAATATATTTATGGGTCAATTTATCAGGTCAATTTATTGGTCAGTTTATCGAGATATGGGTTTTTATCAATATCGCCAAGCTCTATTCTCATCTCTCTCCCCAGGTGCAGATAGGGAGCTACAGACAGTGCGACAGCTGATGGTCAACTTCCTCCAGAACCACACAAGACAGGACAGGCCTGTCAGCTGCCCTCCACTTGAGCCTTACAGGTTTGTCCAGTGGCACACCTTGGGATTCAAGACAGTCTTGGGACCAGAACAATTAGCCTATACCATGGTTTGATAAATAACCTCTGTCCTTTTACACTGCCATATGTCTGCTAATACGGGTCACTGTCGGGTTGATTTTTGAATCGCTCAATGAGAAGTGAGTGGCACACAATACAGGTGATTATCATATTAAATCGACTGTGTCGCATTTCCTCTTTTCAGCTCTGCAGATATATTGCCTTTGATTGGTCAGAAATCCAACCAATACACAGCTGTCATTGTTGAGAACGAGGACTCCTATGTTGGCAGAGAGGTATGAGGATTTCAAATTAAACTGAACTGTACCTTTCATGGCATTCTTATACTGTCAGACTTCAAAACAACGAAGTAATTTAACTTAAATGCTGCGTTATAGGGTTAATATGTGGGGGTTTAAATATATATAAAGTAATGTCAACTGTTCTATAGGTTATCTTGGACCTGATGATGTATCAGGGGCTAACAGTGAAGAGGGCATTGAGTTCAGAAAAGAGCCTCACAGAGAAGCTTGGCATCAACTCTTTCCCCTCAGCATACCTTCTCCACCCTAATGGAACACATGCCATTCTGCATGTGTAAGTTGGCAACCTCTACTATATTTACTTCTCCAGGAGTTCTGGTTCAGATGTTGGAGACTCAACAAATGTGTTTTGGTAGTTGGCATGGCATCCCCTTTTAATGGGTTGTATGTGAACAGAATATAGCATTGTTGTTATTATTTTATTTTTTATATACATATTTTWTTTTTTTACAAACATGTAATTATTATTTAAAAATAATATTTCATCCCAATTATCAGTGAAATGTTTGACTTCTTTATGTAGTCTGTTTTATAAATTCAGGCATTTTAAATGTTGCTCTGATATTTCTGTATCACCAGGCAGAAAAGACTGCGCTTCTTCTTCTCCTCGTTCCTCAAGCTTCTCCTAGGGGTCCACAGAAAGCTGAGCACCTCTGGAGCACCCCAGGAGCCCCTGCTGGAGGGGCCACGAGGTCCCGGGACAGCTGAGGCCTTGAAGGACTTCGAGAAGTGAGTCTGATGCTAACACAGTATCTTATGAATGAAGATGATACCAGTGGGTATGTGTGGGTGCTCACGTGCGTTCTTTGTGTGTAACCATGTCTGATCCGAGGCCCCATCATTGATTTTAAAAGTTGTCATTTTAGCAGATGCTCTTATCCAGAGCAACTTACAGGTGCTCATATCCAGAGCAACTTACAGGTGCAAGTAAGGTTAAGTGCCTTGCTCAAGGGCAAATCAAYAGATTTTTCACCTAGTCTGCTCGGGGATTCAAACCAGCGACTTTTCGGTTACTGGGCCATGCTGTTAACCGCTAAGCTACCTGTCTCCCTGATTTTCTCCAGGTCCAAGGTGTACATGGCGGACCTTGAGTCAGGGTTGCACTACCTGCTGAGAGTAGAGCTGGCTACCCACCAAACCCTGGAGGGAGAAGAGCTAAAGACCTTCAAAGACTTTGTGACAGTGGTTGCTAAGGTATAAGTGCTCTAAGGCTGAAGTGGGTCCGCACAAACAAGTAAACAATATTTACCCTCTTGTTTCTATTAGAGAAGTAACATTTATCTTTTCTTTGATTCTTGAATCCCAGCTCTTCCCCGGTCGCCAGTCTGTGGTAAAACTCTTAGAGACTCTTCTGGAATGGCTGGTCAGTCTTCCCCTGGAGAAAATCCCCTTTGATGCCATCCTCGACTTGGTCAACAACAAGATGCGGGTAAGGGAGGCATTTGTGTGTTATTTCATTATCAAGTGCTCAAATAGTTTAAATAAAATAGCTGTTTGGCATAGTTTAAAGGGCCATTCAGGAATAATTGGTAAAGTGGGGGAGGCTCTCCCTTTTTGCAGAAGGGGTGTACTTGAATGCATTTCTAATGGAAACAATCCATTTCCACTAGCATTGGTACTTTACCAAAAAATGCTAGCCAGATTATTCTTAACATTGCTAAGTAACCAGTAATCAAATTTAGAAACAGTTTAGTGGAAACAACCACAGCCTAAGGAAGTCAAATTAGTTAAACTATCCTTTTAACCTCTACCACTTCTCTCTCCCGGATCCGGGATCCTCCTCATCAAAAAAGCTGACTAGCATAGCCTAGCCTAACGGTACAGGGATATCATATAATTTTCATGAAATCACAAGTCCAATACAGCAAATGAAAGATAAACATCTTGTGAATCCAGCCATCATTTCCGATTTTTTTAAATGTTTTACAGCGAAAACACTATGTATTTCTATTAGCTAACCGCAATAGCCAGACACACAACCGCATATTTTCACCATGTTTCCACCGCATAGGTAGCTTTCACAAAACCGACAAAATAGAGATAAAATTAGTCACTAACCAAGAAACAACTTCATCAGATGACAGTCTTATAACATGTTATATAATACATTTATGTTTTGTTCGAAAATGTGCATATTTGAGGTATAAATCATAGTTTTACATTGCAGCCACCATCAAAAATAGCACCAAAGCAGTCAGAATAATTACAGAGAGCAACGTGAAATACATAAATACTCATCATAAAACATATATGAAAAATACATGGTGTACAGCAAATGAAAGATAAACATCTTGTGAATCCAGACAATATTTCCGATTTTTTAAAAGTGTTTTACAGCGAAAACACAATATAGAATTATATTAGCTTACCACAATAGCCAAACACACAAACGCATTTATTCACCGCAAAGGTAGCTTTCGCAAAAACCAGCAAAATATATAAAATTAATCACTAAACTTGAACAAATTAATCAGATGACAGTCTTATAACATCATGTTATATAATACAATTATGTTTTGTTCGAAAATGTGCATATTTATAGCTACAAATCCTGGTTATACATTGTGAATACGTAGCATCGATTTACCAGAATCTCCGGAGATATTTTGGACACTCACCTAATCTGACCAAAGAACTCATCATAAACTTTACATAGAAATACTTGTTGTATGGCAAATGAAAGATACACTGGTTCTTAATGCAACCGCTGTGTTAGATTTTTAAAAATAACTTTACCATAACATACAGCTTGCGTTATTGTGAGACAGCGCTCACCAAAACGGCGGAGAATAGGAGTCAACATTTGACACAGAAATACGAAATAACATCATAAATGTTTTCTTACTTTTGCTGAGCTTCCATCAGAATGTTGTCAGAATGAGTCCTTGGTCCAGAATAAATCGTTGTTTGGTTTTAGAATGTCCATTTCTTCTGTCGAATTCGCGCTACAATGCTAGCCAAGGTTGCTAACATTCCCATCCTCTCTTGGCGCAAAGAACGGAAAACTCCAAAAGTCCCAATAAACGTTGAATAAACTGATAAAACTCAGTTGAAAAAACCTACTTTATGATGTTATTATCATATGTATCAAATAAAATCAGAGCCGGAGATATTCGCCGTGTAAACCGAACGCTTTTCAGAAGACAATGTCGAGCTCCGCCGCGCGCCTTCGAAGACAAAGAAAATTCCGGACCTGTCACTCCAAAAGCTCTTGTTCGGKCTCAGATGAAGCTAGACACCCCATTCCACCTTCCACTGCCTGTTGACATCTAGTGGAAGGCGTATGAAGTGCATGCATATCGATAAATAAAAGCCAGTTGAATAGGCAGGCCCTGAAACAGAGCCTCGTTTTCAGATTTTTCACTTCCTCTATGGAAGTTTTCTGCAAAATTAGTTCTGTTTTACTCACAGATATAATTCAAACAGTTTTAGAAACTTCTGAGTGTTTTCTATCCAATAGTAATAATAATATGCATATTGTATGATCTAGAAAAGAGTACGAGGCCGTTTCATTTGGGCACGATTTTTTCCAAAGTGAAAACAGCGCCCCCCTATTGACAAGAAGTAAACAACCGATGTAACAAACGGTTCACAACACTTTCAGTTTGTCCTTTGATTTTTGGTTCTTGTTCGGGTTTAGTTTAGGAAGGAAACAAGTTTTTATTTTAACTAGGCAAGTCAGTTAAGAACAAATTCTTATTTACAATGACGGCCTACCCCGGCCAAACCCTAACCCGGACGACGCTGGGCCAATTGTGTGCCGCCCTATGGGACTCACAATCACGGCCGGTTGTGATACAGCTTGGAATCATGCTGTTGACTCGTCATTTACCACTGCTATACAGAAACACCACTACATATCTACAATATAAAATGTTTAATACCACAATGCAACAATATCACAATGTATGCATGTGTCTGTACCTTTGTGTGTCTCTTGACAGTCCCTGTTGTTCCATAAGGTGTATTATTACTTTTTTTAATTTTTTTATCTGATTCTACTGCTTGCATCAGTTACCTGGCTCTATGTAGTACTGTGCGACTTACATAGTCTTTTCTGCTCTTGGAGACTGTGGAGAGACCTCTGGTGGCATGTCTCGTGGGGTATGCATGGGTGTCCGTATGTGCAAGTATTTTAAACAGACAGCTCGGTACAATTTAGCTTGTCAATACCCATTACAAAAACAATTAGTGATGAAGTCAATCTCTCCTCCACTTTGAGCCAGGAGAGATTGACATGCATGTCATTAATGTTAGCTCTCTGTGTACTTTTAAGGGCCAGCCATGCTGCCCTATTCTGAGCCAACTGCAAAAAAAAAGTAATTATTGGTGGTTGTTAAGGCAGAGCAGCGCTTTAGTATGGACAGACTTCTCTTATGGACAGACTTCTTAGCTAAAGTTGTATCAATATGTTTTGACCATGACAGTTTACAATCCAGGGTCAATTTCCACATTCATTAGGAGACGTAGTTGAGGTTTAGGGTTTAGTGAATGATTTGTCCATAATACATTACTTTTAGTTTTGGAAATATTTAGGACTAACTTATTCCTTGCTACCCATTCCGAAACTAACTGCAGCTCTTTAACTTCTTATGGCTGCGATCCCGTTAACAGGATCGATATGACTACAGCCAGTGGAAGTGCAGGGCGCCAAATTCAAACAGAAATGCAATACCAAACCATGCAATAATCTGAGTACGGCGCTCAGAGACCCATCAAGCCAAAAAGATATCCGCCATATTGTGCAGTCAACAGAAGTCAGAAATAACATAAATATTCACTTACCTTTGATGATCTTCATCAGAATGCACTCCCAGGAATCCCAGTTCCACAGTAAATGTTTGATTTGTTCAATAATGTCCATCATTTATGTCCAAATAGCTACTTTTGTTAGCGCGTTTGGTAAACAAATCAAAACTCACGAAGCGCGTTCACTAGTTGCAGACGAAATGTAAAAAAGTTCCGTTACCATCCGTAGAAACATGTCAAACGAAATATAGAATCAATCTTAGGATGTTTTTAACATAAATCTTCAATAATGTTCCAACCGGAGAATTCCTTTGTCTTCAGAAAAAGCCAATGGAACGGGAGCTACCTCACCTGAATACGCGTGACCTGCTCCTGGCACTCTGCCAGAACTCTGACTCAATCCCCTCTCATTCACCCCCCCTTTACAGTAGAAGCCTCAAACAAGTTTCTAAAAACAGTTGACATCTAGTGGAAGCCTTAGGAAGTGCAACATGACCAATATCCCACTGTATCTTCAATAGGGTCTGAGTTGAAAATCCACCAACCTCAGATTTCCCACTTGCTGGTTGGATTTTATTCTCAGGTTTTTGCCTGCCTTATGAGTTCTGTTATACTCACAGACATCATTCAAACAGTTTTAGAAACTCCAGAGTGTTTTCTAATATACTAATAATATGCATATATTAGCAACTGGGACCGAGGAGCAGGCAGTTTATTCTGGGCACCTCTGGGTACGTTATTCATCCAAGCTACTCAATACTGCCCCCAGCCATAAGAAGTTAACTTCTTATGGCTGCGTCCCGCTACCGGGATCGATATGACAGCAGCCAGTGAAAGTGCAGGGCGCCAAATTCAAAAAACAGAAATCTCATAATTAAAATTCCTCAAACATACATGCGTCTTATATCATTTTAAAGGTATTCTTGTTGTTAATCCCACCAAAGTGTCCGATTTCAAATATGCTTTTCAGCGAAAGCACTACAAACGATTATGTTAGGTCACCATCAAACCACAATAAGCACAGCCATTTTTCCAGCGAAATATAGCAGTCAGAAAAAGCAGAAATAGAGAAAATGTATCACTAACCTTTGATTATCTTCATCAGATGACACTCATAGGACTTCATGTTACACAATACATGCATGTTTTGTTTGATAAAGTTCATATTTATAACAAAAAATCTGAGTTTACATTGGCGCGTTACATTCACTAGTTCCAAAAACATCCAGTGATAGTGCATAGCCACATCGTTTCAACAGAAATACTCATCATAAATGTAGATGGTAATACAAGTTATACACATGTAAATATAGATATATCTCTCCTTAATGCAACCACTATGTCAGATTTCAAAAAAACTTTACGGAAAAAGCAAACCATGCAATAATCTGAGACGGAGCTCAGAACAATAGTAAAATTAGCCGCCATGTTGGACTCAACAGAAACCAGAAAATACATGATAAGTGTTTCCTTTGATGAACTTCATCAGAATGCAGTCCTAGGAATCCCAGGTCCACAATAAATGCTTGATTTGTTCGATAATGTCTGTTATTTATGTCCAATTAGCTACTTTGGTTCGCGCCTTCGATAAACAATTCCAAAGTCAGAAAGCGCCTCCACTATAACGTGATGAAATGTCCAAAGGTTCCGTAACAGTCAGTAGAAACATGTCAAACAATGTATTGAATCAATCTTTAGAATGTTGTTAACATACATCTTGAATAACGTTCCAACCGGAGAATTAGATTGACTTCAGTTGAGCGATGGAACGGAGCTGCCTATCACGTGAACGCGCGTGGTCAAAGCATGGTCAGCTCGTGGCAGTGGTGACTAATTCCTGTCTCCTTCGGCCCCCCTTCACATTAGTCATCAGACAAAGTTCTATTGACTGTTGACATCTAGTGGAAGCCGTAGGAAGTGAAAACTCATCTATATCTCGCTGTAATTTCAATGAGAGCTTGGTTGAAAATCTGCCACCCTAAGAAAAAATCCAAACAGGAAGTGGAACTTCTCAGGCTCAGACATAATTCAAACCGTTTTAGAAACGTCAGTGTCTTCTATCCAATACTAATAATAATATGCAAATATTAGCAACTATGACTGAGGAGCAGGCTGTTTACTCTGGGCACCTCTGTGCACCTCTGTGCACCTTTCATCCAAGCTAACCAATACTGCCCCTGCAGCCATAAGAAGTTAAAGTATCCAAAACTTTATTTCCTCAAAAACACATTTTCATTAAATGTTGGTTTTTGCCAACAAATGGCCGCGACATCCGACAGGTTCTTGTAGGCCGCCACAAAATTAGTAGGGGTGTAACCGTTCACTAAATCAATGGTTTGGTATGTACCTCTGTTCTTAGGCCACTGTTCTGTGGGGGGTTTCAGTCCAAAAGGAGGGACAATTTTTCATATTAGCAATGGGAACATGTACATGTCAAATCCCATAGAGAATGATAACTAAATGCTAACGAGCGCATTGCGAACATATTGTACAGTTTCACGTAAACTATACAAGTATACAAGTAACTCAAATGTTACTTGCAGTTTGTTGCACACACTAAACAAATATTAACCAGCAAGGTTCTTGATCCAGGAGGGGATTCTCTACTGTTATCAAGCAAGGCTTGATTACGTAAGGAGCTAACCACTAAGCTAGATAGCTAACTAGCTACTAAATTAGCAAACCAAATGCACAACTGCAGAGCATTTGGCACATTTTAGACAGTAAACTTAATAGTTAGAAGATATCTAGCTGGCAAACATTTAGTTGTGAATTCCATACTGTAATTAGATCACCCACAAGGTGATCTACCAAACATTGAAGGTACCAAACATTGAAGGTCCCCAAGAACACAGTGGCCTCCATCATTGTTAAATGGAAGAAGTTGGTAACCACCAAGACTCTTCCTAGAGCTGGCCGCACGGCCAAACAGAGCAATCGGGGGGGAAAAGGGCCTTGGTCAGGGAGATGGCCAAGAACCCGATGGTCACTCTGACAGAGCCCCAGAGTTCCTCTGTGGAGATAGGAGAACCTTCCAGAAGGACAACCATCTCTGCAGCACTCCACCAATCAGTCCTTTATGGTAGAGTTTATAGACGGAAGCCACCCCTCAGTAAAAAGGCACATGACAGCCCGCTTGGAGTTTGCCAAAAGGCACCTGAAGGACTCTCAGAACACGAGAAACAAGATTCTCTGGTCTGATGAAAGTGTCACATCTGGAGGAATCCTAGCACCATCCTACGGTGAAGCATGGTGGTGGCAGGATCATGCTGTGGAGATGTTTTTCATTGGCAGGGACTGGGAGAATAGTCAGGATCGAGGGAAAGATGAACAGAGTAAAGTACAGAAAGATCCTTGATGAAAACCTGCTCCAGAGCGCTCAGGACCCCAGACTGGGTCAAGGGTCACCTTCTAACAGGACAATGTCCCTAAACACAAAGCCAAGACAAAGCAGGAGTGGCTTCAGGACACGTCTCTGAATGTCCTTGAGTTTCCCAGCCAGAGGCCAGACTTGAACCCGATCGAACATCTCTGGAGAGACCTGAAAATAGCTGTGCAGCGACACTCCCCATCCAACCTGACAGAGCTTGAGAGGATCTGCAGAGAAGAATGGGAAAAACTCCCCAAATACAGGTGTGCTAAGCTTGTAGCGTCATACCCAAGAAGACTCGAGACTGTATTCGCTGCCAAAAGTGCTTCAGCAAAGTACTGTGTAAAGAGTCTGAATAGTTATGTAAATGTCATATTTCAGCAAAAAATTCTACAAACATGTCTTAGCTTTGTCATTATTGGGTATTGTGTGTAGATTGATAAGGGGGGGAAAGTATTTAATCGATTTTAGAATAAGGCTGTAACGTAACAAAATGTGGAAGAAGTCAAGGGGTCTGAATACTTTCCCGAATGCRCTGTATATCACTTAACTTTTTTCCTCACTGCCCTGACCCAAGATCTGCTGGCCTAATTTCAATTTCTACTGGAATAGTTTAAGTGCATTGGCGTCATGTCGGGCTCATAAATTGAGGGGCTCTCTTTTTCTTCAACAGTTTTTTACCATGWTTGCATTTAGAAATGTTTTGCAATGACTGGGTTTATCAGAATGCAAGTTTCTCCATGTGGGACTAGCAACTTGAAAGCGCCTCCGGAGGATTACCAGTGGAATAGTTTAGCCTACCTCTCTGGGGATGTCTGATTTTGCTGTTCTGTAACATCACTCATCTTGCTGGCTGAGAAAAATGTATTGTGGACAGCTGTAGTACATGCGCCTTTTTTTTTTTTTTCATGTTCCTAATTGGCACATTGTTCAAAAGTAATTTAGTTCACCTCATGCATAGCACATCCAGTGAACCGATGGCCCATAGTAGACGGTCCTGTTCAAATACACATGTCATTACAGCCTTAATAATACAGTATGTGGTAGATGGAAAAACCTTGGTCCACATTTCGCGAACTGCATTACCAAAACTGGCAGCTTGTGACAGACCAGTTTGGTTCAGTCCAGTGAACCATAACACCCCTGATCTACTCTGGCTTAGTAGTGAGTTTTTCTGACTCTCTCCCTGACCACCTTCAGATTTCAGGGATGTTCCTGAGTGACCAGCTGCAATGGGTGGGTTGCCAGGGAAGCAGAGTCGGACTGAGGGGCTACCCCTGTTCACTGTGGACCCTGTTCCATGTGCTGACTGTCCAGGCGGCCAGCCGGCCCGACGCATTGGCCAACACCGGTACGTACGCATGCATATACATGCAGCAAAATACTGGTGTAATTAAGAAACATCCATGTCATAGCAATACTGCACACCTTCGAAAATAGATGACAACATCACGATTGGTACCATCATGAATATCTCAACTGTGGGATGATTATGAAATGTGTGCCTTGTCAAGAAATCGACTGTGCTTCTCTCTCGTTCCCCTGACCACCTCCCTTCTGTACCACCAGGCCTGGAGGAGAATCCCAAGGCAGTGCTGCAGACAATGCGCAAGTACATTGTGAACTTCTTCGGCTGCCAGGAGTGTGGGAAGCACTTTGAGGAGATGGCCGTGGCGTCTCTGCCCCAGGTGAAGTCTGTTGACCAGGCGGTACTGTGGCTCTGGAGGAAACACAACCAGGTCAATGGACGCCTCGCAGGTGGGGAACCTACCTCTATATCGGCATCGTTTGAGATCTCAAACCTAACCTGGAGAATATACTGTCATTAGAAGTATATAATCCGTATAGTAGATATATACTGTGGTATAGGTTAGTAAGCAACGTGTGTTAGAATTGAGTAGGCCGGTCAAAATGACTGGTCTCGACTTAGGAGATATGGGCCAACAATAACTTGACCTGGTGTTATACCTGTGTTATTGACCCTGTGTCCTCTCTGTAGGAACAATGAGTGAAGACCCTCACTTCCCCAAGACCCAGTGGCCCAGCCCGGACCTCTGCCCCACCTGCCATGAGGAGCAGGATGGCATCCACGTGTGGAACGAAGACAAGGTGCTCATGTTCCTCAAGCAGCACTACGGGGCCGCCAATATCTCCCCCAAACACATGTACAGCAGTCAGCATGATCCAAACCAGGAGGCCCTCGGATCTCCTGACAACAAGCCCATTAAAGCCACACAGGAAAAGACAGTGGCCCCTGAGAGCTCCCTACTCCACGCCAACCATGCCAAGCAGAGTGACGTGGAGGGAGCAGGGCAGGCGGGCACAGGGGCCCACAGGGAGACCAGGCCGGGGGTGAGCTTCCTGGGTCTGGGCTTCTCCAGTGTGGACATGAGTCTGTGTGTTGTGCTCTACGCTTTCTCCTGTGTCTTTCTCATGGTCATGTTCTTCTTTTTCCGAGTCCGCTCCAAAAGGTGGAAGATCCGCTACAATCGTCCATATGTATAGCAGTCTACTGGCCCAGGTCTGCACATTTGACTGAGCAAAGAGTTTTGTTTTTTTGGAATTGAGTTTTCCTTTTTAAATGTAGATTAGAAGGTTGCATTTTTTATTTATTTGTTTATGTTTTGTATAATATTTGCTGTGAAGAAACAGTCTCCAGATCAAGTATTTTACAATAGTGACTGGTTGAAAAAGTTTTAGTCCCCATAACAGAACCCCATAACATTGTCATGGGGGAAGGACTTGACTGTACACAATTCATTCCCAATACAATGTCTCTTAGCTATGATGGTAAGGAATTGTAAATAGTGTAAAACCATGACAGAGTCCAATTAATCAAGTGTTTTTTATATCTTTCTATCTAATTCAACGGTATTGGTCATGTTTTAATGGACTAAGATGAACCTCTGGAATATTTGTATTGACTACTACTAAAATCTTACTGTGTGAATTTATGATTTCAACCTCAATGTATTATTTTCCAGACCTATCAAGGAGATCACTTATTACAACCTATTAATGTTGGCCCATAACCATGAGAAAGAGAGGAGCAAGTACAGCCTTATTTTACCTAAGTGCTTGTTGTCTAAATACTTGGTGTGCATTTGAAGTCCTCTGTATTCTCCCAGACCCTAGGTGGCCTTAACGTGATTTCATCATTCATTCTAGTCAAGATAGTATGTGGTATAATACACTATACACTACCGTTAAAAAGTTTGGGGTCACTTAAAAATGTCCTTGTTTTTAAAAGAAAATACACTTTTTTTTGTCCGTTTAAAATAACATCAAATTGATCGGAAATAGTGTCGACATTGTTAATATTGTAAATGACTATTGTAGCTGGAAACTGCTTTTTAATTTTTTTTATTATGGAATATCTACATAGGCATACAGAGGCCCATTATCAGCAACCATCACTCCTGTGTTCCAATGGCACGTTGTATTAGCTAATCCAAGTTTATAATTTTAAAGGGCTAATTGATCATTAGAAAACCCTTTTGTGATTATGTTAGCACAGCTGAAAACTGTTGTGCTGATTTTAAAGAAGTAATAAAACTGGCCTTAGTTGAGTATCTGGAGCATCAGCATTTGTGGGTTTGATTACAGGCTCAAAATGGGCAGAAACAAAGTACTTTCTTCTGAAACTCATCAGTCTATTCTTGTTCTGAGAAATTAAGGTTATTCCATGCGAGAAATTGCCAAGAAACTGAAGATCTCGTACAACGCTGTGTACTACTCCCATCACAGAACAGTGCAAACTGTCTCTAACTAGAATAGAAAGAGTGGGAGCCCACGGTGCACAACTGAGCAAGAGGACAAGTAAGTTAGTGTCTAGTTTGAGAAACAGACGCCTCACAAGTCCTCAACTGGCAGCTTCATTAAATAGTACCCGTAAAACACCAGTCTCAACAGTGAAGATGCTGACCTTCTAGGCAGCCGTTTCCAGCTACAATTCTCATTTACAATATTTCGGATCAATTGTATGTTATTTTAATGGACAAAAAATGAGCTTTTCTTTAAAAAATGATATTTCTAAGTGACCCCAAACTTTTTAACAGTAGTGTATATACAAAAGTATGTGGACATCCCTTAAAATGTGTGCATTCGGCTATTTCATCCACACTTGTTTCTGACAGGTGTATAAAATCGAGCACACAGCCATATAATCGCCATTGGCAGTGGAATGGGCTTACTGAAGAGCTCAGTGACTTTCAACGTTGCACCGTCATAGGATGCCACCTTTCCAACAAATCAGTTCATCAAATTTCTGCCCTGCTAGAGCTGCCAAGGTCAACTGTAAGTGCTGTTATTCTGAAATGGAAACGTCTAGGAGAAACAACGGCTCAGCCGCAAAGTGGTAGGGCACACAAGCGCACAGAACAGGACCGCCGAGTGATGTAGTGCGTAAAAATGGTCTGTCCTCGGTTGCAACACTCACTACCGAGTTCAAAACTGCCTCTGTAAGCAACGTCAGCACAAGAACTGTTCGTCGGATGCTTCATGAAATGGGTTTCCATGGCCAAGCAGCCGCACATAAGCCTAAGATCACCATGCGCAATGCCAAGCATCGGCTGGAGTGGTGTAAATCTTGCCACCATTGGACTCTGGTGCAGTGGAAACGCTTTCTCTGGAGTGATGAATCACTCTTCACCGTCTGTTGGCTGGATCTGGGTTTGGCGGGTGCCAGGAGAATGCTACCTCCCCCAATGCATAGTGCCAACTGTAAAGTTTGGTGGGGGAGGCATAATGGCTTGGGGCTGTTCTTCATGGTTCGGTCTAGGCCCCTTCGTTCCAATGAAGGGAAATCTTCATGCTACAGCGTTCAATGACATTCTAGATGTTTATGTGCTTCCAACTTTGTGGCAACAGTTTGGGGAAGGCCCTTTCCTGTTTCAGAATGATAATGCCCCTGTGCACAAAGCGAGGTCCATACGTAAATGGTTTGTCGAGATAGGTGTGGAAGAAATTAAATGGCTTGCAAAGAGCCCTGACCTCAACCCCATCGAACACCTTTGGAATGAATTGGAATGCTGAATGCGAGCCAGGACTAATCGCCCAACATCAGGGCCCGACCTCACTAGTGCTCTTGTGGCTGAATGGAACCAAGTCTCTGCAGCAATGTTCCAACATCTAGTGGAAATCCTTCCCAGAAGAGTGGAGACTGTTATAGCAGCAAAGGAGGGACCAACTCCATATTAATGCCCATGATTTTAGAATGAGATGTTCAACGAGCATACTTTTGGTCATGTAATGTACTACAAATAGGGCTGTAGCCAGTTATCTTCAGAATGTATAGGTCATAGTGCATTACACGAACAAAACTGACACCCAATATTACTCAAATGTCCTTGTGTTAATAAAAGTTGATCTGATGATTCATCTGCCCATGCATTATTGTTCATTTTCTTTGAAAAGCKTATTTCTCTACTTAAAATTGATTTATTTGATGCGTAAAATGACAAACATTGGATAGAAACTTGTCCGATGGTGACATGATTGAGTAAATAGCATTGAGTCACAAAATTGCTAATCTGTATTCTGGTTTTATGAAATGTTGTATGTTTCTATATCTGAAATTGGGCACGTTTTTCAGCTAACTGCAATGTTACTGTAATTT
The DNA here is from genome assembly GCF_002910315.2 of Salvelinus sp. IW2-2015. Lineage (NCBI taxonomy): Eukaryota > Metazoa > Chordata > Actinopteri > Salmoniformes > Salmonidae > Salvelinus > Salvelinus sp. IW2-2015. Next base: position 42,464,648 of record NC_036855.1, on the reverse strand, counting down.
GAGAATTAATGTCTATAATGCATGTGATATGCAGGTATGAATGGAAGCACTTACTGTAGCTCTGAACCAAGTTAGACTTAGTGCTTCTGAAAATAGAATGGTCTACAATATTGTGAATAGAACCTTTGTTTTGTTCCAGGTGCTGGTCCTTGATAATTAAATTTTTTGCCAAAAGTAACTGTATTGGAACTTTGAATTCACAATAGATTGGTGGTATCCCCCGATACTTGAACATTTTAAGTGTAGATTGACTTCCCTGATCAATTCTGTGAAATAAATAATGTTATGCCACATAAACATAGACAAAGCTTACTTGAAGACTTGCAACTCAATTAATTGTACAATTTGCTATAAAATTTWGCTCAGTCAGATTGTCGCCAGGATCTGATCTAACTGGAAAATATAACATTTCAATTATGTAAATAAGTGTTAATTTGTTTGTTACTTCTAGTGTGTGTTCTCGCTGCTGGAAATCATTGATTTAAATGTTTATTTTTAATTTTTACTCTACTGCATTTAATTTCATTTATTTTTGGTCTCCGTGCATTCTTATTTTTTCATTTATTTTCAAGAGTTGATAATGGATCATTTGAAATTGTACTTTGTTTGAATAATAAAAAATCTGGCATTATAATAACTCTGAAACGCTAGTGATACTGGCCCAACCACTGTTAAGTATAATTTAACACGGTAAATATTCACATATTCAGGACCAACCCAGATTGGTTAGTGCTATCAGGGATCCGTGGGACGTCCCTACCGTAACTACTACCCTTACCTAACCTTAACCCTTACATTAACTGTTGACATTTTTTACGGCAATGGTGTGACGTCAGTGTGGGGACGTCCCAGGATCCCGTTTAGACTTGAGAAGAGGTTGTTGTCCAGCAAGCAGCAAGCATTTAGGCCTACCTGCAAACAACCACAACGCTGGTGTAGTGTTCCAGAAAGCCAGCTAACTTTGATAGTCAAATTAACTCTTGATTTTCTGATTTAAGCTAAACTTGAATATGTATTGTTGTTTGACGAGTCAATTATACCATGCCAATTTCAAGTATATTTCTCGAAAATAAGTTAAGATGCTTTGGTACAAATCACTGGCTGTCTCATTGAGCCTGGAACAGCCCCAAGTAGATAGCGATTGTGTTCATCTTTACCTTATGCCCTATTCGAGTAAAAAATATTTATAGTTATGATTTTCTGTGCGTACATTTGTGTAAAAACAAATTTCATTTTGAGTAAATTGCTTTTTACTTGTGTACAATACAGTAATATTAGAAGATTGGAGAATGACAGTTGCCTGACTGTAATATTGCCTCACATTCACCCTACAGAATGTCGGATGCGATTGTCTGTCTTTTTAAAATACGTTGAAGTCAATGCAGCGTGAGTGCAGTTCAATCTATCGTCAATGTGAGATAGGCCGTGATTAGTTACTGTACAAGGAAATGCTGAAAAATAGAACGAGGTGGCGGCAATTTTATTTAAATATTTTAATTCTCAGGATCTTTAATATTGTAGCAACCTTGATAGGCACCTTACAATCTGTCACAGGTTACAATTGCCTCACCATCTCCTGGTTATTTTTTGTTTACCTTTGTTAATACTTTACAATAAGGTTAAATTTGTAAAGGGTGTTATAATTCCATTAACAGTTAATAATTTGTAAATGCATTATAAACCATTAATAAACGGTTATATCGCATTGGTCAAAATAGTGCAATAACTGGTAAGTGTTTGCCCGCCTTGTCATCTGTCCCTATCCAAATGGWCTTTGCTACCTGGAACTTGCCTGCCATGGAAGTCGTTTCTATCTACCTCTCCTCAATCCTGTAATGAAGTAGACGGAGAACAGCGGCATGCTGCTAAGCGGACAGGCTTGACTGCGAGAGATTCGGAGCAGATTGATTTAAGGAATAGTTTCGCTGCACTGGTGCCAGATCTACCTGTGCCTTCATCGCTGGGATTGCATGCGTCTGCGACGGCAGTGCTGACTCCAACTACACTGACTACGGCAGCGGCTTCATTGTCGAGTTTGGCCACTCTCTGGATCTGACCGCGCACTGCCTGCTATGGGAGGTCTGGACCTATCGCCGGGAGCAGCGAGCTTACGCTATCCTGCTTCTCGTGGGCCGGTGAAAGGTTCAACAAATTGTGTAAGGGGTAGGAATAGGAGGATTTCTCAATTCCTTTCCCTGGCCGTTGTATTGGGCAGCTCAATGGTGAGAAATGTCTCAGATCCTGAAGCAAAAATGTTGTGCTATCCAGGAGCATGAGTACAGGACAATTAGCCTATCAGAAGCTTCTAAAGCCATGACATATTTTCTGGAATTTTCCAAGCTGTTTAAAGACACAGTCAACTTAGTGTATGTAAACTTCTGACCCACTGGATTTGTGATACAGTGACTTAATTATAAGTGAAATAATCTGTCTGTAAATAACAAAAGGAATGGCAAAAAAGTCTGGCTGCAGTACCGATTGGCAAATGTACTGCAAATTGAGAAATCATGTGACTAAACTGAATTAAAAGAAGAACCTACGATATGAAACAAAGATAAATTACATAAATGATAAGATTTTTAGCACCTTAACATTTTGGCAAAATGCAAATTCATCTCCTTTCATTAAATAGATGGCTCATTCTTCACAAAACCCACTGATATTGCCAATTACTTTAATGATTTTTTCCTTTGGCAAGATTAGCAAATTTAGGCATGACATGCATAAGTATAACTGATCAAATTATGAAATTTGAATTTTGTAAATTGTTAGTGTGAAAGAAGTGGAAAAAATTGTCTGTAACAATGACAAGCCACTGGGGTCTGACAACTTGGATGGAAAGTTACTGAGGATAATAGCAGACGGTATTGCCACTCCAATTTGCCATATCTTCAATTTAAGCCTACTTGATAGTGTGTGCCCGCAGGCCTGGAGGGAAGCAAAAGTTTTTCCGCTAAGCAAGAATAGTAAAGCCCCCTTTACTGGCTCAAATAGCCGACCAATCAGCCTGTTACGAACCCTTAGTAATCTTGTGGAAAAAATTGTGTGACCAAATACAATGCTTTTTTACTGTAAACAAATTGCCAGACTTTCAGCACGCTTATAGGGAAGGACATTCAAGCACAGCACTTACAAAAATGACTAAAGATTGGCTGAGTGAAATTGATGATAAAAAGATTATGGGAGCTGTTTTGTTAGATTGCGGTGCGGCTTTTTATGTTATCGATCATAGTCTGCCAATGGAAAAACGTAGATGTTATGGCTTTACACCCCATCCTATATTGTGGATAAAGAGTTACCTGTCTAATAGAACACAGAGGGTGTTCTTTAATGGGAGCCTCTTCAACATAATCCATGTATAATCACGAATTCCCCAGGGCAGCTGTCTAGGCACACATACTTTAAAAAATCTTTACTAATGACATGCCCCTGGCCTTGAGTAAAGCCAGTGTGGCTATGCATGCGGATGACTCAACACTATACACGTCACCACAGTGAGTGAAATGACTGCAACACTCAACAAACTGCAGCAGCAGTTAGTTTCAGAATGGGTGGCAAGGAATAAGTTAGTCCTAAATATTTCCAAAACTTAAAGCATTGTTGTTGGGACAAATCATTCACTAAACCATAAACCTCAACTAAATATTGTACTAAATAATGTGGAAATTGAGCAAGTTGAGGTGAATAAACTACTTGGATTAACCCTGGATTGTTAACTGTCACGGTCAAAACATGTTGATACAACAGTAGCTAAAATGGGATAAATCTGTCCATAATAAAGCGCACTCTGCCTTTTCTCTAATGATTGCCTCGCCTGGTTCACCAACTACTTCTCTGATCGAGTTCAGTGTGTCAAATCGGAGGGTCTGTTGTCCGGGCCTCTGGCAGTCTCTATGGGGGTGCCACAGGGTTCAATTCTTGGACCGACTCTCTTCTCTGTATACATCAATGATGTCGCTCTTGCTGCTGGTGATTCTCTGATCCACCTCTACGCAGACGACACTATTCTGTATACTTCTGGCCTTCTTTTGACACTGTGTTAACAGCCCTCCAGGCGAGCTTCAATGCCATACAACTCTCCTTCCGTGGCCTCCAATTGCTCTTAAATACAAGTAAAACTAAATGCATGCTCTTCAAACGATCGCTGCCTGCACCTGCTCGCCTGTCCAACATCACTACTCTGGACTGGTCTGACTTAGAATATGTGGACAACTACAAATACCTAGGTGTCTGGTAAGACTGTAAACTCTCCTTCAGACTCACATCAAACATCTCCAATCCAAAGTCAAATCTAGAATTGGCTTCCTATTCCGCAACAAAGCATCCTTTACTCATGCTGCCAAACATACCCTTGTAAAACTGACTCCCTACCAATCCTCGACTTCGGTGATGTCATTTACAAATAGCCTCCAAAACCCTACTCAATAAATTGGATGCAGTCTATCACAGTGCCATCCGTTTTGTCACCAAAGCCCCATATACTACCCACCACTGCGACCTGTACACTCTCGTTGGCTGGCCCTCGCTTCATACTCGTCCCAAACCCACTGGTTCCAGGTCATCTACAAGACCCTGCTAGGTAAAGTCCCCCCTTATCTCAGCTCGCTGGTCACCATAGCAGCACCTACCTGTAGCACGCGCTCCAGCAGGTATATCTCTCTAGTCACCCCCAAAACCAATTCTTCCTTTGGATGCCTCTCCTTCCAGTTCTCTGCTGCCAATGACTGAACGAACTACAAAAATCTCTGAAACTGGAAACACTTATCTCCCTCACTAGCTTTAAGCACCAGCTGTCAGAGCAGCTCATAGATTACTGCACCTGTACATAGCCCATCTATAATTTAGCCCAAACAACTACCTCTTACCTACTGTATTTATTTATTTATTTATTTTGCTCCTTTGCACCCCATTATTTCTGTCTCTACTTTGCGCTTTCTTCCACTGCAAACCAACCATTCCAGTGTTTTTAGTTTTTATTTTACTTGCTTGTTTTATTCACTTCGCCTCCATGGCCTTTTATATTATTTATTTTATACATATATTTGTTTGCCTTCACCTCCCTTATCTCACCTCACTTGCTCACATTGTATATAGACTTATTTTTTTTAACTGTATTATGACTATATGTTTGTTTTACTCCATGTGTAACTATGTGTTGTTGTATGTGTTCGAACTGCTTTGCTTTATCTTGGCCAGGTCGCAATTGTAAATGAGAACGTGTTCTCAATTTGCCTACCTGGGGCCTGTTGCACAAAACTAGGATAAGGGATTAAGCCAGGATATCTTGGTGATCCTGGCTCAATTGATCCGTAATCCGGTTGCACTAAAGATGGATAGGGGCAGGAGGATATGTTATGGTATAAATTACCATGGAGATTTATTCTGTGGAGCTAGCCTGCTCCAGACCAGGCTAAATTCAGGATCTATTTAATCTCATCCCTAATGTCAGTCAGCAGTCACCACAAATGGAAACCAATAGTTATTTCACTGCTCACTATACATTGTTATCACATATAACTAGACCCACTGTTATTATTTAAACGTTTGTGATCATTAATTTCAATGATTTTGGATAAAAAATGATTTTTAGATGATGTTGCTATCATTAGATAATTTACAGTTTCCCATAGACTATAAGCTATATATAAAATGATAGAATATTAGGGCCACAGAGGGGGAAAAAACACAAGTCATAATATTTGTAACCAGTTGTTTTAAAGGAGGACAGTTGTTAAAATGACAGATGTGGGGCATTTCGTGAAATTGTACTTCAGTATGGTTTCATAAACAAAGACATGCTGATGTGCCAGAATATTAAGTATCACATTGTCATAAGTATCAAAACTGTAAAAACAATATGTAGCTTTTCTGCAGAAAGAACCAGCCTCATAAATGTATGACTTTATCCTTTTTCTTCAGTGTGGCCCTAGTACTTGTCATATAAACAAATACACATTCCATATGAAAATATAAAAACACAATGTGTTAACATTATGTTCCTTTATTGAATAAGGACAAAACAAAGCAGGTAAACCATCAGTCCTTTCGAAACTGAAGTCACAGTGACTCACAAGATGGAAAGCACAGAATCCAAGCATATTATACAAAATGATACATACACATTCAAAGGTCTGTATATAACAAACACCCTGCATGTCTGCACACTAAAATAAATGCAGGACAAATCCATACACATCAACTGAACAGACAAATGAATGGATGCAGTAGCCTCCTGCAGCCTTGTATTACACACAGTATACCGCACAAACATCATAAGAGGCCAAATTCATCAAAAAACGAACCCAAAAAAACCCAAATTCCTCTGCCACCGCAGGACATATTTAACCAAAATTGAAAGCACACATACTAACTAAAATAATTCACACATATTGGTCCCTCAGCAGCCGACCACTGTCGTCATCAGGGAAGATTGCCGGATTGTCCCAGTCCATGGCTGGTGGCACTCTGGGGGCCCTCTCCTTCCTCAGGCAGGCCACATTGTGGAGGACAGCACAAGCCACAGTAATATCACATGCCTAACAGGGCTGACCCTTAATTTGTGAAGGCAGTGAAAGCGTGCCTTCAGGAGGCAAAGGTCATTTCAACTCTGGCCCTGTCTGGCATGGCATGTTGTAGGCCTGCTGTGCTTCCTGGGGGTCTGTGAAAGGTGTCAGGAGAAAAGGCTGGCAGCCATACCCCCTGTCTCCCAGCAACACACCAGAGAATTCACCTGTCAACACAAAAATCTCATCATTACTACCTCATAAACACAGTGATATTCTTGACACAGCCATGATGGTTATAAATAGGGGTTGTGTGGCTTACCTTGTGATAGGCACTGATAGATTTCAGAGGCCCGAAAGATTCTGGAGTCATGGATTGAGCCAGGCCATTTTGCCACAACATTGCTGATCACAGTCAGCATTGCAGACCATCTGAAATCATAAGATGAGGAATATTACACCAATCAATGCACATCACTGGCAATGCAGAGTGTTCGTCAATGGACAATATCAAAAAGTTATGTTCACCTGAACATTAATGCTGTGAAAGGATTTCCTATTCACAAAATCGGCCTCATGGGCACCTGAGGGGGCTTTTATCCTTATGTGTGTGCAGTCCACTGCACCAATGACATTGGGGAAACCTGTCACACAAAGTAATGAGTATCCTACTATGTGTTAACAGTTGTCCTGTAATTTGTAGATCCTCTTACCTGCAATCCTATAGAACTCCTCTTTGATGTCACAGAGTCTTCTGTGGCCAGGGAAGGAGATGAAGACATCTGCTAATGCTTTGATAGCCAGACACACACTCCTTATTGTGCGGCAAATTGTGCCTTGTTCAGCTGTTCTGCATCCCCCACTGAGTACAGGAAGGCTCCACTAGCAAAAAAGCGCAAGCCAACAAAACCATTTGCTCCACACTCAGTGCATGGCTCCGTGCAGTGCGGTGCTTAATCCTGGGACCCAGTAGTCTGCATGATACCTGATGCCATCTGCAGAAAACCTGTATCTTTCATATAGATGGTCATCAGGAAGGCCAGTGGGTCCAACCGGTCCCTGAAGACCTTTCTCGCCTGAAGGCTCTCCTCAGCACAAGTGCTTCTTCATCCACCACATCTCGCACGAATGGGCATGCCATTGTCAGAGCAGAAAAGAAACACACAATTTTTGGGCCTTCATATAGGCTAGTGCCACACCTGGTGCTGGGGGGGTGGGCAAAAGAGGCGATGCCTTATAACGATGACTTGGTTGTACTGATTGCTGGAAAATAAAAAAAAACTTAGAAAGATGCCACCGTCCTGTGTGCTCACAATAAGAGCTCATATGTCAGGCTCACTTGACTTTACGAGAATATACCTAATTTTTATTTTGAGCTGTGTCATCTTCTTGGAGCTGGGGAGAAAGAAAAATAATAAGATTATAACATGTGTTTACAGTTTATGCAATTACAGTTTATGTACGACATTGAAGCATATCTCTCACACCTCCCTCTCAATGTTTTTTTTATTTCAAGGTCCAGGTCTCTAATTGTCCTCTTTTTATTTCGGACTCCAGTGCAAGATTTCCATCTTTTTCTTTTGTACTGATGTCTATGTCTGCCAGTTCTATTGGCGCCGCGAGTGGTTGCCATACAACTTTCTATAGCTTGTGAGCTCTGTGAACACAATACAATTAGCGCAGCTGGAATTTGGCAAGATGTGTGCTCTTTTATTAATACGCACATGTTGCCAGGCTGGTTTTCCCACTGTATAGCATCTGGGTCGTGTAAAAGAAATTAGATTTTTTGATTTTGATGAGGACTCCTCACCATTGTAGAGTAAATAGTACTTTCACAGTCTTAACATGATACCTCATGCCTTCTGGAATCCAGAGAGATGGTCTCCTCCTCATCATCGTCTCCATCATGTGCTGTTGCTGCTGCACTGGGGCCTTCACCCTATCACATTTAATCGGATTCATATTGAAGCTAGTAGACAAGACATGCCAGGCCTACAGTATGCCTTTGATGGAGTACTCACTGGATCAGCATCGTCTGGTGCTTGTGCTGGTGGCTCTAACAGGAACACAGTGCTGCCAGACACTGCAAGGCAATAGGTAAACCAAAGTCAGACAGTCCAAATTGATTCAATATGAATGTGGTTGTATCCCATGAGAGATGGAAGGACATACCTTGAATGAAGCGGGTGGCATCTTGGAGGAACCTATGCTCGTCTCTTTCCCCCCAGGGATCCCCTCTAAGACGGGCCTGCCTTTATTTAGCTCCAAGGCCATGTCCTCTGCTGGGGTAAGGTCAGCCTTTGGTGACCCACACCCCGTGCCTTGTCTGTGGGTATTCTTTTCACTGCTAAAACAGTACAGACAATGTGTGAGCAGGCACCTTCTGGGTACAATATATGCTTGTGCTTTGTTAAATATTAGTCAGGGACCATACCATTCTGCAGAATGTTCTTGTATTTGATTTTGACCTGCTGCCATGTCCGTTTTGGCCCGTTCATGTTTAATCTACACACACACAACACACACACCACACACAACACACACATTTAATGAGTCACACTGCTAAAATTACTTGGTATTTTTGTCTTGTTTTCAGTAAAAATATCAAAAAATTTATCATAGCTTTATACAGTGTGATGGAGTTACTTTTACACAATTTCACTCATACTGCAGTGCATTTCAAATAAAAATTTAACCGTTTCATAATTACAGGACAACTGCATTTTTGGAGATGTGAATTAAATATTTGAATTGTAATTGTGATGTTTCAGCGGACGGTGAGTGTGTAATTGTGCACTACTTACGCATTCAGGCGGTCTGCAATACTTTGCCACGCTTTTTCTCTTTGCTTTATCACTGGTGGCGGATGTTGCCTTTCTTCTTAATTATATCTTACCTCCTACGTATGCCTCCATGAGGATTTGTGCTTCCGACGGGGAAAAGTACGCGGCTCTAGTTGCCATGGTAAATCAGTTAATCTGTGATCTGTGGCGGGGTCTATTTGAGTGAGCCGTGAGCGCGCACCTATCCAGGATTGGTTTCACCTGGCTTAATGAATCCGTGTCTGCTCATCCTGGCTTGGTCTTTGTGCAACCAATTAAGCCTGGACGCACATGTTTTGGCTTCATTGAGCTCAGCTGAGTCATTTATCCCGGATGTCTTAATTCTACTTTTGTGCAACAGGCCCCTGGTTAAATAAATAAATAAATAAATAACAACACTATCAACAAGGCAGGTCCTACAGGCTCTAGTTTTGTCGCACCTGGACTACTGTTCAGTCGTGTGGTCAGGTGCCACAAGGAGGGACCTCGGAAAATTACAATTTGCTCAGAACAGGGCAGCATGGCTGGCCATTAAATGTACACAGAGAGGTAACATTAATGATATGCATGTAAATCTCTCATTGCTCAAAGTGGAGGAGATACTAAATCATTACTTGTTTTTCTAAGAAGTGTTGACATGCTGAATGCACCGAGGTGTCAGTTTAAACTACTAGCATATGTACACCGATGCATACCCCACAAGACATGCCACCAAAGGTCTCTTCACAATCCCCAGGCACAGACATACACAAGATAAGACACAAACTCTACACACACGTGCACATGGATGTTGTATTATACATTTGTGGTGGTGACCTGAGGGGACACACTGAATGTGTTGGGTAAGGTGTTATGAAATGTAATGTCATGTAGTACTTAAACTGTATGTAACTGTCTTATGTTGCTGCACCCCAGGAAGAGTACCTGCTGCCTTGGAAGCTAATGGGGATCCATAATAAATACAAATACAGAAACAATATTTACCTCCTGTTATTAACCATTTATAAATGCACTTACAAATGCTTATAAGTTGAACCCTTCCGTAGCATCATGCAACCTTATTTTCAGTAGCTGAATAGTTAATGTCTCCCTTTTTAGGTGTGATGCATTGTTGCTCTAACCCAGGAACTGAAGAGGTTGGTTTTCATGATGTGTCTTGACCGACCTTTGAAACCCTGATGCCCTGGCCAAATTTACATCAAGGACATTACTCAATCAACATCACATCTCTGTGATAGTCCAAGTATGGTGAATGTGCTGATGTGAAATGGTAACTAATACCTTCGGTTGGGGAAAAAATGGAGGTATCCTCTCACAACGTTGAACGTTTTGGTCTTCATACCCACCATTCATTGACTGAACATGTTTAATAAAGTGTTGAATCTTCTCACATGTATGTAGTGATGTGTACCAAATACTGCCTATGAGTACTGTATGTCTAAGCTCTGAGTGTACCTTATTTTAAAGTGACAGACCTACAAACATAAAGGAGTTACCAAAATGTATATACACTACCGGTCAAAAATGTTAGAACACATACTCATTCCAGGGTTATTCTTTATTTGAACTATTTTCTACATTGTAGAATAACAGTGAAGACATCAAAACTGTGAAATAACACATGGAATCATGTAGTAAACAAAAAAGTGTTAAACAAATCAAAATAGATTTTATATTTCAGATTCTTTAAAGTAGCTACCCTTTGCCTTGATGAAAGCTTTGCACTCTTGGCGTTCTCTGAACCAGCTTCACCTGGAATGCTTTTCCAACAGTCTTGAATGAGTTCCCACATATGCTGAGCACTTGTTGGCTGCTTTTCCTTCACTCTGCTGTCCGACTCATCCCAAACCACCTATCTGATGCAACACTCCATCACTCTCCTTCCTGGTAAAATAGCCCTTACACAGCCTGGAGGTGTGTTGGGTCATTATCCTGTTGAAAAACAAATGATAGTCCCACCAAGCCCAAACCAGATGGGATGGTGTATCGCTGAAGAATGCTGTAGTAGCCATGCTGGTTAAGTGTGCCTTGAATTCTAAATAAATCACAGACAGTGTCACCAGCAAAGCACCCCCACACCATAACACCTCCTCCATGCTTTATGGTCAGAAATACACATGCAGAGATCATCCGTTCACCCACACCGCGTCTCACAAAGACATGGGGGTTGGAATCAAAAATCTCCAATTTGGACTCCAGATCAAAGGACACATTTCCACCTGCAATTTCTGAGTCTGGTAACTCTAATGAACTTATCCTCTGCAGCAGAGTTAACTCTGGTTCTTCCATTCCTGTGGCGGTCCTCATGTGAGCCAGTTTCATCATAGTGCTTGATGGTTTTTGTGACTGCACTTGAAGAAACTTTTCAGATTGACTGACCTTCATGTCTTAAAGTAATGAAGGACTGTCGTTTCTCTTTGCTTATTTGAGCTGTTCTTGCCCTAATATGGACTTCGTCTTTTACCAAATAGGGCTATCTTCTGTATATCACCCCATACCTTGTCACAACACAACTGATTGGCTCAAACGCATAAAGAAGGAACAGACATTCCACAAATTAACTTTTAAGAAGGCACACCTGTTAATTGAAATATCTATTTGTGGTTAATATTTCCTAGCTAGTGCTAGCAAACGTTAGCTAGCTGAGCAGCATGCTAAATTATACAGCAGAAGTTCTGTATTCAAAAGTGAAACAAATTACATAGAGAATTTCTCCTGTGTGAAAATGGGTATCTAGTGCACGTTTATTTAGCGCAATCTCTTCTCTCTGGTCTTTGCACACTTCTCATAACCTCGTCCATCATGATTCTTCACGACGCACTGTCACATGATGTCAGTGTCATCAACATTCTGGGCACGTTCCAGGTCTTCTTTATTTCAAGCTTGTTTCACAGGGAATTTTTACAGAAACCCGCAAACCACACCAATAATATGACTTGAGATCTTGAGATAAAGAGTTCATTCCTGGAATAAATAAGTGTACCAATGTATCATCAGGGTTTCAGATGTAAGACACATCATGGGAGTTGACCATTGGTCTGAAACCAACCATTTCTGTTCCTGGAACAGAGCAACAATGCATCACACCCAAAGTGAGAAAATAACTATTGTTTAACTGTGCAACCATTGGAAAAAAGTTTGCATGATACAGTACATAAGCATTCAATATTATACGCATTTGTAAGTGCATTTATAAATGGTTAATAGTTGGAGGTAAATAGTGGCTCACTATTTGGCAAGCACTGACTGGCTGTTTTTACCAATTTGTTATAACCCATTTATTAATGGCTGATAAGGCATTTACAAATGATTAATTAACAGTAAATGACATAATTACAAACCCTTTGCCCTTTACAAATGGAACCTTATTGTAAAGTGTTACCCTTTCTTGTTTATGTGCAATCAAGATTGTTATTAGCTCATTGTGAAGCTATGGGGATCTCCGGTTGTGACCACTGTTAGAAATCTGGCGCTGACACGCAATAGCACTTTACAATTGCCCCACCATGTTTAAAACTATGATGTCGGTGTTGTATCCATAGCTCCAAATGAATCTAAAAGCGGTTACATTTCCTTAGCTCTATTAATTTACAGTGGCAGGGGCAGGCTGTTGAAATTACAGATTGTGCCTTTTAATATATCAAAATCCTTTTACCTCTCTAGCCTATGTTTGGAGGGGTGTCAATTCATTAGAAAAATACATATTATTGTTAATCAGTCCACTACTAACATCACATCTGCAGATAATCATTAGATTATCACTGCAGTACAAATCCTACATTAATGCTGGCTAGATAATCAGAAGCTGAGATTCAAAATCAAGTTTTCATGCCCTTCCTCATTCTTTAATTGCAAGAATATCCTTTTCAATATAGTCTTTAGACAATAATCCTAGCAGTATCGGATATTACCCACTTATCCTCCATAACCTATGAGTTATCCTTGCCATATTATAAGAAATAACAGGCACATCCAGCTCTTTCTTTAATCACAGACGAGTAGTCATTTGTGTGCAGTGCCCTGTGTGTCTGGCTCCTAGTTGGCACATAGACGCAGTATGCACACTATGTACTCAGCATGCCAAGTTGGGACAGGCACTGCATTGCAGCGCTGTGCATTTGCCCAAGTCTTGGCACACAGGCTGTCTGATCACACAGTGTAGATCATCTACTGTAAAGAACATAAGTCGACAGTATTATACCATAGTGTGCGTGACAACCCGTATGCCGGAGCTCTTTATCTGTCTTCTGTATTTTAGACGGTCTCAGTAACAATCAATCTTCCGTCTTATTAATCTCTGAAACAGATGAGGTATGTAATACATGTCTCCATTTCCCAGCTCTATAGTACACAGTCACCCTCTGCAGGGCAGTTATCCGCATTAGCTCTCTCTATGTCCTTAAATGACTCCTCCTCTCCGTCTCACACCCTCCCTTCCTCTGTCTGTGTCTATAGCCTACCCCCCTTTCCCTGTGACACATACGCTAGACGTTGCATTGATTGTGCATAGAGAACCTCACCCTCTTCTACCACCTCAGTCTCGAATGGAGAAGGAGAGAATTGGAGTGCTTCTGTTCTTTCTGGTGGGCAACCTTATATTTTATCTGAATGTATGTTTGACTTGTTTAGAGAGGACTGTGCAGTACAGGTTAGAGACTGTTTGTAATAGGAGGATGAGTGTTGGCTGACTTTCTGTGCAGGTAACAGTTAGTACAGTCTATTGAATACCTGAAAGCATATGCAGAGCAGTTCAAAACTTGTATCTCATTCCTCTGTATTAACAATCATGAATATAAGTTCTGGAAAATAAATGTTAGCTTACTGACATGTTTTGTTGGAAATAGTTGCAAAGATACTGTGAACTCTTACTCTTTTTTAAATAGCATATTAATATGCATGTTGTATTGTCTGAATCTGGATAACTTTTTTCTCCATCTCCTCTTTCTATCTGTCTTTGTCGGCAGATGCCCTTTCAGCCGGTCCTGTCTCCAGTGAAGACCTTCTCTCATCATAATGTCCCAGCTCCTGCATGTGGAGATCCCCAACTTTGGCAGCTCTGTGCTGGAGAGTCTGAACGAGCAGCGCCTGCAGGGCCAGTACTGTGATGTGGCCGTCATGGTCAACGGCCAGTCCTTTAAGGCCCACCGCGCCGTGCTGGCCGCCAGCAGCCTCTACTTCAGAGACCTGTTCAGCGGCAGCTCTCAGGGCATGTTTGAACTACCCTCCTCGGTCACCCCGTCCTGCTTCCAGCAGATCCTTTCCTTCTGCTACACGGGCAGGCTGACCATGGCTGCCAGCGAACAGCTCGTGCTCATGTACACGGCCGGCTACCTCCAGATCCAGAACATTGTGGAGCGCAGGATGAATCTCATGCTAAAGGCCAACTCTCCACACTGCGATTCCCAGACGGCCACCACCGAGGATCTGGGCTTCGAACCGTCAAGCCCCAACTACAGCCATCCGGCCCTGTTGCCAGGCGACACACTAATGGCCACTTGTAGGATTAAGCAGGAAAGATGTGAGTCCCCAATGAGTGAGGAGCACACAGCAAAGGGCCTCAAGGGCTACGCCACGAGGAGCAGTGCTCAATGTTACATGAGGGCAGGAGGGAGTGGTATTGTACCCGGAGTACAGTCGTACCCTATGGCCTCTGGGGAGCGCTCTAGCCCAGGGGCCTCCAGCCTCCCAGCCACTGACAGCCCCACTTCCCACCCCAACGAGGAGGAGTTTGAAGAGGAGTTCTACGGCAGCAGCAATACAAACGGGGTTTATGGGCAGAATTATGGGCACCCAACCAACTCCTACAGCAGTAAATGATCCATCCTCTGTGTTACTTTTTAGAAGCACCAGTAGTTCTCATTTGAACACAACTTCAGCTTTACAATACACTGTCTGGTATTGAAATTCTGCCTCCACTTGTTCCCCCAGTGCAGGATAAGTTGGACGTGTTGTCCCTACCTCTGGCCACTGAGAGGCGCTGTGTGCTGATCGGCAGGGACACGATGGCGCTGCCACCCAGTCTCATCAGCCAGATTGGCTACCGCTGCCACCCCACCCTGTACACAGAAGGGGATCCCGGGGAGAAGGTGGAGCTGGTGGGAGGTAAGACATAAGCAGTGACACCTGATATAGGCCACTCTATAATATGTATGTCTATGGTGCATCTCAGCTCGCCTCAAGCACTGACTCAATTAACACTAGAACCGCTGGGCTTTTCAGCCTTTAAGTACCCGCTAGAGAACATTGCTGGGCATCCCCTTTAGCGTCCGCATCAGATGAATATCAACCTGCAAGGTGTGCAAACATAGGTGTGCATAGGTATGCAAACATAAGCACCAACTCTTGAAAATATATTGTAAAGGATAAATTGCATAAAGAAATACTCATAGAAATATATCCATGTAAAAATATAACAATAGTTATTTGTTTAGATAGTGTGAAGGATATGTTTTGTATAATCCTACAAAGTCCTACTGAAAAAACGTATAGCCTATTTTAATTTATTTTATAATAAAACATTAGTGTAATACATTTGATACATTTTATTTCTAGATTTGATTAGTAATAGAGTTATAATAAGTATTACAGTCCAGTTACAGCTTCTTTTGACAAAGTAGAAACAAAAAATCCAGCTGTGCAGGTGAAATTATTTGCTGTATTCCTAAACAAAAGCCCCAGTGCATGAATAATTGTAAAGGATGAATTGCGTGAAGAAATATTTGTGGAAGTATATATATGACTAGATATAAAAACAACAGTTTTTTGTTTGGATAGAGTCAAGGATATGTTTTGTATAATTCTACAAAGTCCTAGTGAAAAATGTAGGCATACAGCCTATTTTCGTTTCCCTTACAATAAAAACATTAGTGCAATATATTTGAGCAACTTTATTTGTAGATTAGATTAGTAATAGTTAAAGTAAGTATTACAGTCCAGTTACAGCTTCTCTGACAAAGTAAAAAACAAAAATATATAATAATATAACCAGTCAGGTGCTCAGGTGAAGTGATTTGATGTATTCCTAAATAGAACCACCAGTGCATGAACAATTGTAAAGGATGAATTACAAAGAAATATTTGTGGAAATATATCAATGACAAGATATAAAAAAAAACATCATTTGACATTGTCCTCTTTTTCCCGAGTGGGAGCTATGGTGCGTAGGGAAGAGGGAGAGCAGGACGCACTGCTGCCTCGGCGGCTGTAGCTGCTTTCTTGGCGTTCATGTGGTTCTCACGAAGCTCACATGCCAGATCCATGATGAAGTCTCTGCTGACTATCTTGTCAAGGCATTGCTTGTACAACACGTGCGCATTGATAGCAGCCACGTCGATCACGTTGTAGGACACTGCAACAGGCCAGCGGCAAGTACCTCCTTTTACAGAGTACAGTCTTGCCATCTGGACGAGTGCATCCACACCAAGCTATTGCATAAAACCAAATAGAATAGAAAAGGTTTGAATTTTGTATAATAAAACTAATAGTAATATCAATAATATTAACGTAATACAATATAATGAAAGGAGAAAATATTTGTTGCATGGCAGATGGAAAGGCAGAGCTACATACCTTTGTGCGATTGTAGTCTGTCACTGTCTCCGATTTCTTCTTCTGGTAACTGCTGATGGCAACAGTGGGATGCATGGTGCTGAGGATTGCAAACACTCTTATTTATTTTACATCTGTACACTGTGAGTGTTGCTTTTCCACTCTCCATCACTGATGTGGAGTAAAGCTCCGCTGGTATGTTGTTTTGTGCAGAGGGCGGAAGCTCCAGTCTCTGTTTGTTCACTGTTCCGAGCAGGCTAGTTTTCTTTGCCAGACTCCTGTCTCACTGTGGCAGGTTGGATCACCGTCTCAGTTGGCCCTGTTCTAGTTTTGCTGCGGCGAGGCTCAGGCATCAGAGGCAGAGTCTCGAATCAGAGGAATAATCTTCATCAGAAACGTTGATTTCAAGCTCAATATCCGATCCTCCATCCGATTCCAGCTCATCTAAATTCTACAGAATATGCAATGCTGTCAGTGTGTCCATTCGTTTGGTTCGGCTTGCCATTGTGAACTACACACATTGTATGTTGTTCTCAGTTTCTGATTTGACTCTCTGAGGGGAGATTATACAATTTCCAGGCTTTCATAATAAAATAATTAGACCTCCCACAATTCTTTATCATCATTACACTATTGTTCTAAATTCAAACCCCTTCTCCCTCGTCATTCAGATCATTAAAATTCAATCACCCTCTTCACCTTCCTCCTCATCATTCAGTTCATTCAAATTCAGTTGTGAAGTGACATGCACAATTATCAGTTTCTATCTGGTTTCTATCACCCATTCATCCATTGACAACACTCATTCAGTGAGGAGAGAGGTCCATTAGAGCCTCTGTACCAACACCCTTCGGCACATTTCTCTTGGCCCCTTAAGTTAGAAAAAAAAAATGAAAAAACAACAACAGGTTAACAGCCTCTAAATACCTTTCTGTTTGTGATTTAAAAATTCTGACAACTGAGCAATGTAAAACATAAATATTTAGGAAAAGTCAGGGAAGGAGCAGGACGCTGCTATTCTTTGGGGGGGCAGATATTTTTTATTTACAAAATCAAACGTCAGTGGCCATTGGTTGTTGTAGTGTTAAAGACCTAAGCCCTCACATGCAGACAGTATATTTTCTTCTTTACAACTGTATCATACAATACAGAGACGTTATCATGGACATAGAGATCATTAGGGAGGCCCGCCATTTTATTGTTTTCATCATGGATGTGAACGTGAGTAGCATTGCTCTATCCTTTTCCCCAGGTTCTGGTGTATATATGACTCGTGGCCAGTTGATGAACTGTCATTTGTGTGCTGGCATTAAGCACAAAGTGCTGCTGCGTCGGCTGCTCGCCACCTTCTTTGACAGGTTAGACTGTTAAATTCTACAGTGCATTTGTAACTATATTGCCGTAGCCAGATTCTGGACCTAGGCAGTAGGCTACTAGCTCTTTATAAAGCATATTTAGTAATTTTAGACAGAGAAAATGAGAGAGGAGGTAGAGAAAATGATAGAAAGGAGAAAGGGAAAGCCCTATGGATAATGATTATGCTATTGTGTACATAGAAACACACTGGCCAATAGCTGTGGAACTGGAATTCGCTCCTCCACCAATGATCCCAGTCGAAAACCGTTGGACAACCGAGTCCTAAACACTGTCAAACGTAGGTGCCCTTCTGTTTTCTCAGGTGTTAAACTCCATACTGTATTAATTTGGCTCAACACTATATGTAAAGTTGACAATATGCATTTCTTTCAGTGTTCTTTCCTCTCTTTTGCAGTCTACTGTCAGAACTTTGCACCTAATTTCAAAGAGAGTGAGATGAACGTGATTGCAGCCGACATGTGCACAAACGCACGGCGTGTGCGAAAGCGCTGGCTGCCCAAGATCCAGTCCATGCTCCCGGAGACCAAGGAGAGCAGCAGAAGCTCCTGCAAGGGGCAGTCCAGGGCCTGTGCGTCATCCCAGACAAGTGTGCTGTCGTCGGCCTTGCCCTTTGAAATGGACTTCAGACACCTGACGTCGTCCTACCTGACCCTAGAACAGCAGCTCTACGCCGAGAGCCGCAAAGAGACTCTCCTACCTCACCTGCAGTTTGTGGGATCCACCAGGTCAGAGGAGGGGGCTGCAGCAGCAGAGCTGGCTGAGTCCGAGACAGAGCATGGGCCTGAGCGAGGAGAACGAGGAGCCCAGGCAGGCCAAGGAACTGAACGCCTCTCTGAGTGCTTGGAGAGAGCAGCTGAGGTCCCCTCCCTCAGCACACAGGGTAAGGCTGGGGCCGGGGGCTCCCCCTCCTCCAAACACACAGGACAGCAGGAGGACAAGTTGCTAGGAGATGACCAGTGAGCTCCTAACATCCCTCTTCTCAACCAATCTATATATGTCTATGTATGTGTATTTAAGCTTTGGCTACTCTACTGCATGTAACATCGCAGAAATTGCAGTTCAGACATGCACTTAAAAGAAATCTGATGAAAAATGAAATGCAGTATAATAATTCCCTGAAGAAGAAGAGAAGAATGCTACTACTGTGGCACCTGATGGACTCGCTGATAGATAAGGTGGGTGAACAGACATGGGGCGAATGAGGAAAACCGTTGAGTTTTTAGTTGTCGTCTGTAGTTTGTACTCTTGTAAAGCCTACAAGACCAGAGGTCTAGGGTTGGCTTTTATGTGCATTTACCCTCTACTACACCACTGGTCATAATGTGCGGCTCACTACTTCTACCAAAAGTTCGGTACCACTTTATTTTACAGTACAGAAATTACCTGGTATTTTACATAGAAATTGCATTGTAAAATGGTAATTAAACAATTCTAATAACCTATAACCTACATTTGTTTATTTCAGGCTCAATGCAAGTAGCACCACAGCACCATTTGGTACCAAGTAGTTAACAATAGTTTAAAGGTCTTTGAAGTAAGTAGCAGAAAGTACCMATTAATACCTCACAATTTCCTAGAAAATACCAAGTCATTTCTGTTCCTTAAAATAATGTGCTACCAACGCTTCTTCATTGATTTCTGTTTTCTAATTGTTCTGCTTCCACCTAATTACCTCTGATGTGACATTATGTTCATCTATATAATCAACTGTTGGCACTGAATAAGACAAACATTACCAATAACAACATGGGGAGGCCACACAATATTGCTTCTATATTCCTTTATTTTAATCAGCTTCAAACTGTCGGTCCACTGAGATGCATTGAAGGTATAGCCCCAGTGAGATTGATCTGTTCTTTACCTTATATCCAGTACTGTTTTGATATTACTGATTGGAATATGTTGAAAGATTCATCCACCCAGGACTCATCCATCAACATTGAGGAATATACACATCAATCACAGGCTTCATTAGGAAATGTGTTGATATTGTTCCCACAATAGCAATCCGGACATGCCCCAACTAAAAACCCTGGATCAACAGAGATATCCGTACCATGCTCAGAGCCCATACTGCAGCATTCAATGTCAGCAGAACGGACCCTGATGACTCGGTGGGGCGCGATGCGTACAAGGCAAGCAGTTACGAGCTCCTCAAATCCATTAGTGACGCAAAAAGACATTACAGACTCAAACTTTAATTGATGTTTGACAACTTAGACTCGCGACACGTGGCAAGGACTACAGACTATCACGGACTACAAAGGCAAATCTAGCTCTGTGATGCCCACCGAAGCCTCCCTCCCAGATGAGCTTAACACATGCTATGGTCGCTTCGAGGCAAACAATACCGAGCAATCCAGGAAGACACTCGCTGCTCTGGACAACCAAGTGCTTTCACTCTGAGGCTGACGTGAAGAAAACTCTCAAAAGAGTGAAAACTCACAAAATCGCCAGACCAGTTGGCATCCCTGGCCGCATTCTCAGAGTGTGTGCTGACCAGCTGGTGAGCGTCTTCTCAGACATCTTCAACCTGTCCCTGGCTGTAGTCCTCACCTGCTTCAAGGAGACTACCATTGTCCCAGTGCTCAAGAAAAACAAGGTGACATTCTCAAATGACTACCGACCAGTCTCACTCACCCCAGTCATCATGAAGTGCCTCGAGAGGCTGGTCATGGCCCACATCAAGGCCATCATGCCAGGCACACTGGACCCACGCCAATTTGCCTACCGCTCCAACAGATCCACGGAAGATCCCATTTCCATCGCTATTCACACAGCCCTAACACATCTGGACAAGAAGAACACCTATGTGAGAATCCTGTTCATTGACTACAGTTCAGCATTCAACACTATTGTTCCCTCCAAGCTTGACACCAAGCTCAGAGCACTGGGTCTGGACAGCACCATCTGCAACTGGGTCCTGGATTTCCTGGCGGGCAGACCACAGGAACAACACCTCTTCTATACTAATTCTTAACACAGGGGACCCTCAGGGGTATCTCCTCAGCCATCTGCTGTACCTCCTATTCACCCATGACTGCGTGGCTTTGCGTGACACCAACTCCATCAAGTTTGCTCACGACACCACAATTGTAGGCCTGGTAACCAACAATGACGAGTCAGTCTATAGGGAGGTTGTAAGTGAACCGGCATTGTGGTGCCAGGACAACAGCAGCTAGAATTTTTCCGTCCACAATTCAACTGTGGGAGCATGGCGGCTCTCAACACCAGGCAACAAAAAGAGCTGGCCACTACTATACGAGAGATTGTTTGTGAGGAGATTACCTCTGCCCTCGTCTTACAATTAAAACCGATAATTTAATCATTGGCTGTGCTCACTGCTAAAGTGGATACCTATTCTAAAATGGGAAGCCTGGAGAAGACAAGCAATGCGACAGAGGTGTGACTCCATGACCTGGAAACAGCGCAAGCTAAGTTGGAAGGGATAATCAAATTCCTGTAAATTCAATGTGCAGGTCACAGGACTTGAAACTGGTGTGGAAGCGGGCAACTCAACTTCCTTCATGAGCAATCTTTTCTATGAACTGTTTGGGCAGGAGGTCCTATGTCRCCGATTAACAGTGAGCACTGCAACGGTCAACTCCAACTGCTCTCACTGTATGATTGTACGGATCCACAGCTTTGAAGTCAAGCGGCGAATTGTTCACCTTGTAGTGTAATCTGGGGGTTTGACTATGCAGGGAAGAGGATCAGCATCTACCCAGACCTGAGTGCCAAAATGCTAAAACACAGGGAAACCTACAACAAGGTGAGATACCAGCTACGCAAGCTAAACCTGATATTCGGCTTCATCCACTCGACAAAACTCATCTTGACCTTCAGAACACCACACACATGTTTTCCACTGCCAAGGAAGCTCAAGACTTCTTCAAGAAGCACATCAAATCCAACACACAACGGGACAAGCCAACAGAAGGAACCTCATGACTGGCACATTTTTTAAGGTATGCTATCCATGCACAATCACACGGCCTAGCCTATGGCTATGATGCTGCCCTCAGCATAAGACAATGATGACACCCCCTAGTACAAGGAACAATAATAATATTATTGCTGAGCATTAAACTTGTTATAAGTATATTGCCTATGGTCCTGGACATTTACACAGTAATGGCACCACACCAATTAATGGGCAATGGACAATATATGGAGGTTTACACATACTGGAACTGCTTTCTTGTGGCTACAGTGTATTGAATCCATTTGGGCAGAATATGGCAAATAACAGTATATATACAAAAGTATGTGGACACCACTTCAAATTAGTGGATTCAGCTATTTCAACCATACCCGTTGCTGACAGGTGTACAAAATCTCCATAGACAAATCTCTATCGACAAATATTGGCAGTGGAATGGCCTTACTGAAGAGCTCAGTGACTTTCAACGTGGCACTGTCATAGGATGCCACCTTTCCAACAAGTCAGTTTGTCAAATTTCTGCCCTGCTAGAGCTGTTCCGGTCAACTGTAAGTGCTGTTATTGTGAAGTGGAAACTTCTAGGAGCGTCAACGGCTCAGCCGCGAAGTGGTAGGCCACACAAGCTTACAGAACGAGACCGCACACAAGCGTAAGATCACCATGCGCATGCCAAGCTTCGGCCGGGGTGGTGTAAAACTCGCTGCCATTGGACTCTGGAGCAGTGGAAACGCGTTCTCTGGAGTGATGAATCACGCTTCACCATCTGGCAGTCCGACGGACAAATCTGGGTTTGGCGGAAGCCAGGAGAACACTACCTGCCCGAATGCATAGTGCCAACTATAAAGTTTGGTGGATAAGGAATAATGGTCTGGGGCTGTTTTTCATGGTTTGGGTTAGGCCCCTTAGTTCCAGTGAAAGGAAATTTTAACGCTATAGCTTACAATGACATGCGAGATGGTTCTGTGCTTCCGACTTTGTGACAAAAGTTTGGGGAAGGCCCTTTCCGGTTTTAGCATGACAATGCCCCTGTGCACAAAGCAAAGTCCATACAGAAATGGTTTGTTGAGATCGGTGTGGAAGAACTTGACTGGCTTGCAAAGAGCCCTGAATATCAACCCCATCGAACACCTTTGGGATGAATTTGCGAGCCAGGCCTAATCGCATAACATCAGTGCCCGACCTCACTAATGATCTTGTGGCTGAATGGAAGCAAGTCCCCGCAGCAATGTTCCAACATCCAACATCCATATTAATGCCCATGATTTTGGAATGAGATGTTCGACGAACAGGTGTCCACATACTTTAGGTCAAGTAGTTTAAGTTAGTAGCTATTCCCCTACTATTTTATGTTTAATTTTGTATAGATGTTTTGCTACTGCCAAGGAGAGAAGGCCAGTCCAATATTGGCTACTACTACACAATAGATTTTTTGGTTTTGCTTGTTTTCCTTCTTGTTGATTCCTTTTCCCCTCTATTTAGGCACTAAATGTATCTCCCAGGGAGGACTTTCCCTACAGACAATGATTAATTATTATATACAGTAACATCTAGAGTATAGACTTCACTTTTTTGCACATACCCTCTTATTTGTTTTGTACATAGTACAGAGCACTTAAAGGAGGGCAAATGTATGTTTAAAGTCATTCAAAGCATATTGATAATAATTTATGCATATAATGGATTAAGATCTATTGCTCCTCCTATTGTTGACTGTTTCGGCATTAGACTTGCATATCTGTCATCTTTTTGTTTTCATTTTCTTTATTTTTTCTTCCTTGATGAGTAAGGGTGGGCCTTACTCATCAAGTCTGCTAACTTAACTGTAAAGGTCTAAATTGGTTGCTTATTTGATGTTTTACTTAACAATAATAAGTTGCTTAAGAGATTCCATGTGTAAGGCTGCCACTCACAGTTATTCTACAACCCTGTAAGTATAGTGCAGGGCGGGGGGAACAGGAGAAGGAGGGCTGGGAGCTACATAGGAAGGAGGGGGGCTGAGGAAGGGGGGGCAGGGAAGGGGGAACGGTTTATAGAGACTAAGTGGGTCGTGCTTTTTATTTTACATCCATGATCTTATCAACACTAAGGATAACAATTACATTTTAGAAAAACAATGGCAACACTAGCTATTGTCTCATGGAATCTGAAAGGCTTTAATAATCCTATCAAACATTCCAGCTGTCTTGATATTCAAGCAAGGAACCATATTGATATAGCAATGCTCCAAGATACACACTTGCTCCAAAAGGACACACATAGAATAGAGAACCATTTGTACAAACTGGCTGCTTTTTAAAAAGCCCCAAACAAAACTAAGGGTGTTATCATAATGATGCATAAGAATCTCAAAATCACAGTATCCCTGGTGAAGGCGAAGACCAAGAAGGCAGAATCACTTTCCTTAAATGTATCCGTAATGGAAAGAAAATTGCCTTTATCAATGTGTATGCTCCAAATTCATATGATACCACTTTTTTTTATTCTCTGACCAGCATATTGTTAGAATTGACTGAATTCCAACTGGTTATTCGCACAGACATGAATGTCTTTTTGGACATGCAGGACAAATCTAATGAGACCAACATACTCTCCAACATACAGTGCATTCGGAAAGTATTCAGACCCCTTGACTTTTAAACATTTTGTTACGTTACAGCCTTGTTCTGAAATTAATTAAATTGTTTTTTCCCTCATCAATCTGCACACAATACCCCATAATGACAAAGCAAAAACAGGTTTTCAGACATTTTTGCAAATGGATAAAAAAAAACTGAAATATTACATTTACATAAATATTCAGACCCTTTACTCAGTACTTTGTTGAAGCACCCTTGGCAGCGATTACAGCCTCGAGTCTTCTTTGGTATGATGCTACAAGCTTGGCACACCTGTATTTGGGGAGTTTCTCCCATTCTTCTCTGCAAATCCTCTCAAGCTCTGTCAGGTTGGATGGGTACCGTCGCTGCACAGCTATTTTCAGGTCTCTCCAGAGATGTTCGATCAGGTTCAAGTCTGGGCTCTGGCTGGGACACTCGAGGATATTCAGAAACTTGTCCCAATGCCACTCCTGCATTGTCTTGGCTGTGTGATTAGGGTCATTGTCCTGTTGGAGGGTGAACCTTCACCCTATTTTGAGGTCCCGAGAGCTCTGGAGCATGTTTTCATCAAGGATTTCTTTGTACTTTGCTCTGTTCATCTTTCCTTCCATCCTGACTAGTCTCCCTTTCCCTGCCACTGAAAAACATCCCCACAGCATGATGCTGCCACCACCATGCTTCACCGTAGGGATGGTGCCAGGTTTCCTCCAGACGTGACGCTTGGCATTCAGGCTAAAGAGTTCAATCTTGGTTTCATCAGACCAGAGAATCTTGTTTCTCATGGTCTGAGAGTCCTTTAAGGGCCTTTTGGTAAACTCCAAGCGGGATGTTATGTGCCTTTTACAGAGGAGTGGCTTCCGTCTGGCCACCCTACCATAAAGGCCTGATTGCTGGAGTGCTGCAGAGATCGTTGTCCTTCTGGAAGTTTCTCTCATCTCCAAGGAGGAATTCTGGATCTCTGTCAAAGTGACCATCGGGTTCTTGGACATTCCCTGACCAAGGCCCTTCTCCATCGATTGGTCAGTTTGGCTGGGCAGCCAGCTCTAGGAAGATTCTTGGTGGTTCCAAACTTCTTCCATTTAATTGATTGATGGAGATTGATGGAGGCCACTGTGTTTTTGGGGACCTTCAATGCTGCAGGCATTTTTTGGTACTCTTCCCCAGATCTGTGCCTCGACACAATCTTTTCTCGGCGCTCTACGAACAATTCCTTCGACCTCATGGCTTGGTTTTTGCTTTGACATGCACTGTGGGACCTTATATAGACAAGTGTGTGTCTTTCCAAATCATGCCCAATCAATTAATTTCACCACAGGTGGACTCCAATCAAGTTGTTGAAACATCTCAAGGATGATCAATGGAAACAAGATGCACCTGAGCTCAGTTTCGAGTCTCATAGCAAAGGGTCTGAATACTTATGTAAACAAGGTCTTTTTGTTTTTATTTGTAATAAATTAGCAAGCATTTATTTTAAAAAAAACTGTTTTTCGCTTTGTTATTATTGTGTATTGTGTGTAGATTGATGAGGATTTTTTAAATGTAATCTATTTTAGAATAAGGCTGTAACGTAACAAAATGCAGTAAATGTCAAGGGGTCTGAATATTTCCCGAATGCGCTGTACATGGAGACTGTTTTGTGACAAAAATAAGGTGTTAAATACGTACAAAAAAWTTGAAAATGTTTCCTGACCTTTCTTATATCTCTCCAGATCCAACCCAGATATAGGACAGACACTTCAGAACAAACTTCGTTCAGATTTCTTTTTTTGGGGGGGTGGGGGGGTGAATCTGTTATTCAATGCATTTGTATGGGCTAATAATAGTAAGGCCAAATAAAATTGTTAATCAAACTGGGTCGTGTTTTGGAGGACACATGACTCTCGACCTTCGCCTCTCCCAAGTTTGTAGGGGAGTTGCAGCGATGAGACAAGACTAACTATCAATGGGATATCATGAAATTTGGGAGAAAAGGGGTAAAGCATTTTTTTTTTTTACATTGGTCATCAATTTTTTTTTTATATATATATTTTTATATATAGGGGTCTTAAAATTATAATAATTAAAATGAATATGAAATAACAAAACGAACCTTGGTATGACCTTCTTAAAACAATTCCATATACAGTAGCTTAGTAGAACCCCCCCATTGAGCCCCTGGCCCAGGCAATTCGACATTCAAAAGAAGTTACACCAATATGCCTCAATTCTACGGATCAAATCATCTATCATCTATTATACGCTGAAGATSTAGTTCAATCCCTCCCAAATGCTTTGAAGATCATAGACAAATTCCACTCCAGCTCAAGTTATAAAATAAATCTAACCAAATCTGCCCTACTCCCCCTCAAGAATCTGACAAGAGTACCCCAGCTCTACTTATAGAATCCCAATCGTTTCCCATTTTAAATATTTAGGATTAGATATATTTCCTTCTTTAGACAAAACCATTGTCAAAACCTTCAACAGAATGCTCAGTGAAGATGCGGGAGGAGGTGTGCTTGGTAGGGTGGGAAGGGGTGGGAAAAATGGTTTCTGGGTGGGGAGGGAGGATGCAGGCGTGTGGATATGGACTGAGGGGGTGGGGGAATGGGTTGGTGAGGGGGAGCCTTTTTTGTTAATTTTCCTCGCGTAAAAAGTTACAAAACTGTTGATACACGTACTGTTCTTTATCTTACAAAACTGTTGATACTGTTCTTTATGTATGTATGCATTTCTCTGATAGTTTTTTCTTCTTCTTTCGAGTGGCATCCCACAGGTACAAAAAAATATGAAAGGCAAATATGATAACTGAATATATCTGAATTGATTTGACTTTGAATGTTATACCGGTACCTGTAACCCCCTTCTGAAAAAATTACAAACAAAATAAAAAATGTGTTAAAAAAAAGGAAGCAGAGGACGGACACATGCCCTGATCCACATATATGGGATTGCAGTCAAAAGAGTCAGCAGTTTTAAGTTCCTGGTGTCCACATCACCGAGGACTTGACATGGACCAACAGCACCATTACTCTTGTCAACAGGGCGCAACAGCGTCTCTAACTCCTAAGGCGGCTGACGATATTCCGCATTCCAACCCAGCTCCTCTCCAAATACTTCCGCTGCACCATCGAGAGTGTCCTGAATGGTTGCATCACTGCCTGGTAAGGGAATTCCTCCATCCACTACAGTAAGACCCTCCAGCGTGGTGAAGACGGCCCAGTACATCACTGGGACCGTGCTCCTGCCCATCCAGGACATCTACTTGAAACGGTGCCTGAAGAAGCCCCGCAGCATCATCAAGGACACCACACACCACAGTGAAGAGCTGTTCACTCCCTTATCGTCTGGCAGATGGTATCGAAGCATGAGGTCTTATACCAACAGACTCAGAGACAGTTTCTATCTACAAGGCATCAGACTGCTGAACACTTGAACTGGACTGACCACCTGCACTGACTCTCTGCACCTTAGCAAACATGCACTCACTCACATACACAGCCACACAGATACTGTATACGCGCGCACACACACAAACACAAACACACACACATATTCATGCTACGCACACACACATCCCAACTGCTGCTACTAGGCTCTTATTATTGCTAAATACTGCACAATTTAAACACTTGCCCACCAAACCCCCCCTTCCCCAAAACACGTGTAAATATTGGACTATAAATTGTGCCTTCCTGTATTATATTTAAGCTAAAATATTTATTCTATTCTACTGAGCCATTTACTTTATGTTCGATATTCTTATCTTTTATAATTTCTTATTGCTGTTGCATTGTCGAGAAGGAACCTGCAAGGAAGCATTTCATTAGACGGTGTATATCATGTTTATCCTGTACATACAACTAATAAAACTTTAAACTAGATGCTTAAGGCTCTCCATCCCTACATCAATAACATAGTTTCTCACACTCATGTTCCAAGACAAGGTTGAGCGCAGCAAACAGATGCAATAAACAGAAACATTGGTCAAAATCCTCTTTGTTTTGATGTCATGTGAAAGGCTGCAGAGCTACCAATAGAGGATGGTTTAGCTGGGAGAAATTGGTGCATATATTGTATGTTAGGTTTGTTATATTGGTTGACTTTGTTCACAATTACTGTTACTTGGTTGACAATTAATGTTAGTCTTTAAACCCACTCTTGCACAATCAATACATCCAGACGGGTTTGTAATTACACAAAGATTGGTCTGGCTATTGGAATATTTTCAAAACCTAATGGCTGGCTGTTTATGAGTGAAGGCACACATGGTATTTTAATTACACTTTTGCTATAAGGTATTAATTGAGTATTGTTTGTAGAAATACATGTCAATACTTATACTACCCAAAACATACTACTACACATACAGTACCTTGGATAACTTGGACATTGGAGGGTGAATGTTCATGTGTCATTGTTGTTTTGTGATGGTCTTTTGTGAGGTCCTCCTGGTCCATGAGCTTCTCCAGGAGGAGGACGTGTCCCTAAATGTGAAGAGGAGGTTCCGAAACTTCCAGACAGTGTGGAACTGGTTGCTCTGTTTGAGGTGGTTGTTCTCCAGGCGAAAGAGATTACAAATACACCGTCTGGAGGAAGAAGAACAAAAAAACAGGCTTCTGACAAAAAGTTGTGGCAAACCTTTGGCCAATTTGCCCCAAAATTTAGCAAATTCGTTTTGTGGCAAACTGTTGCAGTAAATATGCGGCAACTTGTAAACTTCTGGCAAACAATTCTAGGAAACTTGTGGCGAACATTATGTGACGAACAGTACGAATATGCAAATCAAATGAAATTAAAGTTTTTTGTTACAATGTGTTAAACAAATCAAATGTATCTACATAAACCAAATCACATAACATTAAATTAATTTACACTACCGGTCAAAAGTTTTAGCACACCTCCTCATTCAAGGGTTTTTCTTTATTTTTACTATTTTCTACAGTGTATAATAATAGTGAAGACATCAAAACTATGAAATAACACATTGAATCATGGAGTAACCAAAAAAGTGTATTCTTCAAATAGCCACCCTTTGACTTGATGACAGCTTTGGAATTCTCTCAACCAGCTTCATGAGGTAGTCACTTGGAATTAATTTAAATTAACAGGTGTGCCTTCTTAAAAGTTAATTTGTGGAATTTCTTTCCTTCTTAATGCATTTGAGCCAATCAGTTATGCTGTGACTTGGTAGGGGTGGTATACAGAAGATAGCCCTATTTGGTAAAAGACCAAGTCCATTTTATAGCAAGAACAGCTCAAATAAGCAAATAGAAACGACAGTCCATCATTACTTTAAGACATGAAGATCAGTCAATATGGAACATTTCAAGAACTTTTTAAGTTTCTTCAAGTGCAGTCGCAAAAAACATCAAGTGCTATGAAGAAACTGGCTCTCATCTGGACCGCCACAGGAATGGAAGTCCCAGAGTTACCTCTGCTGCAGAGGATAAGTTCATTAGTTACCAGCCTCAGAAATTGCAGCCCAAATAAATGCTTCAAAGAGTTCAAGTAACATATACATCTCTCTATCAACTGTTCAGAGGAGACTATGTGAATTGCTGCAAAGAAACCACTACTAAAGGACACCAATAAGAAGAAGAGACTTGCTTGGGCGAGCAATGGACAGTAGACCGGTGGAAATTTGTCCTTTGGTCTGGAGTCCAAATTGGAGATTTTTGGTTTAGAATTCATGGCACACTTAACCATCATGGCTACCAGAGCATTCTGCAGCGATCCGCCATCCCATCTGGTTTGGGCTTAGTGGGACTATCATTTGTTTTCATCAGRACAATGACCCAACACACCTCCAGGCTGTGTAAGGGCTATTTTACCAAGAAGGGAAGTGATGGAGTGCTGCATCAGATGACCTGGCCTCCACAATCCCCCGACATCAACCAAATTGAGATGGTTTGGGACGAGTCGGGCCGCAGAGTGAAGGAAAAGCAGCCAACAAGTGCTCAGCATATATGGGAACTCCTTCAAGACTGTTGGAAAAGCATTCCAGTTGAAGCTGGTTGAGAGAATGCCAAGAGTGTGCAAATCTGTCATCAAGGAAAAGGGTGGCTATTTGAAGAATCTCAAATATAAAATACATTTTGATTTTTTTAACACTTTTTTGGTTTCTAACTGATTCCATGTGTGTTATTTCATAGTTTTGATGTCTTCACTATTATTGTACAATGTAGAAAATAGTAAAATAAAGACAAATCCTTGATTGAGTAGGTGTTCTAAAACTTTTGACCGGTTGTGTACTTCACATAGAGAAGAAAATTAAACATACCAAATGTAGTAACTAAACAACATATATTCAATGTCTTTAACTTCTTATGGCTGCAAGCCCTAAGTCAGGCTCAATATGACAACAGCCAGTCCAAGTGCAGGGCGCGAAATTCAAAATATATTTTTTAGAAATATTTAACTTTCACACATTAACAAGTCCAATACAGCAAATGAAAGATAAACATCTTGTGAATCCAGCCAACATGTCCGATTTTTTAAATGTTTTACAGCGAAAACACCACGTATATTTATGTTAGCTCACCACCAAATACAAAAAAGCACAGACATTTCTTTCACAGCACAGGTAGCTTGCACAAAACCGACCAAATAGAGATAGAATTAGTCACTAACCAAGAAACAACTTCATCAGATGACAGTCTTATAACATGTTATACAATAAATCTATGTTTTGTTCGAAAAATGTGCATATTTCAGGTATAAATCATAGTTTTACATTGCAGCTACAATCAGAAATAGCACCAAAGCAGCCAGAACAATTACAAAGACCAACGTGAAATTCCTAAATACATGGTGTACAGCAAATGAAAGACAAACATCTTGTGAATCCAGCCAATATTTCAGATTTTTTAAGTGTTTTACAGCGAAAACACAATATAGCATTATATTAGCTTACCACAATAGCCAAAAACACAACCCATTTATCAGCAGCAAAAGTTAGCGATCGCAAAAAAACAGCAAAGGATATATAATGTTTCACTAACCTGGACAAACTTCATCAGATGACAGTCCTATAACATCAGGTTATACAATACACTTATGTTTTGTTCAAAAATGTGCATATTTAGAGCTGAAATCCGTGGTTATACATTGTGAAAACGTAGCAACTTTTTTCCAGAATCTCCGGATATACAGTGAGGGAAAAAAGTATTTGATCCCCTGCTGATTTTGTACGTTTGCCCACTGACAAAGAAATGATTAGTCTATAATTTTAATGGTAGGTTTATTTGAACAGTGAGAGACAGAATAACAACAAAAATATCCAGAAAAACGCATGTCAAAAATGTTATAAATTGATTTGCATTTTAATGAGGGAAAAAATTTCAATAATCTGATAAAACTATATTGAAAAAACATACTTTACGATGATATTGTCACATTTATCAAATAAAATCAAAGCCGGAGATAGTAGCCGTCTATAACGAAAGCTTTTCAGAAGCCAATGCTGATGTCCTACCCGCGCCTTCCTGAACAAAGGAAATTGGGGTCATGTCATTCCAAGACCTCTCTTTTGACCTCAGATCAAGCTATACACTCAATTTCTTCTCTCACTGCCTATTGACATCTAGTGGAAGGCGTATGAAGTGCATGTATACTAATAGATTTAAAGCAAATTAATAGGGAGGCCCTGGAACAGAGCCTCGATTTCAGATTTTTCACTTTCTGACAGGAAGTTTGCTGCAAAATGAGTTCTGTTTTACTCACAGATATAATTCAAATGGTTTTAGAAACTTGAGAGTGTTTTCTATCCAATAGTAATAATAATATGCATATTGTCCGAGCAAGAATTGAGTACGAGGCCGTTTGAAATGGGCACCTTTCATCCAAGCTACTCAATACTGCCCCTGCAGCCATAAGAAGTTTTAACAGATAAAAAATTAATCCAATACAACTTGAAATCATCAGCATGGTAAATGAAGAAAATAGCTAAGACTGGATATTCCCCAAATAAATAGTTTATTTAATCTTTTTATGTAAATAGAACATTTACATGAGAGGAATGGGAACACTATCGGGATGTAGACCTTAGGATGTGGGACAACTCCAGAATTATTTACGAGCCAAGTATTAACTGAGCAATAGATTAACCAATGGAAGTTTAAAAGATAATCAGCCACATGTAATAATAAAAACAACAAAAACTAAATCAAACCCAGTTCAGAACTTTTTCCTTTTTGTGTGAACTTTGGAGGTGGTGGTTGTCGTGTCTTTACTATGGATTAAATGATATGACATGCATGCATTCAAAATAGCCCTTACACAGCCTGGAGGTGTGTTGGGTAATCAAATCAAATGTATTTATAAAGCCTTTCTTACATCAGCTGATATCTCAAAGTGCTGTACAGAAACCCAATAAAAAAAAAACAGCAAAGCAATGCAGGTGTAGAAGCATTGTCCTGATGGAAAACAGATGATAGTCCCACTAAGCCCAAACCAGATGGGATGGAGCATTACTGCAGAATGCTGTGGTAGCCATTATCAAATCAATTCTCTGTAATTAATATTACCTGACTAAACTAATCATGTAAATGTAATTAACTAGGAAGTCGGGCACCACGGAAGAATGTTTATAGAGCTGTTGTCTTCCATATAAACTCTTAAAGATCTGGTAATCTTTTATATAATTAGCAGTAAATTACGCCGTGAGCTATGGGGGTCATAAACCTCTCCAACAGGGCAACGTAATGACACGGCCCTGTAGAAAGTCCTTTGTCCAAAGTTTGTTGAATGCATGCACTGAAACAAATCAGTAAACAAAATTAGGATACTGAAAACAATTACTGAAAAATATATATTTTGGCATCTTAAAAAGCTAGAAATTGAGTCATGCCTAATATGGAAATTCATATTATTTTTCCAACATGAACTATTGTTACTCTAAATCCTGGGTTAAAAATAAGCCAATTTGGGTAATTTCGACAACCCACTGCTGGATCAATATCTATCAGACACAGCATTGGGTTAATTCAACCCAACGGGTTTGGGTTGTGCTTCTAACCCAACGCCTTGGGTTGAGCACTTGACCCAACTGCTGGGTAAATATTAGACAATATTTCTGGATTGTGACATAAACCCAGCACATTGGGTTGGGGGATTGACACAGCAGCTGGGTCATTTATGTCATCCATGGGTTATTTTCAGTGTCATCCTAATTTATATTTTGATTGGATATTACATTTGAAGGTCACTCTACTAAGGACAGACTAATGACTCACTACTTAACTATTTCATTCATAAAGCACTTTTCACAATTCCCAAAATGTAACGTTTGTATTTAAAATAAATTGTTGTGATCAAATGAAAGCGCAATAGAACGTGCTTCAGTGGTTGAACTAGAGGCAAACAAGCCACATACCGTGCTGTAGGCAAAAACCAGGCACAAATATATTAAAAAATGAACTAAGAGTAAATTTAACAGATCGAATAAATAGTGCCTTAAAGAAGCAATAAAACTGGCCTTCTTTAGACTAGTTGAGTATCTGGAGCACCAGAATTTGTGGGTTCAATTACAGGCTCAAAATGGCCAGAAACAAAGAACTTTCTTCTGAAACTCGTCAGTCTATTCTTGTTCTGAGAAATGAAGGCTATTCCATGCGAGAAATTGCCAAGAAACTGAAGATCTCGGACAACGCCGTGTATAACTCCCTTCACAGAACAGCGCAAACTGTCTCTAACCATAATAGAAATAGGAGTGGGAGGCTCTGGTGCACAACTGTGCAAGAGGACAAGTACATTAGAGTATTTAGTTTGAGAAACAGATGCCTTACAAATCCTCAACTGGCAACTTCATAAAATAGTACCCGCAAAACACCAGTCTCAACATCAACAGTGAAGAGGCGACTCCGGGATACTGGCCTACTCATAAATGTTACTTCCCAATACACAGATCAACCTTACCGAAGGGGATGCAGAAGGTGATTGTTTCAAGGATGAGATCCTGAGCTATATAAGCGGATGGCTTGCACATGAGGTACAGAAAGATCCAATCCTCCATGACTGCAAGGCATGTGAGAGGCTGCTGGTCCACATCGGTTCTGAGCATGACTATGCTAAAGGATCTTCTGATGCCACAACCTTTATCAAAAGGAAGCGCTACACTGAGGACGCTAGGCTGGTGGATCCATCTCAACTGCTGAGGGAGATGGTAACAAGGACATAATTGACAAAAACCTCAGCAGTCTCTGGGCAAAAACTGGCACTGTGTCAGGACTAAGAGTCCTTTTACTTAGATCTAGTATCTTTGATTGCAAAGCAAAAACCGTAAAAAATTAAGAAATTGTTTGCAAATGCATAACATTTWWAAAAAAAATCTCATTTACATAAGTAGTCAGACCCTTTTCTCAGTACTTTGTTGAAGCACCTTTGGCAGCGATTACAGCCTTGAGTTTTCTTGGGTATGATGCTACAAGCTTTGCAAACTTGTATTTGGGGAGTTTCTCTGCAGATCCTCTCAATCTCTGTCAGGTTGGATGGGTAGAGTTGCTGCACAGCTATTTTCAGGTCACTGGCTGGGCCACTCAAGGACATTCATAGACTTGTCCCAAAGTCACCCATGCGTTGTCAACATTGTTGTCATTTTGGAAGGTGAACCTTCGCCCCAGTCTGAGGTCCTGAGCGCTCTGGAGCAGGTTTTCATCAAGGATCTCTCTGTACTTTGCTCCGTTCATCTTTCCCTCAATCCTGTCTACTCTCCCAGTCCCTGCCGCTGCAAAACATCCCCACAGCCAGACGCTAACACCACCTTGCTTCACCGTAGGGATGGTGCCAGGTTTCCTCCAGAAGTGACGGCTGGAATTCAGGCAAAGAGTTCAATCTTGGTTTCATCAGAACAGAAAATGTTGTTTCTCATGGTCTGAGAGTCCTTTAGGTGCCTTTTGGGCAAACTCAAAGCGGGCTGTCATGTGCCTTTTACTGAGGAGTGGCTTCTCTGGCCACTCTACCATAAATAACTGATTGGTGGAGTGCTGCAGAGATGGTTGTCCTTCTGGAAGGTTCTCCCATCTCCACAGAGGAACTTTGGAGCTCTGTCAGAGTGTCCATCGGGTTCTTGGTCACCTCCCCGACAAAGGCCCTTCGCCCCCGATTGCTCATTTTGACCAGCTGGCCAGCTCTAGGAAGAGTCTTGGTGGTTCCAAACTTCTTCCATTTAAGAACGATGGAGGCCACTGTGCTTTTGGGGACCTTCAATGCTGCAGAAATGTTGTGGTACCCTTCCCCAGGATTGTGTCGAGGCACAGATCTGGGGACTGTGGGACCTTATCTGGAGACTGTCAACTGGGGACTGTGGAACCAGATCTGGGGACTGTCAACTGTGGGACCTTATATAGACAGTTGTGTGCCTTTCCTAATCATGTCCAATCAATTGAATTTACCACATGTGGACTCTAGTCAAGTTTTAGAAATCAAGGATAATCAATGGAAACAGGATGCACCTGAGCTCAATTTCGAGTCTCGTAGCAAAGGATCTGAATAATTATGTAAATAAGGTATTTTGATAATTTAGTTTTTTATACATTAGAAAAATTGTCTAAAACCAGTTTTCACTTTGTCATTATCGGGTATTGTGTGTTTAGAGAAAAACGTTTTTTAAATACATTTTAAAATAAGGACGTAACGTACCAAAATGTGAGAAAAATGAAGGTGTCTGTATACGTCTCAATACTGAATCCGCCAGTGTCCCACTTCGGCATCTGCGGTGAAAGGTGGCAGAGCTAGAGCGGTGTTTGTCAGACCATGAGACATCCCAAAAATGGGTCTTATCACGTAAACGTATGTATTGTCAGAACGGTTTGAACTATTATGACCACTCTATGGAAAGGGAAGACTCTCATAATGGTGTTCTCCGTTTTGCTCTATGACGCCCTCAACCTAAATACATTTAAATTGTTTTTGTTCTGGAACCAAGTAACATGTTCCTTGGTACACAAACATGTACACAACAAAAACAAGCCATACCATGCGGTGCTTGGTCTTTAAGGATGTGTTATGAATGACTGAAAGTGTCTCACTTCAAACTAAGTATTACAGGACACTACATGAAGTGTCAATACATAGGTTATTAACTGTTTGCTGATTTATGAAGATTCTCTCATGATTCACAGGTTACTGTCGGGTGTGAGAGGTATTTAAATGGGTTGATTTAACAACAAAAGATAGTTAGCAGGTCTGTTAGGAAATGCCTTTGTCACACCATCTGGATAAGGGCATTTATGTGCTGCACCAGAAACTCTAAAAGGGAAGATGGGAAACTCCATTAAATTTGTATTATTATATTCCTCTTTCATTTACAAATCTCATGATGTGACTGTGAGACATGGCTGTATCAGGGAGGATTTGTGTTTAGCTGAGCCTGCTAGCTAGCAACATTTTGGCTAGCTATACATTGCTGTGAAGTCACCAACATTATTTGAAATAACTTAACTACTACAAACTCATTTAAATTACAATAAATAAAGTTTAACTTACTCGTTTTTCGCTGTCCAGTTGCAGCACATTTGGGACATTTGATTTGCATACTCATCACACGTGCAGCTTCTTCTTCTTCTGTGGATTTTATATGGCGGTTGGCAACCAACTTTAAGGTGCATTACCCTCCACCGTCTGGAGTGTGGACCAGAGACAGTGAAGGTCTAAATCCTACCCAATAATCTCGTCTCCCTAAGGGAAACAAAATACATAATTAAATACTACATCCCCTGAAGATTTCCCCAAGAGTTCACTTAATCCTGGATCTTCAACCCCGTTACTCCTCAAATCTAATGGCAATCGCACCCTTTCTCTCACATATTTCTGGCAATGAAATAGAACGTGTTCCACAGTCTAAATCTCCTCCTGACAACGATCACACCTGCCAGTCGGATGTTTCCCACCACTTTCAATGTTCTATTTAGCCTTGTGTATCCCAGTCTCAGCCTTGTGACTACTCTTTCCTCCCTTCTCTCTCGGCCTGCGAACCTCCCTGCCCCCACCTTTTCCTGAACCTTATGCAGGTGTCTTCCCTTACTCTCTCTGTTCCACAACTCTTTCCACTTATTTGTAACCATTATTCTTATTAATCCCTTAGCTTCTGCTTTACTGATTGACAATTCCATCTCAACATTAGGATGTTAAAGAGCCTGCTTGGCAATAATATCCAGTCGCTGTACTCATAATATACAGGAGAACGATCGCCTTATGGCGAGGATAGCTGTGCTGCAAGCCCAGCTTCAGACGCAATCGTTAGGCAAGGGTAATTTCAGTGTAGGAAAGGATGAAACAGCGTCTGTGCCACCAGTAAGTACAGATAGTAACGTTAGTATAAATCCCCCCGCACAGTCCCCGCAGCCGGACAACTTTCTCATGGCTTCTGGAGGGAAATGCTGTAGGAATGCTCAACTGGTGTCGCTCATTCAGCCGACAGAAACTTTCAACCGGTTTTCCCCATTAAGTTAGCGGTTCGGAGTCTGAGGCCGAGTCTTCTCTTGTCTCTACTCCTCCGTTACGGGGTCTGAGACGCCGAAGGCTCCCACCATTAGCTCTGACAAATTGAAAACCCTAGTCATTGGCGACTCCATTACCCGCAGTATTAGACTTAAAACGAACCCAGCGATCATACACTGTTTACCAGGGGCAGGGCTACCGACGTTAAGGCTAATCTGAAGATGGTGCTGGCTAAAGCTAAAACTGGCGAGTGTAGAGAGTATAGAGATGTGTATCCACGTCGGCACCAACGATGTTAGGTGAAACAGTCAGAGGTCACCAAGCGCAACATAGCTTCAGCGTGTAAATCAGCTAGAAAGATGTGTCGGCATCGAGTAATTGTCTCTGGCCCCTCCCAGTTAGGGAGTGACGAGCTCTACAGCAGAGTCTCCACACCAATCGCTGGTTGAAAACGTTTTTCTGCCCTCCCAAAAGATAGAATTTGTAGATAATTGGCCCTCTTTCTGGGACTCACCCACAACAGACCAAGCCTGACCTGCTGAGGAGTGACGGACTCCATCCTAGCTGGAGGGGTGCTCTCATCTTATCTACCAACATAGACAGGGCTCTAACTCCTCTAGCTCCACAATGAAATAGGGTGCAGGCCAGGCAGCAGGCTGTTAGCCAACCTGCCAGCTTAGTGAGGTCTGCATAGCATAGTCAGTGTAGTCAGCTCAGCCATCCCCATTGAGACTGTGTCTGTGCCTCGACCTAGTGGGGCAAAACTAAACATGGCGGTGTTCGCCTTAGCAATCTCATTAGGAAAAGACCTCCATTCCTGCCATTATTGAAAGAGATCGTGATACCTCACATCTCAAAATAGGGTTATTAATGGATCCCTCACTTCAAAGGCAGCTATAGTCAATGAACTAATCACTGTCATAATCTTGATGTGATTGGCCTGACTGAAACATGGCTTAAGCCTGATGAATTTACTGTGTTAAATGAGGCCTCACCTCCTGGTTACACTAGTGACCATATCCCCGTGCATCCCGCAAAGGCGGAGGTGTTGCTAACATTTACGATAGCAAATTTCAATTTACAAAAAAATAAATGACTTTTCGTCTTTTGAGCTTCTAGTCATGAAATCTATGCAGCCTACTCAATCACTTTTTATAGCTACTGTTTACAGGCCTCCTGGGCCATATACAGCGTTCCTCTCTGAGTTCCCTGAATTTCTATCGGACCTGTAGTCATAGCAGATCATATTCTAATTTTTGGTGATTTTAATATTCATATAGAGAAGTCCACAGACCCACTCCAAAAGGCTTTCGGAGCCATCATCGACTCAGTGGGTTTGTCCAACATGTCTCTGGACCTACTCACTGCCAGTCATATTCGGACCTAGTTTTGTCCCATGGAATAAATGTTGTAGATCTTAATTTTTCTCATTAATCCTGGCTATCGGACCACCATTTTATTACGTTTGCAATCGCAACAAATAATCTGCTCAGACCCCAACCCAGGAGCATCAAAAGTCGGCTATAAATTCTCAGACAACACAACATTCATTGATGCCCTTCCAGACTCCTTCTGCTACCCAAGGACGTCAGAGGACAAAAATCAGTTAACCACCTAACTGAGGAACTCAATTTAACCTTGCGCAATACCCTAGATGCAGTTGCACCCTAAAACGAAAAACATTTGTCATAAGAAACTAGCTCCCTGGTATACAGAAAATACCCAAGCTCTGAAGCAAGCTTCCAGAAAATTGGAACGGAAATGGCGCCACACCAAACTGGAAGTCTTCCGACTAGCTTGGAAAGACAGTACCGTGCAGTATCGAAGAGCCCTCACTGCTGCTCGATCATCCTACTTTTCCAACTTAATTGAGGAAAATAAGAACAATCCAAAATTTCTTTTTGATACTGTTGCAAAGCTAACTAAAAAGCAGCATTCCCCAAGAGAGGATGGCTTTCACTTCAGCAGTAATAAATTCATGAACTTCTTTGAGGAAAAGATCATGATCATTAGAAAGCAAATTACGGACTCCTCTTTAAATCGCGTATTCCTCCAGGGCTAGCTGTCCTGGATCTGCACAGCTCTGCCAGGGCCTGGGATCGGGAGAGAACACTAAGGTTTTATACATATCTCTTGACACAATGATGAAAATAATCATGGCCTCTAAACCTTCAAGCTGCATACTGGATCCTATCCAACTAAACTACTGAAAGAGCTGCTTCATGTGCTTGGCCCTCCTATGTTGAACATAATAAACGGCTCTCTATCCACGGATGTGTACCAAACTCACTAAAAGTGGCAGTAATAAATCCTCTCTTGAAAAAGCCAAACCTTGACCCGGAAAATATAAAAAACTATCGGCCTATATCGAATCTTCCATTCTCTCAAAAAATTTTGAAAAAGCTGTTGCGCAGCAACTCACTGCCTTCCTGAAGACAAACATGTATACGAAATGCTTCAGTCTGGTTTTAGACCCCATCATAGCACTGAGACTGCACTTGTGAAGGTGGTAAATGACCTTTTAATGGCGTCAGACCCAGGCTCTGCATCTGTCCTCGTGCTACTGACCTTAGTGCTGCCTTGACACCATCGATCACCACATTCTTTTGGAGAGACTGGAAACCCAAATTGGTCTACACGGTCAAGTTCTGGCCTGGTTTAGATCTTATCTGTCGGAAAGATATCAGTTTGTCTCTGTGAATGGTTGTCCTTTGACAAATAACTGTACATTTCGGTGTTCCTCAGGTTCCGTTTTAGGACCACTATTGTTTTCACTATATATTTTACTCTTGGGATGTTATTCGAAAACATAATGTTAACTTTCACTGCTATGCGGATGACACACAGCTGTACATTCAATGAAACATGGTGAAGCCCCAAAATTGCCCTCGCTAGAAGCCTGTGTTTCAAACATAAGGAAGTGGATGGCTGAAACTTTCTACTTTTAAACTCGGACAAAACAGAGATGCTTGTTCTAGGTCCCAAAAACAAAGAGATCTTCTGTTAAATATGACAATTAATCTTGATGGTTGTAAAGTCGTCTCAAATAAAACTGTGAAGGACTTCGGCGTTACTCTTGACCCTGATCTCTCTTTGACGAACATATCAAGCTGTTTCAAGGACAGCTTTTTTCCATCTACGTAACATTGCAAAAATCAGAAATGTTCTGTCCAAAATGATGCAGAAAAAAATCCATGTATTTGTTACTTCTAGGTTAGACTACTGCAATGCTCTACTTTCCGGCTACCCGGATAAAGCACTAATAAAACTCAGTTAGTGCTGAATACGGCTTGCTAGGATCCTGACTAGAACCAAGAAATTTGATCATATTACTCCAGTGCTAGCTTCCCTACACTGGCTTCCTGTTAATTAAGGCAAGGGTGATTTCAAGGTTTTACTGTTAACCTATAAAGCGTACATTGCTTGCTCCTACCTATCTTCCGAGTTGGTCCTGCCGTACATACCTACACGTACGCTACGTCACAAGACGCAGGCCTCCTAATTGTCCCTAGAATTTCTAAGCAAACAGCTGGAGGCAGGGCTTTTCTCTATAGATCTCCATTTTTATGGAACGGTCTGCCACCATGTGAGAGACGCAGACTCGGTCTCAACCTTTAAGTCTCTTACTGGAGACTTATCTCTTCATAGGTCATATATTGAGTGTAGTCTGGCCCAGGAGTGTGAAGGTGAACGGAAAGGCTCTGAGCAACGAACCGCCCTTGCTGTCTCTGCCTGGCCGGTTCCCTCTCTCCACTGGGATTCTCTGCTCTAACCCTATTACAGGGGCTGAGTCACTGGCTACTGGTGCTCTTTCATGCCGCCCTAGGAGGGTGCGTCACTTGAGTGGGTTGAGTTACTGACGTGATCTTCCTGTCTGGGTTGGCCCCCCCCCTTGGTTTGTGCTGTGGTGGAGATCTTTGTGGGCTATACTCGGCCTTGTCTCAGATTGTAAGTTGGTGGTTGAAGATATCCCTCTAGTGGTGCGGGGGCTGTGCTTGGCAAAGTGGGTGGGTTATATCCTCCTGTTGGCCCTGTCCGGGGGTTTCATCGGATGGGGCCACAGTGTCTCCTGACCCCTCCTGTCTCAGCCTCCAGTATTTATGCTGCAGTAGTTTATGTGTCGGGGCTAGGGTCAGTTGTTATATCTGGAGTACTTCTCCTGTCTTATCCAGTGTCCTGTGTGAATTTAAGTATGCTCTCTCTAATTCTCTCCTTCTCTCTTTCTTTCTCTCTCTCGGAAAAACCTGAGCCCTAGGCCATACGTCAGGACTACCGGGCATGATGACTCCTTGCTGTCCCAGTCCACCTGGCCTTGCTGCTATTCC
The DNA here is from genome assembly GCF_002910315.2 of Salvelinus sp. IW2-2015. Taxonomy (NCBI): domain Eukaryota; kingdom Metazoa; phylum Chordata; class Actinopteri; order Salmoniformes; family Salmonidae; genus Salvelinus; species Salvelinus sp. IW2-2015. The sequence continues at coordinate 42,422,114 of NC_036855.1, read as the reverse complement.
AGTTTCAACTGTTCTGCTGCGGTTATGGAACCCTACCTGTCCCAGACCTGCTGTTTTCAACTCTTAATGATCGGCTATGAAAAGCCAACTGACATTTATTCCTGATTATTATTTGACCATGCGTGCACATGAACATTTTGAACATCTTGGCCATGTTCGTTATAATCTCCACCCGGCACAGCCAGAAGAGGACTGGCCACCCCTTCATGCCGGGTTCCTCTCTAGGTTTCTTCCTAGGTTTTGGCCTTTCTAGGGAGTTTTTCCTTGCCACCGTGCTTCTACACCTGCATTGCTTGCTGTTTGGGGTTTTAGGCTTGGTTTCTGTACAGCACTTCGAGATATTAGCTGATGTACGAAGGGCTATATAAAATAAACTTGATTTGATTTGATTTGATCACAAATACCCCCATCTGTCTCAACCTATACAAACACTGCAAAACCTCATACAGTACATCCTGTCTGCTCGGAGACACACATTAATTTAAGCTCATCAGTGCTGCACAGGAGCAAATTACTACTCTGTCTGGCCTCACCTGCACTCTGTAGCCAAAAGTATGGCCAACAACTCCACTGTGTAAACAGATAAATAATTTGTTGCTCTTTTTGTCACTGCCACCTTAAAACTCAAGAACACTAAAAGCTGCTCCTGTACTCCTTGTTTTAGGGTTCTTTAGATCCATCTGTGAATATATTCAAGAAAGCATAGTACTGTGTTGTTAAATGTTCCCTTACAGCTGAATCTACTCCTTCCTCAACATCTCTTACCCTCTTTTAAGCAACCCTATATCTATCACTGGTTGAGGAAGAAACCAAGATGGGATAGCAAGAAGAGCCAGAGAGGGGCTATACTCCCTCCCAAACAACCCCATCTCTTTCGCAATGCAGTTGCCTATCCACCCAAAGCTTGTATTCAGATTTGATTCATGTTCCCAGCACTCTAATAGCACCTTTTTTGTAGGATGTGTAACCTTATGTCCTTGTAGATTTACCCAATATGTCATGGCTAGCTGTTGTCTTCTTAACTTTAACGGCATCTCTCCCAACTCTACCTGCATCGCTGCCACCGAAGAGGTCCTAAGTGCTCCACAACATATTCTTAGGGCTTGGGCCTGGATAACATCTAGCTTTTTTAAAGATGTTTGAGCTGCTGATCCATATGCTATACTTCCATAATCCATTGATGACCTTAACAGCGCTATATATATAATTTTCAACGCCATTCTATCTGCCCCCCACTCCATTCCTGACAAGCAACGCATCACATTCAATATTTTCTTTCCTTTGACAACTACTCTGTTAACACGCTCTGCCCATGTCATTCGGGTGTCAAAACAGACCCCCGGGAATCTAAACACTCCCACCCTCTCCAGATTCCTTCCATACAACTTCAAGTATATTTCCTCCCCAACCTTCCTTCTAGAAAAAAACACAGTCTGTGTTTTCTCAACTGAAAACTTGAAGCCCCACCTGAGGGACCACTGCTTTACTTCACTAATCGCTTCTTTAACCCTTCTGGCTAAATGGGTAATATTTCTCCCACTCTTTCACAGCATTCCATCATCCGCAAACAATGACCTCCCAACATCAGGTCTCACCTGAGAGAATACATCGTCAATCATAATGGAGAACAACAAAGGACTAATGACACTTCCCTGGGGTGTTTATACTGAATCGGGTGCTGGTAATTATGGGACCATTTCAACATTCTGAAAGCACTGTTCCGACTCTTCACTACTTCTCTACACTCTTCACTCCACAAGGGGACTGCGTTTCTCTTTCTTCGCCCTGTACCCATAGGAATCACCTGCCTTGCAGCCCTTACTATTGCACCTCTAATTCCATAATTGACTGTTTCTGTATCTGAATTAAGATCTACCTGGAACAACTCCTGTTCACTCAACTCCTGAAACTGACCCCACTCTGCTTTCCCAAATAGCCATCTCCTCAATCCATTTCCTACTGATTCTTCCTCCCTCAATCCTACAATACACATTATAGGATAGTGACACTGTAGATTCCTCCAAAACCTCCCAACTGCATCTACCTGCCATTGAACTTGAGATCAAAGTAAGATCCAGAGCAGATTCATTTCCAGTTACTGGGTCAATCCTGGTTCCCCGGCCATCACAGGCCCTATCTCATCCAGTAGTTCCTCCAACACTTGTCAGTTTACATCAGTCCATAACCCTCCCCAGAGCGTACTATGAGCATTAAAATCCCCACACCACATTACCCGTCTCCTATCTTGACCTTCTACATTCCCAGGGGCCAGCAACTCCAGTCTCTTATACGGGTTGTAAAAGTTCACTATTACCATATTCCCCCTTCCCAACCACACCTCTACCACTTCAACTCCCTTTCCCACACACCTATATGGGATCCCACGCTTTATAAAGGTAGCACACCCTCCCCCTATCTCTACGGACCGCAACATAACCTTGTAATACAAAATCGAGCGTAGGTTTTAGCCATGTCTCCTGGAGACATACAGTATGTGACTCACCACCTGGATTCGGTCTTATGCAGCAAAATTTGAAATTATGTTTTTTTACATTAGATAAAAGTAGAGACTCAGAGCTACATAATAATGGTACATCATGCACTGCGTTTCAGGAACAATGGGAAAGTAATTCTGCTTTGAAATTTGATCAACTTGTAAACACACTTTTGAGGAAATCGCCTTTGAATGTTTTGGTATCTAGTGAAGAGCTCTTCTTTGTCTACACCCATTCAGCATCGTTCACACCCTCTTAATCTTTAGCCCCACCCATCTCATTTCGCTCTTGAAGCGCACACTTGACACTCTGGCCGATGATTTGTTTACCTCTAGATAACACGAAAACAGCCTAACCAGCTCTGCTGGCAACAATTTCATCGCTTTTTTGCAGACGTTTACTGACACTGGCCATATTCAATGGATGTTGTACACACGTCACGCAACGTTAGCTAATGAGCCAGCCAGCCAACGTTAGCTAGTTAAACAACAATGAACTGTGCCAACAATGCCACAGTGCTGGGAGCTAACCAACCATGTTCAATGTTAGCTAGCTAACATTAGGCTCTAACTAGAACAGCAAACGACTCTGGGAAACGAATAATAACGTCAGCTAGGGAGGMAGCTAACATTAGCTAGCTAGCTAACAGTACACTTTAGCTTAAGACATCTAGCTAGCTAGTTAAACAATGTACCTAGCTAGGTAAAGAAAGTGTAAGTTCACACACGTCACGATAGCTAACGAGCCAGCCAGCTAACGTTACCTAGTTAAACAACAATGAATAGTGCCAACAATGCCACAGTGCTGGGAGCTAACAGCCATGTTCAATGTTAGCTAGCTAACATTAGGCTCTAACTAGAACAGCACACAGCTCTGGGAAACAAATAATAATGTCAGCTAGGGAGCCAGCCAGCTAACGTTAGCTAGCTAACTAACAGTACACTTTAGCTTGAAATGAAACCACTTTCTGTCTATCTGAAAATGTACTGTAGCTAGCTAACGCTAGACTATCTTACCTGTATACATCATCGTGCATGGACACGTTTGCCTGTCAGGAATGCCATACCACAGTTGCCCTTAGTTTGAAGATGTAATCCAGAGACAGGTGTTTTCTCCATCTCTTTAGCTATCACTTTAATACTTGATCCTCCAGAAAGTGGAGAGCAACACTTATGCAACTCCACTACACAATACATTTTTCAAAAAACTCGTTCGACAGGATTACCAACAAAGACTGACGAGCTTCTATGGCAGACCAATCCAAACTCCTCTCTCGGCATGTCCAGCCCACTCATTATCTCAGCCAATCATGGCTAGTGGGGAAGGTTGCTGACTTTTTCTGTGGCTTAACAAACAAGGCTCATAATGTAACAATTGTATTCATATTTACAGATGGCATACAAGTTTGTTATTAAGGCACATGAAAGTTCACATACTCGAGAAGGCATTTCTGCCTAAAAACATATTTTTATGTTCAAATGGCTCTCCTGTGAAGTTGTTACTTGTGACATATGCCTAGTTTCCTGAATCGGGTCACATATTATATCAGGTTTGGCTGGTAACTCCTCAAGAAACTGTTTGAACTCTTGCCCATTAGCCATCAAACTTCTGGCATTCCATTGAAGGATTAACACCATAATGCAAATTAACCAATACATGATTCCTGGCTGGACTGATTCTCAATCTTATTGAGGTCATCCTGTACATTTCCCCATGTCAGTCCTGTGATCCCAAGATACCTCACTGCCTGCTGCACTATGATCTTTATCTTCTTACTCCTTGATTGAAATGTTTCTGTGCAATTGATTGCTGCTGTCACAAATATAATAACCTTCCTCAAGTCTCCTACCAGTCTTGTGTTCTCCACCATTCTGCTCCCTCCATCCTGCCCTGCATCTCAATCTGCCCTGGAATTCCTGCTCTTCTAGGTGCCCTGATTGTTTCTGCGTGAACTACCTTCACTGCTTCTGTATTCAAGATGTTACGTTCACTCCTTACCTGTTGCACTTCCACCTGTCTTTTCATCTCTGAACAACCCCCATGCGTTACACTATGGGCGCCCCCACAGTTACAGCACTTTAACTGGACCCGATCTCCACATTCCCCATATGCATGTTCTCCCCCACACTTTGCACATCTCCTTTTGCCTTTACACACTGCCGCTACATGCCCAAACCTTTGACAGTTATAGCAACGCAATGGCTTCGGAACATATGCTTGCACATAGTAACTCATATACCCAATCCTAACTTTTTCTGGCAATACCAGACCCTCAAAGCTTAGTAGCACTCACAAGCTATCCACCTTCTTCCCATCTCGTGTCATCGGGAGCCTCTTTGCCTCAATAAGAGAGCCTCACTTCAAGTGGTCCTTTATTTCCTTAATGTTAACAATTTCTGGAACTCCTGTAATAACTCTCTTCACCTACTTCCATCCAGTTTCATCCGACATGCTACTATCAAACACACGTTTACATACCTGCTTGAGTTTGACCGCCTTCTCATACTGTTTAACATTGAAACCCACCACCACCAAACTTCCATTACAAAGAACTTTAGCAGACACAACCTCTCCTACTTTACTCTCCAACTCCCTAGCCAACACGATCAGACTCACCGCCGTGACTCCACCTTAATCCTTAAATTTCACCAACACCTTGAACTCCACTTCTCTCAGTACAACACTGCGACCCGAACCTCCCTCGTCACTACTCTCCTCTGACAAGACCTGCAAAGGCTCCTCAGGCTTCCTCTTCTTCTTAACCTTTACTCTTACAATACCTCCACATTTTTCCACTCCACCACTTCACTCCATCCCATCCACCTCAACTCCTAACCCCCCTACCTTTCTATCCATCTCTGCTCCAGTCACAGCCCAATGTTGCTCAACCACCTCCACCCAATTCTCATGTGTGGACAAGATCAGTCAAACGCTAGCGCATTACGACTGTCGTTGCTCCTAAACCATGTGCTGGTCACCAGCCTGCGTCTAGTCAGCAACAATACAAAAGTACTTCATGTTCTTCTTCAATCCGCATGAACAGCGTCTCCTCAGCAACACTAAAAAGGTACTTCAAAATAAAAGTCCCCCACGTAATAGTAGAAAGGTGTCAATAACCATTCATGAGATATGAAAAATAATTGTCTAAATATTAACAATGATTCATATTAGTTCATATTTATGTGACATTTGCATTAAATGTGGGTTTTAAAACATGTTCCAAGGTCAAATAAATGCCCCCAATGTGGAGGTATACATATTGGCTTAGAGCAATAAATATTCTGGGTGCAGCAGTAATAGTATTGTAGGGAATACTCAGTAAGTTCTGTAGAATGTATATATGGTGTCATTTCATGGGGCTCTCAATAATACGGAGTGTTGCTGGCCTTTTACTCCACCCATTCCATTGGCGGTCAAATCCCAGCAAGGCAACGACACTCAAAAGCCTAAATTTCTTAGATTTTTTTTCCAGACCTCAAAAGTCATCCCTTGATGTGGTTTAAGCATTGATGTGAACACAGACCCTTTTTAAAAATGTTTGCCTAAAATGACGTACCCAAATCGAACTGCCTGTAGCTCAGGACCTGAAGCAAGGATATGCATATTCTTGATACCATTTGAAAGGAAACACTTTGAAGTTTGTGGAAATGTGAAATTAATGTAGGAGAATATAATAGATTAGATCTGTTAACTTCTCTAGGGTAGGGGGCAGCATTTTCACGTTTGGATGAAAAGCATACCCAAATTCAACTGCCAGTTACTCAGGCCCAGAAGCTAATATATGCATATTATTAGTAGATGTGGATAGAAAACACTCTGAAGTTTCTAAAACTGTTTGAATCATGTCTGTGAGTATAACAGAACTTATTTAGCAGGCAAAACCAAGAGGACAAACCATTCAGATTTTTTTGTTTGAGGTCACTGTCTTTTCAATGCATTTTCATTGGGAAACCAGATTTCTAAGCAAATTGCTTGCAGTTCCTACGGCTTCCACTAGATGTCAACAGTCATGAGAAATAGGTTGAGGTTATTCCTTTGTGTAATGAAGAAATACGGCCATCTTGAAGTCAAGGCACTCCAGGTGTCCTGTACATACGCTTCAATCAAACAGAAGGCATGCAACATTTCGTTTTAGTCCTGTATTGAACACAGATCATCCCGTCTTCAATTTTATCGATTATTAACGTTAAAAAATACCTAAAGTTATATTACAAAAGTAGTTTGACATTTTTTGGCAAAGTTTACAGGTAACCTTTGATATATTTTGTCGTCATGTTTGAGCAAGTTGGAACCGGTGTTTTTCTGGATATCGACTGAAGTATATCGACGGAATTAATCGAACAAAAGGACCATTTGTGATGTTTATGGGACATATTGGAGTGCCAACAACAGAAGCTCGTCAAAGGTAAGGCATGAATTATATTTTTATTTCTACGGTTTGTGGGTTGAAATGCCTGCTGGGTTGAAATGTTTTCTCTCTTTTGTTTACTATAAGTGCTATGCTCAGATAATAGCATCGTATGCTTTCGCTGAAAAGCTTATTTGAATTCTGACATGTTGGCTGGATTCATAACCAGTGTAGCTTTAATTTGGTATCTTTCATGTGCGATTTAATGAAAGTTTGATTTTATAGTAATTTTCAGGGTAAATAATTTTAATTTGGGGCTCTGCATTTTCTCAGGCTTTTTGCCAAGTGATACAGTAGCGTCTTGCCTAAACTCAGATTTTTGGATATAAATATGAACTTTACCGAACAAAAAATACATGTATTGTGTAACATGAAGTCCTATGAGTGTCATCTGATGAAGATTATCAAAGGTTAGTGATTAATTTTATCTCTATTTCTGCTTTTTGTTAATGCTCTCTTTAGCTGGAAAAATGGCTGTCTTTTTCTGTGACTTGACTCATACCTAACATAATCGTTTGGTGTGCTTTCGTCTGGATTTACAACAAGTGTAGCTTTAAAATGGTGTAAAATACTCGTATGCTTGAGGTATTTAAAATATGGGATTTCTTTTGTTTTGAGTTTGGCGCCCTGCAGTTTCACTGGCTGTTGAAGGGGTGGGACGCTACCGTCCCACATACCCTAGAGAGGTTAACCTGTTTGGGATAGGGGGCAGCAATTTCACGTCTGGATGAAAAGCGTTCCCAGAGTAAACTGCCTGCTACTCAGGCCCAGAAGCTAATATATGCATATTATTAGTAGATTTGGATAGAAAACACTTTGAAGTTTCTAAAACTGTTTGAATGATGTCTGTGAGTATAACAGAACTCATATGGCAGGCGAAAACCTGAGAAAAATCCAACCAGGAAGTGGGAAATCTGAGGTTTGTAGTTTTTCAACTCATTGCCTATCCAATATACAGTGTCTATGGGGTCATGTTGCACTTCCTAAGGCTTCCACTAGATGTCAACAGTCTTTAGAACCTTGTTTCAGAATTCTAATGTGAAGGGGGAGCGAATAAGAGCTGTTTCAATCAGGTGTCTGGCAGAAGGCCATGAGCTGGTCATGCGCGTGGCCGTGAGAGCAACCTGCGTTCCATTGCATTTCTAAAGACAAAGGAATTGTCCGGTCGAAACAATATTGAAGATTTATGATAAAAACATCCTAAAGATTGATATTATACATCGTTTGACATGTTTCTTCAAACTGTAATATAACTTTTTKGACTTTTCGTCTGGACTTAGTGCTCGCGCCTTGTGCATTTGGATTACTGGACTAAACGCGCAAACTTAAAGGAGGTATTTGGACATAAATGAGTAGCAGGCAGTTTTCTCTGGGCACGCTTTTCATCCGAACGTGAAAATAGCACCCCCAGCCATAAGAAGTTAAGGTTAAAATTAACCAGGGCCAAGGATGAGTTTTGTCTGATGTTTGCCCAAGACGGTAACTTTAGTTTAAAAGTTTATATTTTATTTATTTTTTACCTCTATTGGGATCGGTGTCCCCCCGTGGCACGCTTGAGCTAACGTAAGCTTATGTGATTAGCATGTTTATCGAACAAAACATACATGTATTGTGTAACATGAAGTCCTATGAGTGTCATCTAATGAAGATCATCAAAGGTTAGTGATTCATTTTATCTCTATTTCTGCTTTTTGTGACTCCTCTCTTTGGCTGGAAAATGGCTGTGTTTTTCTGTGACTTGGCTCTGACCTAACATAATTGTTTGGTGTGCTTTCGTCGTAAAGCCTTTTTGAAATGGGACACTGTGGCTGGATTTACAACAAGTGTATCTTTAAAATGGTGTGAAATACTTGTATGCGTGAGGAATTTTAATTATGAGATTTCTGTTGTTTGAATTTGGCGCCCTTTCACTGGCTGTTGACGAGGTGAGACGCTACCGTCCCACATACCCTGGAGAGGTTAAAGCGGAGAAGTATGAATTCCATCGCTCTACAATTTCCTTCCTATGATATATCATCGCTGCAGGGCATATACAGTTGGATCCAGACAAGGTGGGAGCTGTGATGGATTGGCCTCAACCCACATCCAGAGTGCATCTGCAGCGTTTCCTGGGGTTTGCTAATTTCTTCTGCCGTTTCATCCGGGGTTATAGAATCCTGGCTTCCCTCCTCTTAGCGCTCACCTCTCCCAAGGTTCCCCTCACGTGGTCTCCAGCAGCTGATCAGGACCTCAAACGTCGAATTACTACAGCCCCCATCTTAATCCATCCGGACCCATCCCGTCAGTTTGGGGTGGAGGTCGACACCTCGGATGTCGGAGTGGGGGCCATTCTGTCCCAGCGTTTGTCCCCTGCGCTTTCCTCTCCCATCGTCTTAGCCCTGCTGAGAGGAACTATGATGTGAGAAATTGAGAACTCCTCACCATCAAGATGGCGTTGGAGGAGTGGAGGCACTGCTTGGAGGGGGCGGGACACCCATTCTTGGTGTGGACGGACCATAAGAATCTGGAATATCTTCGCACCGCCAAGCGCCTCAACTCTAGGCAGGCTCATTGGGCCTTGTTATTCACCCGTTTCAATTTCACTCTCTCCTACCGGGTCCAAGAACATGAAGCCTGACGTAATCTCACGGGTTGTATTGCTCCGTTGCTACTCCGTCTGACCCCTAGACCATCCTCCCTACGCAGCGTTCCCAGCCAGAAACCGAGGGGGGATGTTTGTCCTGGACTCTGCCTGTTCCCCGGTCCTGGAATGGGCACATTCCTCAAGACCGACCTGCCATCCAGGCTCCCGTCAGACCCTTGGCTTTCGTCCGACAATGCTTTTGGTGGCCTTCTGAGGACAGAGAAATGTGTGCTCAGGGGCTGTGTTTGGCTGTGGGTGTTTACGTGAGAAAGACACAGAGGAGAGCCAATCAGTAACAGTACAGCCCCCTTCATTACTGACGTATTGTGCCAACAACATCAAATAACCATTCCAGACTCTGAAGTCAAGTCTTCAAGAGTTAGCCAGACAAGTGATTAACTGCAATGGAAAAGTAATTGTTTGTCTGGCTACAACATAACACAATTTGAAGTCATATGGGGCAGTTTCAAAAGCATTAGAAACAGCATTGGGTGTGAATACGGTGGGAACATGTGGATCTGAGCAAGTGTGATGTCCTTAATGTTTGTGGATATGTACTGTACGTATGTAAATGTTAAGTTGTCTATTGTTTTTGTCAATGTATGTTATTGTTAGAAAAAAAGTAATTGTCTGCTTTACTACATATTGCTTAGGACTTGTACATTCTAAACCCGGACTGCTCGGGGAAACTCGCTGATAACTGGATCGCGGTCTTCAAGGGGGAAAAAACGTAKCTTTGCCACCCCAGAGAGACACAGTCAAAAGAAAATGTATTCGAAGTGCAGGTATACCAAAGTTCTTAAGGCTGGGCCTAATATAGTGTATAAAAGGTCATACAATAAGTTTTGTAGTGATTCTTATGTTGATGATGTAAATAATATTTGCTGGTCTGTGGTGTGTAAAAAGGAGCAACCAGATGCTGTACTTCACACATTTATGAAATTGTTTATTCCAGTAACTAATAAGCATGTACCCATTAAGAAAATTATTGTAAAACTGTAAAATCCCCTTGGACTGATGAGGAATTGAAAAATTGTATGGTTGAGAGGGATGAGACAAAAGGTATGGCAAATAAGTCTGGTAGCCCAACTTATTGGCAAATTGAGTAATCATGTGACTAAACAAAATTTGAAAAAACTAAACTATGAAACAAAAATAAATTCTATAAAGAATGATAGTAAAAAGCTTTGTAGCACCTTAAATGACATTTTGGGGAAAAAGACAAACTCAGCTCCATCATTCATTGAATTAGATGGCTCATTCATCACAAAACCCATTAATATTGCCAACTACTTTAATGATGTTTTAATTGGCAAGAATAGCAAATTTAGGTGTGACATGCCAGCAACAAATTCTGACTACTCATCCAAGTATATCTGACCAAATTATGAAAGACAAGCATTGTACTTTTGAATTCCGTAAAGTGAGTGTGGAAGAGGTGAGAAACTATTGTTGTCTATCAACAATGACAAGCCACCGGGGTTTGACAACCTGGCTGGAAAATTACTGAGCGTTTTGTCACTCCTATTTGCCATATCTTCAATTTAAGCCTACTGTAAAGTGTTCTCTCAGGCCTGGAGGAAGCTAAAGTCATTCCCCTAACCCAAGAATAGTAAAGCCCCCTTTACTGACTCAAATAGCTGACCAATCAGCCTGTTACGAACCCTTAGTAAACTTCTGTGAAAAAAATTGTGTTTGACCAGATACAATGCTATTTTACAGTAAACAAATTGACAACAGAGTTTCAGCACGCTTAGAGGGAAGGACATTCAACAAGCACAGCACTTACACAAATTACTGATGATTGGCTGAGAGAAATTTATGATAAAATGATTGTGAGGGCTGTCTTGCTAGATTTCAGTGAAGCTTTTGACATTATCGATCATAGTCTGCTGCTGGAAAAACATATGTGTTATGGCTTTCCACCCCTTGCTATATTGTGGATAAAGAGTTACCTGTCTAACAGAACACAGAGGGTGAGTAAAGCCTGTGTGTTTATGTATGCAGATGATTCAACACTATACACATCAGCTACCACAGCGACTGAAATGACTGCAACACTTAACAAAGAGTGGCAGTTAGTTTCAGAATGGATGGCAAGGAAAAAGTTAGTGCTAAATATTTCCAAAACTAAAAGCATTGTGTAATACCCTTGTTAAAACCAAGTATAGAGTTTGTCATAATTAATTGGTATTAGATTTAAAAGGTGATCGAATTGCTCCTGATTTGTAATGTCATTAATGCATTTCTTTTGAAGCAATGTTTCTTTAATGTACAAGTGAATAGGTTGGTTTCCTGTTAAGTTTAAGTTTTCCATGCATCTTGTTAAGTTTTGTTAAGCTGTGGCCAATGGGAGAGTTGACCTGGTTAACTTCTCTAGGATAGGGGGCAGCATTTTCACTTTTGGATAAATAGCATGCCCAATTTCAACTTCCTTCTACTCATCCCCAGAATATAAGATATGCATATTATTAGTAGATTTGGATAGAAAACACTCTGAAGTTTCTAAAACGGTTTGAATCATGTCTGTGAGTATCACAGAACTTATGTAGCAGGCAAAAACCCCGAGGAGTAACCATTCAGATTTATTTTTTTTGAGGTCACCGTCTGTTCAATGAGTTTTCATTGGGATACTAGATTTCTAATCAACCTGTTTGCAGTTCCTACCGCTTCCACTGGATGTCACCAGTCTTTGGAAATAGGTTGAGGTTATTCCTTTGTGCAATGAAGAAGAACGGCCATCTGGAATCAGTGTAACGTTATGTGTACTGTTTGAGAGTTGCGCAAGACTAGAAAAGTATCGTTAGTTTGTTGTCATCCTGTATTGAAAACAGATAGACCCGTCTTCAATTTTATCGATTATTAACGTTTACAAATACCTTAAGTTGTATTACAAAAGTAGTTTGAAATGTTTTGGCAAAGTTTAGAGGTAATTTTTGAGATATTTTGTAGTGACGTTGCGCAAATTGGAAGCTGTTTTTTTCTGGATCAAACGCGCCAAATAAATTGACATTTTGGACATATATGGACGGAATTAATCGAACAAAAGGACCATTTGTGATGTTTATGGGACATATTGGAGTGCCAACAAAAGAAATTCGTCAAAGGTAAGGCATGATTTATATTTTATTTCTGCGTTTTGTGTTTCGCCTGCAGGGTTGAAATATGCTACACTCTCTTTGTTTACTGTTGTGCTATCATCAGATAATAGCATCTTATGCTTTCGCCGAAAAGCCTATTTGAAATCTGACATGTTGGCTGGATTCACAACGAGTGTAGCTTTAATTTGGTATCTTATATGTGTGATTTAATGAAAGTTGGATTTTATATCTTTTTTTTTATTTGGCGCTCTACATTTTCCCTGGCTATTGGCCAAGTGGGACGCAAGCGTCCCACATAACCCAGAGAGGTTAACAGGAGGCCTGGGGGAAAAAATATAGAGAGAGACGTTGAAAAAAGAGAGAGGAGACGTTATTGGTGTTGGTGAAGAAAAACAAGAGAAGAAAGACATACCTAGTAGTTTTGAAGGGAAATCCTGATTTWATTTTTATAAGAGAGAATTATTATTTTGTTAAGAAATACCTATTGTAGACTGAAGCTGTCTTCACATTGTGGAGACATTTGACATCCTCAAGGTTAGCCTAGCATCGTGCGAGGGCTGGAGAGAATTGCTTGGGGATGATCGATGAGTTCAGGTTTCCATGCGATGTCTGTTGCTGCTACGGAGTACTGGTGTAAGGTACTGGGTGTCGGAGTGTGAAGTCAGGCGCAGGAAAACAGAGAGTTCGATAGAATGTTCTTTTAATGCAACACGATGAACCTCGGCCACCCCACTCAACACTGGGTGCTCAAAATAAACTGCCCCAGACACRGGGAACGAAAACAGTCCARCACTAAATATRCGAACATACACAAACACGTCTGTCTGTAACAAACCACCAGGCTTACAATAAACAATCCCGCACAAAGAAACGGGCGGGCTGGCTGACTAATAAAGCCCAACTAATTACAGACACAAAACAGGTGTAACCAATAAACACATAAGGAGGGGGAGAAAAGAATCAGTGACAGCTAATAGGCCGGTGACGACGACCGCCACCCAAACGGGAAGGGGAGCCTGCCTCGGTCGGAGTCGTGACAACTGGCTGCATTGATAGCTGTGTTTGCTGTGGATTTTGTGAGGACACCTGCACAGAACTGCTATATGTTACTGAGGAAATATCTACGAGTAGTGAGTAACCACCAATGTGTGGTACTTTGAGACTTTCTGTATTTTCCGTAATTTTTTTGAGCTCCAACGCGCACCAATGGTTTAAGCAAGCTTGCAAGTAATTTGGACATGGGTTGTGCACGACTCATGGGTTTATTATTTGTATTTATTTTTGATGTGGTACAGATCTTGAACCTTATGTCTGTTGCATTGGTGGAGTCATTTATTATTTCAGTTTAATTTAATGCATGGGGAAAGTATATCTTTATAATAATTACAAAATCCATAATCATTTTATCTGAATTCAATACCCTAGTTTGTCATCTCCCTAGCGAGTTTACAATAGGGATTCTTATTGGAGATGTCCTTCTCACCTAATATCCCGTGCTGTTCAGATATTCTAAGTAAGGGAATACCCCCCTGAAATAGACAAAAATGAATGGGAACTTATTGGCACCGTACGAAACATATACACGATGTACAACACCACTCAAATGGACGTCGTTTCATTCAAAACTTATTGCAAATGCCATATGGCAAATGCCAAGTGTCACCCAGCAAAAATCCAATAGATGGCGAGCGCACTCCACGGTAAATTTTCATATTGCAAATGCACATCAAGTCAAGACCCATGGGTCAAATTTGGAAAATTTGAAAAAAAAATCTAAAACTTATCACCCCCTTAAAAAAGTGCTTTCTGGACCGTTTTTTGAAATTCTTTCGATTTTTTTTGTTGTCAATTATGCATGTATAAGAACTGTATGAACATACTTTTGTCATATTTTATTGTCATATTTTCTTTACTTCATAAGGCATATGTTTTGTCCATTTGCAATATGATTTCATAGGAAGTCAAAAGTCGAATTCAAAGTCAGTGAACCATTGCCAAATGCCATAAGAAATGTCCAAATGCAATATGAAAGTATTGATAGTGCCAAACCAGGGTGTTATGTCCATTTGCCGAGGTGGTTAAAAACAGACCTCCATCCTCTGCTAGTTTGCTACCGATGGCCCGGCTAGCTGTCTGAATCGCCGTTACCCCACCAACCTCACTACTCACTGGACCCTTATGATCGCTCGACTAAGCATGCCTCTCCTTAAATATGGCTGCAGTCCCGTTAACGGGATCGATATGACAACAGCCAGTCGAAGTGCAGAGCGCCAAATTCAAAAAACAGAAATCTCATAATTAAAATTCCTCAGACATTCATGTGTTTTATATCATTTTAAAGGTAATCTTGTTGTTAATCCCACCAAAGTGTCCAATTTCAAATAGGCTTTTCAGCGAAAGCACTACAAATGATTATGTTAGGTCACCACAAAACCACAATAACCACAGCCATTTTTTCCAGCTAAAGATAGCTTTCACAAAAACCAGAATAGAGATAAAATTAATCACTAACCTTCGATTATTTTCATCAGATGACACTCATAGGACTTCATGTTACACAATACATGCATGTTTTGTTTGATTAAATTTATATTTTTATAAAAAAATCTGAGTTTACATTGAGGCGTTAGATTCACTAGTTGCAAAAACATCAAGTGACTTTGCATAGCCACATCGTTTCAACAGAAATACTCAACATAAATATAAATGATAATACAAGTAATACACATAGAATTATAGATATACCTCTCCTTAATGCAACCGCTGTGTCAGATTTCAAAAAAACTGTCTCCTTCGTACCCCCTTCAAATTAGAGTCATCAGACTAAGTTCTATTGACTGTTGACATCTAGTGGAAGCCGTAGGAAGTGAAAACCCATCCATATCTCTCTTTATATTCAATGAGAGCTTGGTTGAAAATATGGCACCCCCAGATAAAATCCAAACAGGAAGTGGAACTTCTCAGGTTTTTGCCTGCCATATGAGTTCTGTTAATCTCACAGACATAATTCAAACAGTTTTAGTGTTTTCTATCCAATACTAATAATATGCATATATTAGCAACTGAGACTGAGGAGCTGGCCGTTTACAATGGGCACCTTTTCATCCAAGCTACTCAATACTGCCCCTGCAGCCATAAGAAGTTAATGTCAATATGCCTTGTCCATTGCTGTTCTGGTTAGTGTTTATTGGCTTATTTCACTGTAGAGCCTCTAGCCCTGCTCATTATACCTTATCCAACCTTTCAGTTCCACCACCCACACATGCGATGACATCACCTGGTTTCAATGATGTTTCTAGAGACAATATCTCTCTCATCACTCAATACCTAGGTTTACCTCCACTGTATTCACATCCTACCATACCTTTGTCTGTACATTATACTTTGAAGCTATTTTATCGCCCCCAGATACCTCCTTTTACTCTCTGTTCCGGACGTTCTAGATGACCAATTCTCATAGCTTTTAGCCGTACCCTTATCCTACTCCTCCTCTGTTCCTCTGGTGATGTAGAGGTGAATCCAGGCCCTGCAGTCCCTAGCTCCACTCCTATTCCCCAGGCGCTCTCTTTTGATGACTTCTGTAACCGTAATAGCCTTCGTTTCATGCATGTTAACATTAGAAGCCTCCTCCTTAAGTTTGTTTTATTCATTGCTTTAGCACACTATGCCAACCTGGATGTTCTAGCCGTGTCTGAATCCTGGCTTAGGAAGACCACCAAAAATTCTGAAATCTCCATCCCTAACTACAACATTTTCAGACAAGATAGAACTGCCAAAGGGGGCGGTGTTGTAATCTACTGCAAAGATGGCCTGCAGAGTTCTGTCCTACTATCCAGGTCTGTACCCAAACAATTTGAACTTCTACTTTTAAAAATCCACCTCCCTAMAAACAAGTCTCTAATCGTTGCCGCCTGCCTTTACTAAGTATAGCCGTGCCTTATTGCTGCCAGACCTGGGGGTTGAACACATAGTGTGATGGCAAATAAAATTTACTTAGTGCCTCAACAGGAGTTGGACAGACTTAACTTCTTATGGCTGGGTGGCAGTATTGAGTAGCTTGGATGAAAAGGTGCCCAGAGTAAACTGCCTGCTACTGCGGCTCAGAGGCTAAGATATGCATATTATTAGTAGATTTGGATAGAAAACACTGAAGTTTCTAAAACTGTTTGAATGATGTCTGTGAGTATAACAGAACTCATATGGCAGGCGAAAACCTGAGAAAAATTCAACCAGGAAGTGGGAAATCTGAGGTTTGTAGTTTTTCAACTCATTGCCTATCCAATATACAGTGTCTATGGGGTCATATTGCACTTCCTAAGGCTTCCACTAGATGTCAACAGTCTTTAGAACCTTGTTTCAGGCTTCTACTGTGAAGGGGGAGTGAATAAGAGCTGTTTCAATCATGTGTCTGGCAGAAGGCCATGAGCTGGTCATGCGCGTGGCTGTGAGAGCGACCTGCGTTCCATTGCATTTCTAAAGACAAAGGAATTGTCCGGTTGAAACATTATTGAAGATTTATGATAAAAACATCATAAAGATTGATATTATACATCGTTTGACATGTTTCTACGAACTGTAATATAACTTTTTGGACTTTTCATCTGGACTTAGTGCTCGCGCCTTGTGCATTTGGATTACTGGACTAAACGCGCAAACTTAAAGGAGGTATTTGGACATAATGCAGTTTATCATAGTGCCATCCGTTTTGTTACTAAAACACCTTATACCACCCACCACTGCGACCTGTATGCTCTAGTCGGCTGGCCCTCGCTACATATTCGTCGCCAGACCCACTGGCGCTCCAGGTCATCTATAAGTCCATGCTAGGTAAAGCTCCGCCTTATCTCAGTTCACTGGTCACGATAACAACACCCACCCGTAGCACGCGCTCCAGCAGGTATATCTCACTGATCATCCCAAAAGCCAACACCTAATTTGGCCGCCTTTCCTTCCAGTTCTCTGCTGCCTGTGACTGGAACGAATTGCAAAAATCGCTGAAGTTGGAGACTTTTATTTCCCTCACCAACTTTAAACATTTGCTATCTGAGCAGCTAACCGATCACTGCAGCTGTACATAGTCCATCTGTAAACAGCCCACCCAATTTACCTACCTCATCCCTTTACTGTTTTTATTTATTTACTTTTCTGCTCTTTTGCACACCAGTATCTCTACTTGCACATGATCATCTGATGATTTATCACTCCTGTGTTAATCTGCTAAATTGTAATTATTCGCTCTTATGGCCTATTTATTGCCTACTTCCTCATGCCTTTTGCACACAATGTATATAGACTCATTTTTTTCCTACTGTGTTCCTACTGTGTTTTTTTCCTACTGTGTTAAATAAGTAGCAGGCTGTTTACTCTGGGCACGCTTTTCATCCGAACGTGAAAATAGCGCCCCCAGCCATAAGAAGTTAAGGTTAAAATGAACCAGGGCCAAGGATGAGTTTTGTCTGATGTTTGCCCAAGACGGTAACTTTAGTTTAAAAGTTTATATTTTATTTATTTTTTACCTCTATTGGGATCGGTGTCCCCCCGTGGCACGCTTGAGCTAACGTAAGCTTATGTGATTAGCATGAGGTTGTAAGTAACCCCAAACTTTGCCGATACACTGCTGCCATCTAGTGGCCAACATCTAAATTGATCCTGGGCTGGAATAATACATTATGACCTTTCGCTTGCATTTCAAAGATGATGGTACAAAAAATCTAATGTGTTATATTCTCCTACATTAATTTCACATTTCCACAAATTTCAAAGTGTTTCTTTTCAAATGGTATCAAGAATATGCATATCCTTGCTTCAGGTCCTGAGCTACAGGCAGTTAGATTTGGGTATGTCATTTTAGGCAAAACATTTAAAAAAAGGGTTGGATCCTTAAGAGGTGTTTAAGCTACCCTCAACCCCTTCCATCTATCTCTGAAGACCATCCAGTTTTGATTTCTAATTGCCATATATTTTTCCACTGTGCTGTGATGTTTAATAAAAGTTCTGAACCTTTCTAGTCTGGAGGCGTTTGAGGTGGAAGAAGCATGGCATATTTATTATATATTCGTTTTAAATCAACTTACTTAAATTTCCATGTGTCAATCCATCGTATTGCTTCCCGAAGGAAATTCAGTTTGAAGCTGTTCTCTTGTCTGAGAGCCCTCCTCCATGGACTTATTTCCCTGCAAGATCTAGAAGTAAAAAGCTTGTGTTGGTTTGATAGTGATGTATATGTGCAAGGTTTTCTGCGGTGTAATACACCCTGTACTGATTGCATTTACATTTGATTAAACATACCTGGAGTTCAGAACGTGAAAATAACTTGTTCATTTTTAGGCAGTTTTCCTAGCTGCATCATAGTTTGAATTCCTTGAGTAAGTAAAGTATTCATTAGTATTAATACATAATTTTTACTACATTATGTTTTATGATGTTCCATCTTTTCATGCCAACATTTATTAATATTTGTATAGTTGTTTGGTAATCTTTTCAAGCCATAAATGGTTAGTGTAGTGTCTTGAATGTATAATGTGTATGAATTTGTAAACTATTGTCGATATTTTCAGATTGTTACGTTCCCTAGTTTCTGTGTTGTTGTGGGTTTGTATGTATGTGTATGTATTTCAGGAAATGGCTCCCTGGATTCCCCCAAGCAGCTGATTGGTCGGCCCCATTGCAGATTGGAGCTGACCCCGCCCTCTCGTCAGGGGATACAGCTGTCTGCAATTACAGAGTCCTTCTCCAGCTGTATAAAAGCCAGTGTTCCTTTTCTCACAGAGAGAGCTTATTGGTATGTCCTGTGTTGCTCAGAGGGTGCTTATTGGTATGTCCTGTGTTGGTTGTTGCTCAGAGGGTGCTTATTGGTATGTCCTGTGTTGGTTATTGCTCAGAGGGTGCTTATTGGTATGTCCTGTGTTGGTTGTTGCTCAGACAGTTTTTGTGAAGTATCTTGTAGCTGGTCCTGCTGAGGTATGTTTTTGTCACAAGGACTGTGTTTTGATTATTGAAATTGTTCACGTTACATTAGTATTCTGTTTTTTGTTCCCAGGGGGGAAGGGGAAGGCACCTTGGGAGTGCTTAGGCAAAAGGCCTGCGGGCATACATATACCCGTAGTATGTACTGTCTATGCACACTGGGTAAGACCTGGGCGGACCATCCCCTGTGTTTTGGTTAGTGCACCAGGTGGTGCTAGTAAGGTAGGAGAGGGGGCTCTTTAACTTTAACTTTCTTTGCTTTGGTTCTGTCCAGTACACATTTATTTCTGTTGTGCTCATATTTATGACTAGGAGTTCTCTTCTCGATGACAGTCAATGAATCTGGGCTTCAAAATATTAATTAATACGGTATTTTAGATCTCTTCTGAAAACATGCAGTCCAACAAATGAATTCTCTTGTAAGAGCAAAATGCAATATTTATTCTTACAGAAAATAAACCAATGGTGGGGGCAAGGTAGGGATGGAGGGTACTTATGGATGGCAGGATATTTTTGTTTCTGTGGTGGTACAGCTGAATTCCAAGTTGTTTTATCTCCACAGAGAACCTCCGCCCTCTTATTTCTCTGCACACTGCACTGTAGTTTGAAGAAGTTCTTTAGATGTGGAGTTAGCGACTCCATGGCCTCCAACATCATCTTTAGTTCTACAAATTATAAAGAGGATAGATGCATGATGATGAAATCACTATATAATTAATCCTAATGTTGTCTATTAGAAGTCAACGTGTTATTCCAATCTATAAGACGTTGACATACTTGGTTTTGATGGCGTTCCGTCTTGTGGTAGGCCTTGTTTGTGTGACTTTGACAGCTTATTTTGCAGGAACGGTATTCTCTGAAAAAAGTAACATCTGTATGAAATTTGTAATGTGATAAAAACATTTATTTATTCCAATGTGTGCGCAATCACTCACTGTGGGTGTATTGTTATTATACTATAGACCTCTTTCAATTGGATGATGGCCTCCTCCTGCATGACACCTGTGCTACATGCTGCTTCCTCTGACACCTGAGCTTCCTGAATGCTTGTGAGGATGCCTCCTTCTGTCACCTGAGCCTCCTCCTGTATGCTTATGAGGATTGTTCCTGCCACCTCTGTCACCTGACAGACCTGCATCTCCTCCTGTAGACCACCTGAACTACATTTTTAAAATTTAACCTTAGCTGACTTGTCGAGTTAAATAAAGAACAAATTCTTATTTACAATGACGGCCGACCAGAAGGCAAAATGCCTCCTGCGGGGATGGGGGCTGGGATAATAAATAATATATATTTATATATAGAACAAAACACACATCATGACAGGACAACAACAGCATGGCAGCAACATATGAAAACACAGCATGGTAGCAACACAACATGACAACAGCATGGTAATGACACAACATGCTACAAACATTATTGGGCACAGAGAACAGCACAAAGGGCAAGAAGATATAGACAACAATACATCACGCGAAGCAGCCACAACTGTCAGTAAGTGTCCATGATTGAGTCTGAATGAAGACTGTTTTTTGCAGCTCGTTCCAGACGCTAGCTGCAGCGAACTGAAAAGAGGAACGACCCAGGGATGTGTGTGCTTTGGGGACCTTTAACAGAATGTGACTGGCAGAACGGGTGTTGTATGTGGAGGATGAGGGCTGCAGTAGATATCGCAGATAGGGGGGAATATAAATATAATAATAAATATAAATAAGCATCAACCAGTGGATCTTGCGACGGGTATACAGAAATGAGCAGTTCACAGAGTAGTACAGTGATRTGTCCTATAAGGAGCATTGGTGGTAAATCTGATGGACGAATGGTAAAGAACATCTAGCTGCTCGAGAGCACCCTTACCTGCCAATCTATAAATTACGTCTCCGTAATCTAACATGGGTAGGATGGTCATTTGAATAAGGGTTAGTTTGACAGCTGTGGTGAAAGAGGAGCGATTACGATAGAGGAAACCAAGTCTAGATTTAACCTTAGCCTAAAGCTTTGATATGTGCTGAGAGAAGGACAGTGTACCGTCTAGCCATGCTCCCAAGTACTTGTATGAGGTGACTACCTCAAGCTCTAAACCCTCAGAGGTAGTAATCACACCGGTGGGGAGAGCGGCATTGTTCTTACCAAACCACATGACATTTGTTTTGGAAGGTGTTCAGAACAAGGATAAAGCTCAGGGGAGGGGCCAGCTGAGTATGAGACTGTATCATCTACATATAAACGGATGAGAGAGCTTCCTACTGCTTGAGCTATGTTGTTGATGTAAATTGAGAAAAGTGTGGGGACTAGGATCGAGCCTTGGGGTACTCCCTTGGTGACAGGCAGTGGCTGAGACAGCAGATGTTTTGACTTTATACACTGCACTCTTTGAAAGAGGTAGTTAGCAATCCAGGCCAAAGACCCCTCAGAGACACCAATACTACTTGGCCGGCCCACAAGAATGGAATGGTCTACCGTATCAAAAGCTTTGGCCAAGTCAATAAAAATAGCAGCACAACATTGCTTAGAATCAGGGGCAATGGTGACATCATTTAAGGCCTTTAAGGTTGCAGTGACACATCCATAACCTGAGCGGAAATCAGATTGCGTACCCGAGAGAATACTATAGACATCAAGAAAGCCAGTCAGTTGATTATTGACAAGTTTTTTCAACACTTTGATAAACAGGGCAAAATAGAAATTGGCCTATAACAGTTAGGATCAGTTTGATCTCCCCCTTTAAATAAAGGACATACTGCCTTCCAAGCAATGGGAACCTCCCCAGAGAGGAGAGACRGGTTAAAAAGGTCAGAGATGGGGCAGCATCATTAAAGAAGAAAGGGTCTAAACTATCTGACCCAGATGTTTTTTGGGGTCAAGTTTAATGAGCTCCTTTAACACCTCGGACTCAGTGACTGCCTTCAGGGAGAAACTTTGTAGCGGGGGAAAAATAGGAAGGAGCATCGGGGATAGTCGCATTAGAAGTGGTGGGAGATTAGGAAATGTTGGACAGGCAATGAGGCATGGCTGAGTCAAATAGGAATCCTGACTTAATGAAGTGGTGATTAAAGAGCTCAGCCATGTGCTACTTGTCAGTAACAACCACATCATCAACATTGAGGGACATGGGCAGCTGTGAGGAGGAGGGTTTAATCTCCAGGTCTTGAACCGTTTTCCAGAACTTCTTGGGGTTAGACCCACAGAGAGAGAACTGCTCCTTACAGTAACTAACTTTGGCCTTCCGGATAGCCTGAGTGAACTTATTTCTAATTTGCCTGAGTATGCATGTGCCGAGTGATTTGCCAAATGGAATTCATGAGGTGGAGTAATAATCTGAGCCAGATCAGTCGAACCAGGGGCTAAATCTGTTTTTAATTCAAATTTTCTTTATGGGCGTGTATTTGTTAACGATACCATGAATATTTCAAAAACGAAGGTCCAAGCACCTTCGACAGAGGGGATCAAGCTGATTCTATACCAATTTATAGAGGCCAGGTCATTTTTTATTTTACCGTTATTTTACCAGGTAAGTTGACTGAGAACACGTTCTCATTTGCAGCAACRACCTGGGGAATAGTTACAGGGGAGAGGAGGGGGATGAATGAGCCAATTGTAAACTGGGGATTATTAGGTGACGTGATGGTTGAGGGCCAGATTGGGAATTTAGCCAGGACACCGGGGTTAACACCCCTACTCTTACGATAAGTGCCATGGGATCTTTAATGACTCAGAGAGTCAGGACACCCGTTTAACGTCCCTCCGAAAGACGGCACCCTACACAGAGCAGTGTCCCCAATCACTGCCCTGGGGCATTGGGATCTTTGTTTAGACCAGAGGAAAGAGTGCCTCCTACTGGCCCTCCAACACCACTTCCAGCAGCACCTGGTCTCCCATCCAGGGACTGACCAGGACCAACCCTGCTTAGCTTCAGAAGCAAGCCAGCAGTGGTATGCAGGGTGGTATGCTGCTGGCTAAATGAAGGAAGGCTTGAAGTGTTTTTGCAGTGACAAATCAGGACGGGTCGTTTCACTGAGCAGCCGTTACGAACACATGCTGTGAAAGAGTGATCACTAAGGTCATTACAGAAAACACCAGACTGATACCTATCAGAATTATTTATAAGGATAACATCAAGGAGAGTAGCCTTTTCTGGGTGTTTGAAGTCATATCTTGTGGGATTGGTAATAATCTGAGAAAGATTTAAGGAGTCCCATTGCTTTTGGACTTGGTCAGGTGGTTTAAGCATGTCCCAGTTTAGGTCACCTAGCAGGACAAATTCAGACTTAGTGTGAGGGGCCAGGAGAGAGCTTAGGGCATTTAGGGTACAGGCCGGTGCTGATGGTAGCCGATAACACCCAGCAACAGTAAACAAAGAGTTATTTGAATGTTTAATGCGTAAAACCAGCAAATCAAATTGTTTGGGGACAGACTTGGTGGAGACATTCGAGCACTGAAGGTGTTCCTTGGTAAAGATTGTCACTCCACCACCTTTGGAAGATCTGTCTTGCCGAAAAAGGTTCAAAACATTCTTTCTTAACCACGTCTCAGTAATGACCAACACATCTGGATTGGAGCTGTGAAGCCACACTTTCAATTGATCAATTTTAGGTAATAAGCTTCTAGTGTTAATGTGCAGAAAACCCAGGCTTTTACGAGAGCAGAAATCAGTGAAGCAGATATCAGAGCACACATCAGAATTGGGGCTAGCAACAGTAGATGGGCCTGGATGATGTTATCCTTACTGCTGATTATATCTGGAAATGTGCATGTACACCCTGGCCCATCTACTGTTGCTAGCCCCAAGAGAGCTAATATTAATAATATGCATGTCAGTCTCTCAAAGTGGAGGAGAGCTTGACTTCATCACTGCTTGTATTTGCAAGAGGTATTGGCATGTTGAATGATGAGCTGTCTGTTTGACCTACTGGTTTGGAAATTGCTCCCAGGGATGAACCAGACTTGTGGAGGTCTTGGCTGATTTCTTTTGATTTTCCCATGATGTCAAGCAAAGAGGCACTGAGTTTGAAGGTAGGCCTTGAAATACATCAACAGGTACACCTCCAATTGACTAAAATGATGTCAATTAGCCTATCAGAAGCTTCTAAAGCCATGACATCATGTTCTGGAATTGTCCAAGCTGTTTAAAGGGACAGTCAATTTAGTGTATGTAAACTTCTGACCCACTGGAATTGTGATACAGTGAATTATAAGTGAAATAATCTGTCTATAAACAATTGTTGGAAAAATTACTTGTGTCATGCACAAAGTAGATGTCCTAACCGACTTACCAAAACTATAGTTTGTTAACTTTGTTAACTTTTTTTAAATTTGTGGAGTGGTTGAAAAATTATTTTTAATGACTCCAACCTAAGTGTATGTAAACTTTTGACTTCAACTGTATGTGTTAGTGGTGGAGTAGGGGCCTGAGGGCACACTGTCTGTGAATGTATTGTAATGTTTTTAAAATTGTATAAACTGCCTTAATTTTCCTGGACCCCAGGAAGAGTAGTTGCTGCCTTGGCAGCAGTTAATGGGGATCCGTAATAAATACTACAGTCCCTGGTTCGAATCCAGGCTGTATCACATCCGGCTGTAATTAGGAGTCCCATAGGGTGGTGCACAATTGGCCCAGCGTCATCCGGGTTTGGCCGGGTTAGGCCGTCATTGTAAATAAGAATTTGTTCTTAACTGACTTGCCTAGTTAAATAAAGGTAAAAATAACTAAAACAATTATAATAATACAATCAGGGCACAGCAGAGGAGAGGGAGAACTCTGCAGTGTTGATTTATAACATTTGAATGTGCATTAGATGACAACAAGATCATATTGTACAGGTAACATGAATACAAAGCCGGCAAGAGGTGAGTAGAATAGAATGGGAGGCCAAGAGTCCGTGTAACCAATAGAGAGTAAGTGTCCCGAGTGTGGGAACACACACAGACTGTCCCACGGTTGGGTAAACAAGCAAGTTAATTGTCAACAAAGCACACAGGAATCATGAGGCAAATGGCATAAAGCACAAGAGAAAAATATATCAACTTGGGGCTAGCCATTGTTAGTTCAGAGTCACTTGCCCCAACAGTGCACATGTGCTGGAGGCGAGCGAACGCTCGGGAGCGAGGGGGGAGTGTGACGGGGGTACCTGAACCAGACAGGGGGAGACAGGCCAGGGCAGACGGTGAACAGATCGCCAGGTGGGATCAAAGCTGCAGTGGGAGCAGGCAACGGGAGTAGGTGTCACACCCACTTGGGATAAGCTTTTTTCGGGAGGCAGATTCCTTGTAGAACGTCCCAGCTAGCTAGCTAACATAGCTAGTAAGTCTCTATCCATCTTTTCCACGTGGAAAAGGAGGTCGTTAGCTAGCTATATCTTTTCAGTGTCGAGGAGGATATCTTTCAGTTTTGTGTTGGATGATATTTCCAGGTTACGCTGTGTTTCTTCTGCAGGTTTTGGCTTGTTAGAAGTTTTTTATTGATCATCCGTGGTAGCAATAGTCCATTCAGGTAATTTTGTCCAAAATCAAAGTTGTAGGTATGAAATTGTCATTTGGATTGAAGGTTTTGATGTTGAGGTTAGTGTCATGTATAAATCCTTGCAAAAAAATGCAGGTTTATCTGCTGCTTCCTCTGCTGGAGCTTGGTCCACACTCTCTTTCACTCTCCTATTCTCTCTCTATTTCTCACCTAAATCTCCAACATCTGCTTCCCTGTCCTCTCCTTCAAAAATAGACAATTCAAGACTTTAAACCTGTTGTATTGATATAAAACAATAACAATGCATCTTTAATTGCTAATCTACAACCTTTATAGTTGGCTTACTTATTTTTCTACTACATCTGTTGCAGATCCAGAGGGTGGATTCCTGCAATGTATTCTGGTAGGTATTGCCTCGGAGGACAGTGTCTTCCATGAACCCTGTTGAAAGAGAGACATTTTCAACAGAAAAGTTTCAGATATGACTGAAATTCATTTTTATTGACAAAGATAGTAGCTCTACATAATCAGAATAAAACACTCTTCAAAGTGCTCCTCGCACACAGCATAACCCCCTTTCTTCAGGTCATCGAAGGACTTCTGCAGACTGATGTCCCTACGTCTGATGTTTGACAGCCATATCTTCCTCCTGAGTAATTGAAAAGTGTGTAAGGTTTAATATCACATTTATTGAATTCACAGCAGAGGTGTGTCTGAACACACACTGACTGAGATCCTTATTTTAATGTGTTAAATTAAGTGATTTGTGTGTAGCAAGCACATTTATATGTGAAGCTTGTCTTACTTCAATGTTCTACCTTCTATTAGTATTCATTAGTTGAATATTTCAGAGGCATGTTGTTGATGCATGCTATGTTGCTCATTGGTAGTGTTTGGTAGGACTGGTTGACGTAATCTTTCTCTTTCTAAAACTTGTGTAATTACGGTCTTTATGTTTTCCATTTTATGGAAATATGACTGGCTAATGTGTTCTCTTTCTCTCGCACGACTAGAGCAGCTTATTTCCTTTCCAGGAGCAGAAGAGGCCTCTGAAGTTTCTGGTGTTAGGTTCTAAATATCAGAGTAAGAACTCGACGGACACTATGAAAGCTTAAACCAAGTTTATTCATCCCAAAGGATCGAACAGCTAAACAGAAAAATACATATTCACACAAGCACTGATATTTAACCCTTTCTCCTATGCTGAGTCTCCTCCTACACATCTGAACAGCCAATGCATCTCTGTTGCTAGACAGAACCTTAGTGATATCTGTTCTTCCTCACTTCATCTGACCTGACCTCTGTCCCAACGCGCTCACTCCTCTCCAACTCACGGCGGTCATGGTGACTGGTACCAGACTGCGTCACTTCTCCTCCCATAGGATCCCTGATGGCTAAAAATAACATATCCTGATGTAATGTAAACATTATACATTCCCCTCTCTCCCTCAATGACATGAATAAGTACATTTTATGATTTCATAAGTCAAGAAATCAGAACCCATCACTGGGAATCACCAGTTATTTTTAAACCTCTTCTCTGGGACCCCCAGTCATTCTGTGTATATAGGTCAGTACCAGTGTTTTTTGTTTAAATAAAGTTCATGGTTTATGGTTGTGTTCTAGATCCTTGTTCTTCTATTCTTCTACACAATACACTGAAGTTTAAGAAGTCCTTTAGATGTTTGTGAGCCTAAGGACACCTCCTTTTTACATTTACATTTTTAGTAATTTTAGCAGACGCTCTTATCCGCTCCTTCTGCCACCTCTGTCACCTGAACCTGCTGCAGACCACCTGCAGACCACCTGAACTACATTTGGCATCATCTGCTGGAGTTGGGTCTATGCTCATGGTCTCCTGCGCTCTCCTGCTCTCTTTCTCACCTCTACTCTAGTTTCTGCTGGATGTTGGTATATGCTTAAGGTCTCCTGTTTATAGTTCATTTAGTAGTGTAGTTATTGTTATAACATCTGTGGTAGTATATATTGTAGTTTGTAGATAATAGTTTATGGTTATGTCCTCTATCCCTGTTATTCACCCTGATTTTATAAAATAGTACTCCACAGTTAATTTAACCTCTCTGGGATATGTGGGACACAAGCGTCCCACATGTCCAACATCCAGTGAAAATGCAGAGCACCAAATTCAAATAAATTACTATAAAAAATTAAACTTTCATGAAATCACACATGCAATACAACAAATTAAAGCTACACTTGTTGTGAATCCAGCCAATGTGTCAGATTTCAAAAAGGCTTTATGATGAAAGCACACCAAACGATTATGTTAGGTCAGTACATAGTCACAGAAAAACACAGCCATTTTTCCAGCCAAAGAGAGGAGTCACAAAAAGCAGAAATAGAGATAGAATTAATCACTAACCTTTGATGATCTTCAGATGACACTCATAGGACTTCATGTTACACAATACATGTATGTCTTGTTCAATAAAGTTCATATTTATATCCCAAAATCTCAGTTTACATTGGCGCGTTACGTTCAGCAATGTTTTCCTTCCAAAACATCCGGTGATTTTGCAGAGAACCACATCAATTTACAGAAATACTCATCATAAACGTTGATGAAAATACAAGTGTTATGCATGGAACTTTAGAAAAACTTCTCCTTAATGCAACCGCTGTGTCAGATTTCAAAAAAGCTTTACCGAAAAAGCACACCATGCAATAATCTGAGTACAGCGCTCAGACAACAAAACAAGCAATACAGATATCCGCCATGTTGTGGAGTCAACAAAGTCAGAAATAGCATTATAAATATTCACTTACCTTTGATGATCTTCATCACAATGCACTCCCAGGAATCCCAGTTCCACAATAAATGTTTGATTTGTTCGATAAAGTCCATCATTTATGTCCAAATACCTCCTTTTTGTTCACGTGTTTAGTACACAATCCAAACTCACGACGCGCGGGCAGGTCCAGGCAAAAGTTCAGACGAAACGTCATATTACAGTTCGTAGAAACATGTCAAATGAAGTGTAGAATCAATCTTTAGGATGTTTTTATCATAAATCTTCAATAATGTTCCAACCGGAGAATTCCTTTGTCTGTAGAAATGCAATGGAACACAGGTCGCTCTCACGTGAGCGCGCATGACCAGCTCATGGCACTCTGCCAGACTCCTGACTCAAAGAGCCTTCATTCCCCCCTCCTTCACAGTAGAAGCATCAAACAAGGTTCTAAAGACTGTTGACATCTAGTGGAAGCCTTAGGAAGTGCAATATGACCCCATTGACACTGTATATTCGATAGGCAATGACCTGCAAAACTACAAACCTCAGATTTCTCACTTCCTGGTTGGATTYTTTCTCGGGTTTTTGCCTGCCATATGAGTTCTGTTATACTCACAGACATCATTCAAACAGTTTTAGAAACGTCAGAGTGTTTTCTATCCAAATGTACTAATAATATGCATATATTAGCAACTGGGCCTGAGTAGCAGGTAGTTTACTCTGGGCACCTTATTCATCCAAGCTACTCAATAATGCCCCCCAGTCCCAAAGAAGTTAAACAGCAGCCATGTAGTTTTTCTCTCTATATGTATAAGAGGAGTATGACGTAGACCACAGAAGTCAGCAGAAAGGCAGCCATACTTGCTACTCTTTTGACCCAGTACCCAAATGAGGACCTTACAGTCTTTACTGATCGTGTCCTGCCATAGTTAGTTGTGTACAGTGCGTTCGGAAACGCACTGTACAGACCCCTGTACAGACCCCTTGACTTGTTCCACATTTTGTTGCGTTACAGCCTTATTCTAAAATCGATTAAATAGTTTTTTCCCCCTAATCAATTTACACAATTTATACCCCATAATGACAAATCAAAAACAGGTTTTTAGACATTTTTGCTCATTTATAAAAAATAAAAAACTGAAATATTACATTTACATAAGAATTCAGACCCTTCACTCAGTACTTTGTTGAAGTACCTTCGCCAGTGATTACAACCTTGAGTCTTCTTGGGTATGACGCTACAAGCTTTGCACACCAGTATTCTTCTCTGCAGATCCTCTCAAGCTAGGTCAGGATGAATTGGGAGCGTCGCTGCACAGCTATTTTCAGGTCTCTCCCGAGATATTCGATTGGGTTGAAGTCCGGGCTCTGGCTGGGCCACTCAAGGACATTCAGAGACTTGTCCCGAGGCCAATCCTGCGTTGTCTTGGCTGGGTGCTTAGGCTCGTTGTCCTGTAGCAAGGTGAACCTTCGCCCCAGTCTGAGGTCCTGAGCTCCGGTTTTTATCCAGGACCTCTCTGTACTTTTCTCCGTTCATCTTTCCCTCAATCCTGACTAGTCTCCCAGTCCCTGCCGCTGAAAACATCCCCACAGCATGATGCTGCTGCCACCATGCTTCACCGTAGGGATGGTGCCAGGTTTCCTCCAGACTTGACGCTTGGCATTTAGGCCAAAGAGTTCAATCTTGATTTCATCAGACCAGAGAATCTTGTTTCTCATGGTCTGAGAATCCTTTAGGTGCCTTTTGGCAAACTCCAAGCAGACTGTTGTCTTTTACTGAGAAGTGGCTTCCGTCTGGCCACTCTACTATAAAGTCCTGATTGGTGGTATGCTGCAGAGACGGTTGTCCTTCTGGAAGGTGTCTCCTATCTCCACAGAGGAACTCTGGAGCTCTGTCAGAGTGACCATCGGGTTCTTGGTCACCTCCCTAACCAAGGCCCTTCGCCCCCGATTGCTCAGTTTGTCCGGGCGGCCAGGTCAAGGAAGAGTCTTGGTGGTTCCAAACTTCTTCCATTTAAGAATGATGGAGGCCACTGTGTTCTTGGGGACCTTCAATGCTGCAGACATTTTTTGGTACCCTTCCCTAGATCTTTGCCTCGACACAATCCTGTCTCTGAGCTCTACGGATAATTATTTCAAACTCATGACTTGGTTTTTGCTCTGACAT
The DNA here is from genome assembly GCF_002910315.2 of Salvelinus sp. IW2-2015. NCBI lineage: Eukaryota > Metazoa > Chordata > Actinopteri > Salmoniformes > Salmonidae > Salvelinus > Salvelinus sp. IW2-2015. Next base: position 42,391,138 of record NC_036855.1, on the reverse strand, counting down.
GCACTTTCAACTGTGGGACCTTACATAGACAGGTGTGTGCCTTTCCAAATCATGTCCAATCAATTGAATTTACCACCAGTGGACTCGAATCAAGTTGTAGAAACATCACATGGATGATCAATGGAAAAAGGATGTAACTGAGCTCAATTTGTAGTCTCATAGCAAGGGTCTGAATACTTCTGTAAATAAGGCATTTCTGTTAATTATTTTTAAGAAATTTGCAAAAAAGTATGAACCTGTTTTCACTTTGTCATTATGGGGTATTGTGTGTGATTTTGTATAATATGTAAATGTAAATTTTATAATAACATGCAGACCAGACCCCCCACGCACACACACGTGCGTCCGTGTGCACAATAGCGCGCATGTTGATATTTAAAATAAAATAAAATGTTATTTGGCACATGCGCCGAATACAACAGGTGTAGACCTTACAGTGAAATGCTTACTTATAAGTTACACAACAATGACGTTTTAATAAAACACCCCAATTTTATTAATTTTTTCTAGTAGAGATAAGAATAACAAATAATTAAAGAGTAGCAGTAAATAACAATATCGGGGCTATATACAGGGGGTACCGGTAGAGTCGAAGTGCGGGGGCACCGGTGTCAAGGTAATTGAGGTAATATGTACATGTAGGTATAGTTATTAAAGTGACTATGAATAGATAATAATAGCGAGTAGCAGCAGCGCAGAAGCAAATAGTCTGGGTAGCCATTTGATTAGCTGTTCAGGAGTCTTATGGCTTAGGGGTAGAAGCTGTTTAGAAGCCTCTTGGACATAGACTTGGCACTCCGGTACCACTCCGGTACCGCTCCGGTACCCTTATTTTACCAGGTAAATTAACTAAGAACACATTCTCATTTACAGCAATGACCTGAGCAATAAACTCAGCAAAAAAAGAAACGTCCTCTCACTGATGTGCCAGTTCTTGCTGTGAGATGTTACCCCACTCTTCCACCAAGACACCTGCAAGTTCCCGGACATTTCTGGGGGGAATGGCCCTAGCCCTCACCCTCCGATCCAACAGGTCCTAGACGTGCTCAATGGGATTGAGATGCGGGCTCTTCGCTGGCCATGGCAGAACACTGACATTCCTGTCTTGCAGGAAATCATGCACAGAACGAGCAGTATGGATGGTGGCATTGTCATGCTGGAGGGTCATGTCAGGATGCAGGAAGGGTACCACATGAGGGAGGAGGATGTTTTCCCTGTAACGCACAGCATTGGGATTGCCTGCAATGACAACAAGCTCAGTCCGATGATACTGTGACACACCGCCCCAGACCATGACGGACCCTCCACCTCCAAATCGTTCCCACTCCAGAGTACAGACCTCGGTGTAACGCTCATTCCTTCGACGATAAACGCGAATCCGACCATCACCCCTGGTGAGACAAAACCGCGATTCGTCAGTGAAGAGCACTTTTTGCCAGTCCAGTGACGGTGGTTTTGTGCCCATAGGCAACGTTGTTGCCGGTGATGTCTGGTGAGAACCTGCTTTACAACAGGCCTACAAGCCCTCAGTCCAGCCTCTCTCAGCCTATTGTGGACAGTCTGAGCACTGATGGAGGGTTTGTGCGTTCCTGGTGTAACTCGGGCAGTTGTTGTTGCCAACCTGTACCTRTCCCACAAGTGTGATGTTTGGATGTACCGATTCTGTGCAGGTGTTGTTACACGTGATCTGCCACTGCGAGGACAATCAGCTGTCCGTCATGTCTCCCTGTAGCGCTGTCTTCGGCGTCTCACAGTACGGACATTGCAATTTATTGCCCTGGCCACATCTGCAGTCCTCATGCCTCCTTGCAGCATGCCTAAGGCACATTCACATAGATGAGCAGGGACCATGGGCATCTTTATTTTGGTGTTTTTCAGAGTTAGTAGAAATGCCTCTTTAGTGTCCTAAGTTTTCATAACTGTGACCTTAATTGCCTACCGTCTGTAAGCTGTTAGTTGTCTTAACGACCGTTCCACAGGTGCATGTTCATTGATTGTTTATGGTTCATTGAACAAGCATGGGAAAGTGTTAAAACCCTTTACAATGAAGATCCGTGAAGTTAATTGGATTTTTACGAATTATCTTTGAAAGACAGGGTCCTGAAAAAGAGACCTTTCTTTTTTTGCTGAGTTTAGTTACAGGGGAGAGGAGGGGGATGAATAAGCCAATTGTAAATTGGAGATGATTAGGTGACCGTGATGGTATGAGGGCCAGATTGGTAATTTAGCCAGGACACCAGGGTTAATAAATATTAATTTGTGGACAGGTAAAAAAGCATTAAACATATATGGCATTTTAGCTAGCTAGCTTGCTGTTGCTAGATCATTTGTCCTGGGATATAATCATTGGGTTATTTGACCTGAAATCCACAGGTTCCTTTACTCAGACAATTAATCCACAGATAAAAGGGTAAACTGAGTTTGTTTCTAGTAATCTCTCCTCCTCCAGGCTTCTTCTTCTTCTATGGACTTTATATGGTGGTTGGCAACCAACTTTAAGGTGAATTACCACCACCAACTGGATTGGAGCGTGGACTTCAGTTCATCTTTCAATCACCGATGTGGTATATGCTCCTAAAAACCAAAGAGGAGATGGGAGAGGAGCCAAGTTCTATTTTAGCGCTAAGCTACAAAGATTCTCGTTGACGCGAGTAGTGTGGGTGCAATGATTGAATAACCTGTATGTGTACATTTATTTCGCAACGCTCGCACACGCGACGCAGGTGGTGTGTGGCCAGCGCGTAAGGCTGTAACTTAACAAAATGTAGAAAAAGGGAAGGGGTCTGAATACTTTCCGAATGCAATGTATATGGACTCTATCCCTGTAGTCTTCTGACTTCTGGGGGTCTACATCACACTCCTTATCTTCAATCAAAACTAACACATTCCTTTCTGTGAGATACCACCATAACAACCATTGCCTGATTAGAACAGATTCTAGAACGAAGATCCACACTTTAGCTTATCCTATGAAACATTTTCAGTTGCTGCCTTCTTGAACCTCCTGATTGCTCTTTTGAAGCGATGCTCTAATTCTACACATGGTGCATGTCTTTCTTTTTTGCATCATGTTCCTATTGAGAGGGGATGCATGCTCAACGTGTTCTTCCAGGTTGTGATCAAATGCTCTTTATTTTCATGGTTTCTATATGTTCTATATTTTTCACCACATTAACTGGCCTTTCATAAATGTCTGTTAAATGTACAACCTTTTGAGTTTTGTCTATTTTCTGAAGATGCATATAATTATAGTGTTTTATGGTATTTTGAACTAATCTGATCATAGGGCAACAGAACTGAAGTTGTTGCCTATACAATGTCTTACAGACATCAACCATAACTTAAGAGGTACTTAATGGTGTTCTACAGCTGGATAAATTGCTTTGCAATGACCCAGTGTCACAAATTATGGCTCCTATTGATTGTGCAGCATACCCTGGGATACCCTTGGATGTAATATAGCTGGGCACATTAGTCAACTAACGTTAGCTAGCCATGCTGCCTCATTATCATTATACTCAGCTATTGTTTCATTACTGGTAGCATGTTTTATCTATCTGTGATCACCAGTGATCATTGCTTAAGTGATTGATTAGATGGGTAGTCATGGATACAGCACACTATTGATTACAGCGAAAGACATGTGCCTCACCATGCAATAATTAATCCAAATGCATCTTCTCTTTATTTATTATATACCTTTCAACGTCTGTTGGAAATTGGAAAACTGATTTTCCTCCCTTTCTCTGGACAGTATTGCAGCAGATTGCTGCACATAGCCTCATCTTTCTATCTCGTAATAATTGCAGTAGTTATTGGGATATTTGTCAAACACATGAGATTCCAGCTCAACAATTTCATAATCAAGCGAGAAATTAGGTTTGCGTAATGATTTGTTTTTTAAAATGTTGCTTCCCCTCCCCCTAAACAAAATCATAGAGAACATTTTACATTTATTGATGACGTATGTGTCTTATCGTGAATTTTTATTTTATTTTCCGAGACGGAGGACTAGTAGTGGAAAAACGTACAAAGACATCGATTTCTAGCTGTTTAAGCCAAGTACGTTTTTTGTTGTTGTTATTTGTGAGTTGAGAATTAGCTAGCTATCACCAAGAAGAGGACAAGTACCATTTGTGCGCATACTGAATATGCATGACATTTTTTATTAGGAAAACGCCCAGTACGTAGTGCACTCGTCCTAAACAAAGTAATCTCTATAAACAATTAGGTAAGTCTACCAACCTTAGTGCACTCTGTTTGATACAGATTTTAGTTTTGGAAACAGAAAACTGTATGTAGATCAAATGTTTAATTGATTAGAAAATTAGCAGAATGTCGGCCAAAATCCATCTTGTTCCAGTTTCTCCCACTGTGGCCAATGGGCTTCCTCTCATCACCATATTTGGTAGTGAGTGGAAACGCCAACCGGATGCTTCACATTTATACATCCGGTGAAATCGGTATCCTTGTTCTATCTGTGAGATTATGGGTGTGTTCGTAAATTCACTCGGAAGTGCCAGAAGGCGTTTGTAAATTCAGAGTGTAGTCAGATTGTCCAAATCAAATCAAATCAAATGTTTTTGGTCACATACACATGGTTAACAGATGTTATTGCTAGTGTAGYGAAATGCTTATGCTTCTAGATCCGACAGTGCAGCAGTATCTAACAGGTAATATCTAACAATTCCACAACAAAACCTAATATCTAACAAATTCCACAACAAAACCTAATACACACAATCTAGTAAAGGAATGGGATAAGAATATATAAAATATATGGATGAGCAGTGACAGAGCGGCTAAGATGCCATAGATAGTATAGAAGTGAGTACACCCCTCACATTTTTGTAAATATTTGAGTATATCTTTTCATGTGACAACACTGAAGAAATGACACTTTCCTACAATGTAAAGTAGTGAGTGTACAGCTTGTATAACAGTGTAAATGTAGGACATTTTCACAAAATGTTGGACATTTTCACTTAGGGGTGTACTCACTTTTGTTGCCAGCGGTTTAGACATTAATGGCTGTGTGTTGAGTTATTTTGAGGGGACAGCAAATTTACACTGTTATTTCTTCAGTGTTGTCACATGAAAAGATATACTCAAATATTTACAAAAATGTGAGGGGTGTACTCACTTTTGTGATATACTGTACATATGAGATAAGTAATGCGAGATATGTAAACATTCTTAAAGTGGCATTATTAAAGTGGCCAATGATATCAAGTCTGTAGGTAGGCAGCCACCTCTCTGGGCTAGTTAAGGCTGTTTAACAAATCTGATGGCCTTGAGAAAGAAGCTGTTTTTCAATCTCTCTGTCCCAGCTTTGATGCACCTGTACTGACCTCGCCTTCTGGATGGAAGCGGGGTGAACAGGCAGTGGCTCGGTTGGTGGTTATTGTTCTTGATGATCTTTTTTGCTTCCTGTGGAATCGGGTGTTGTAGGTGTCCTGGAGGGCAGGTAGTTTGCTCCCGGGGATGCGTTGTGCAGACCGCACCACCCTCTGGAGAGCCCTGCAGTTGTGGGCGGTACAGTTACCGAACCAGGCAGTGATACAGCATGACAGGATGCTCTCGATTGTGCACCTGTAAAAGTTAGTGAGGGTTTTCGGTGACAAGGCGCTGCTGCGCCTTCTTCTCCAACCTGTCTGTGTGCATAGACCATTTCAGTTTGTCTGTGATATGTACACCGAGATGGCGTTTCCTACATTCACCACCTGGGGGCGGCCTGTCAGGAAGTCCAGGACCCAGTTGCGCAGGGCGGGGTCGAGAGACCCAGGGACTCAAGCTTTATGATGAGTTTGAAAGGTACTATGGTGTTGAATGCTGAGCTGTAGTCAATGAACAGCACTCTTATATAGGTAGTCCGTTTGTAAATTCTCTGGGAGTGTTCAGTGCGCACACTGGACGCTCTGGCCAAGGAGTAGCGTTGATCTGAACTTTCTGACCTCACAATGGCAGTCAAGTACCCAAGCTAACTGGGTAAAGTTAGCTAGCCACTTCTGTAAGTAAATGAGCGAACACCCCACTCTGACCATTTTTCTCGCCCTAGCAGAGCTGGTTAGGCTGTTTTAATGTTATCTAGACTAGAGCGTTGGTAACTAACTGTGCTGCCGAAATCAAATTAATTACGTTTTTTTGCCGACGTTTACTGACACTGGTCATATTCAACAGGTGTTTTACGTTCGTAAATCCATCAGTGTAGTCTGGCACACTCAGACAACAGCGCTCTGATATCGAATAGATAGCCAGAGTGAATTTCTGAACGTTGAAAACAACGTTCGGCCATCTTGGAGGCTATCTCTAGTTCATATGCCGCGTTCAAAACAACAGGGAGCTCGGTCCGACGTCTGAGCGTTCAAACTATTGGGAACTCGGGAAAAAAAACTAAATCCGACTGGGAAAAATCGATTTGAACGGCCATCCAACACAGAATTCCTACTCGGGAACTCTGGCCTCTTTCTAGAGCTCCGACCTGAAAATCACTGACTTCTTGATTCGACATCGTATTTTTCCGAGTTCCTAGTTGTTTTGAATGCGGCATTAGTATTGCTCAATGCGTAAAGGACGGAATGTGACGTCATTATAGAACTCCTGTGAACGGCGGGGTCGACTATTCGGTAGAGTACGGTACTTTCATAGTTACCACGTTATATTAGCGAGCGCTAAAGTTATCGTATAGCATACTGCCTTTACATTTGTATCTAAACCAACCTGTTTATACGTTGTTTCCATCAAGGTAAACTCAAAAACATGGCAGAAAGTGACTGGGATACCGTGACCATACTGAGGAAGAAGGGACCAACTGTCGCACAGTCGAAGTCGAAACAGGTAGTTAACGTTAGTTAGGTAGAGGCAGGCTTGTCTAATGCGTTTGCGAACGTTAGCTGATTACTAGCGTAGTCTGGCTAGCCAGCGTCTGAACACGCATGTCAGTGAACTGGGACCTAGCTGGCTTGGCTAGCTGGCTTGGCTATCTTTTGCCTTAAACTATTAGCATTTTTTTTCTTCTAGTCTTACTAGCTGTCTACCCTGCTAGCTTATTTGCATTCGAACTAGTAATAAGTTGGCCATAAATGGTTCCAAATGTACCTAGCTAGCTAGTAACGTTAGCTAACTAACGTTACTATACTGTAGCAAGTTATGTTAACCAAATATGGTGGTGGTATTATTATTGACTTTCCCTTTAAACGGTGTGTGTCTTGTAATGTGGCTAACGTTTAACAAGTTAAAATGTATGAACTTTCTACACAGTCAGGACACATTGACACAACAATGTGATACGTTACTGTCGTTTAGGCTGTTGCAGCAGCTCAAAGACGTGGAGAAGAACTTGATACCACTAAGAAATGTAAGAACTCCCATCAATGTTCTGCTGTCCTTGTATTATCTTTTGGTTTGGTAGGATGTTGTGCCATGTCTGTGGTTATTATTCAATGTTGAGATAAGATGGATAGCTTGCTACACACACCATCTCAATAATGTCATCAAGGTCTTGAGTTTTTACTACATTTTTGTTCTTTCCTGCCAACTAGATTTTCATTATCTCCAATGATGGAATCATGGCAGTATAGAGCAAATGTTTGAATTGTGTACTAAAGGGGAGTAAACTTATTCATATTTAAGCACAAACGCACACATTTGTCTGCGACATAAGTCTAGAAATCAAGTTATTTAAATCTGCCAATACAGGTTGCTAGAGCCTTTTTGTATATTCATGTAGTGCCATTTTGTATGATATGTAACTAAAGGGGCCACCCATTGTCTTTCGACAACTAGGCTACATCAGAGCTGACTGCTGTAAATCTCTGACATAAGACGATGCCAATCTTGATTCTTGGGATCCACAGGGTGTACTTTTTCCAGCCTAGTTGTAACATACAGTAGTTGATTAAACTCAAGTGCTTTATGATTAGTTGAGTCAAGTGTGTCTACTGGGTTGAAACAAAAGCCTGCAGACCATGTGGGTCCCCAGGATCAGGAATGAAGAACAAGGGGTGGTCCTTTTTGTTTCAGTCTTGTATCTTAGAATTAATTTAAGATCGTGCAGCATTGGCCTGATAGTCCCAATAATTAGATCTTGTTGTTGAATTTATGTTAGCTTATTACCCAGAGTTTCCCAATCTTGGTCCTCAGGACCCTAATGGGGGCACATTTTGGTTTTTGCCTTAACACTACACAGATTCAAATGATCAAAGCTGGGTGATTAGTTGATTATTTAAATCATCTGTGTAGTGCTAGGGGAAAAAACAAAATGTACACCCCTTGGTCTCGAGCACTGAGTTTGAGAAACCCTGTTATTACCTTTCTCTCCCTCTCTCAGGGGCTGCAGGACAAAACAAACAGCACGTGATCACCAAGAATACAGCAAAGCTTGACAGAGAGACTGAAGAGCTTCAACACCAAAGAGTATCTCTGGAGGTGGGCAAGGTCATCCAACAAGGCCGGCAAAATCAGGGCCTGACGCAGAAAGACCTGGCCACTGTAAGTACACTCTCCCAAATGTGGATGAAGAGTTTAAAATATAGGAACTCAGTTCATTTTCACTGATGGTTGTTTATTGAAGTGTATTTACCTTGGCTTAGCAGGGCTTGGATCAAATAAATGTTCTATACCAGTCATGGATATGTTGTTGGTGTTATTTTAATTTTTAGAAAATCAATGAAAAACCACAGATAATTGGAGACTACGAATCTGGAAAGGCTATCCCCAATAACCAAGTCATGGGAAAGATTGAAAGAGCAATTGGTGAGTTTTATTTACAGGTCTTTTTTCTGTCATAGCTTCATATCACCCTTCTTGCAACATAGGCCTGTTTGACACCATTATTGGGTTATTTTTGTACTAACTAGTCTGATTACAATCATATTTGATTATATCAGTATCACTAATGGAACAATTAAGCCCAGGTGTTTAGAGATGGTGTCAACAAAAATCTGAGCGTTTTTCATCCATGTTATCCATAGGACTGAAGTTGCGCGGGAAGGACATTGGGAAACCCTTGGAGGCAGTCCCAAAGAAAAAGTGAAGGCAATGCCTTGAAGCAGCTTAGCCTACTGTACTACCACCACAGCTGACAGCCTTGTCAATTCTCTGGAGAGCTAGCACATCTTAACCAGWTTATTTAATTAACTTGGGCTGCTACTTTCTTTTACTGCCCTGATTCCAGTAATGAATGTCAAGCCTGTGGGACCTGATTTAAACAATATTGCATAACTAGATACAAATTTATTGTGGTTTTGTTTTGCATCTGGCTTTCAGCAAACCACAAGAAGAGAATTGATTTTACTGAATGGTTTTAATGTCTACAAAACTATATTCTATACTCCCTAAGGTCTGTCTCCATGCACGTTCTGTGGTCATTCCCTTTCAACTAGACATGGATAAGTTTGGCATTTTGGCTAAAATGTTTTATTGTAGTGTATGGTTTTCAAACATTTATGCAAGAATGCTGCTTTCATGGGCTGGTCTCTCCTGAAAAAGTGATTTATTAAATCTCAAGGGCCTAAAGTTAAACTAAATAATGAAATATGGTATATGGAACCATTGTGTCTTAATCAATCATTCTACTTAGATTGATTTTTGGACACAATGTTGCCATAAGCAGTACCAAAAACTTTAGCTGTATGTCCACCAGATGCACATTTGTTTTTCCATATGTTGTTTTTGCCGGATGTGTAGCCTGCATTTTCCGTACTAGATGCACATGTGCTTCGCAAGGCTGCAGAACGGTTTGCAGCATGGAGAAGATCATTTTTGCCCTGATCGACCAAAGCAAATGATTATAACAGATTAAAGTTATTCTCCTATTGAACTACTGGTTACATAGGCTGGGTGAGATACTAACAGACTGGTGCGCATTACAACAATTCATCATTACTGAACAAAAATAAACATAACATGAAACAATTTAAGATTTGATTAGTTACACTTCATATGAGGAAATCGGTCAATTGAAGTAAATTCATTAAGCTCTAATCTCTACATTTCACATGACTGGAACTACAACATCGACAGCATCTTTTGGTCACAGATACCTTTAATATAAAAGTGGTGTGGATCAGAAAACTAGTCAGGATCTGGTGTGACCACCATTTGCCTCATGCAGCACAACACATCTTTGCATACTGTTGATTGTGGCCTGTGGAATGTTATCCCACTCTTCAATGGCTGTGTGGAGTTGCAGGAATTGGAACACACTGTCGTACACGTCAATCCAGAGCATCCCAAACAAGCTCAATGAGTGACATTTCTGGAGAGTATGCAGGCCATGGAAGAACTGGGACATTTCCAGCTTTCAGAAGTTGTGTACAGATCGTTGCGCCATGCATTATAATGCTGAAACTTGAGGTGATGGTGGATGAATGGCACGACAATGGGCCTCAGGATCTCATCACGGTGTCTCTGCATTCAATTGCCATCGATAAAATGCAATTGTGTTTGCGCCTGCTCATACCATAACCCCACAGCCACCATGGGGCATTCTGTTCACATTGACAACAGCAAACCGCTCTCACACAACGCCTTACAACGTGGTCTGCGGGTGTGAGGCCGGTTGGACGTACTGCCAAACTCTAAAACAACGTTGGAGGTGGCTTATGGTAGAGCATTACATTACATTCTCTGGCAACAGGTCTGGTGGACATTCCTGCAGTCAGCATGCTAATTGCACACTCCATCAAAACTTCCGCCATCTAACAGGGATGTAAACAGGGATGGTCCCGTGTGGCTCAGTTGGTAGAGCATGGCGCTTGCAACGCCAGGGTTGTGGGTTCATTCCCCACGGGGGGACCAGGATGAATATGTATGAACTTTCCAATTTGTAAGTCGCTCTGGATAAGAGCGTCTGCTAAATGACTTAAATGTAAATGTAAAACAATTTACACAACATTTGAGAGAAATACTATTGTGTGTATTGGAATGTTTCCAAGATATTTTATTTCAGCTCATGAAACATGGGACCAACACTTCAAATGTGTTTATATTTTTGTTCAGTATAGTTTTGTCTTCTGTCTCTAGCAACATCAATACATTTAACTGGTTCTAATATAGAGTACGGATTTCAAGTCACTAGCTTGCCCTGCATGATAAATTACACAAGTCCTTCAACCGGTGTCTTCTTGTCTATAACTACAATAGTCATAATTTTGGCCTCTATGGTGACTCTTCCCATAGGGAACTTTTATGAACTTCTGTTTGTACCACCGCACGGTAATACAAAGTACGAGTTGAAAATATTGAACTCGCGGTACGTACAGCAGCCTAGTGCTGGATCCCAAATTTAGCGTTGCGGACTGCTCCATTGACAATAAATGACTTCCGCCGGAACGCAGTTTGACGCTTCTGGTGGAACTTAAGCGTTGACTTAACTCTGGCAGCAGCGAAAAATACATCTCGGCTCAGCCATGTCTTGCGAATTTGTGCTGTAAAACCTGCGCCAATATTGCAAATCACTACGGAAACGCATTGAACAAACCCAGTTGATAAACGTATATGTATTTTTTTTAAGGAAGCTGGATCGCTAACAATGACTGTTACGTTAGCAACAAGCTAGCTAACGTTATCTATATCCACAAGTACGTGTAGTCGTCAACGTTTTACACGGTTGGGTGTCACAACAGTATTGTTGGTGACGGTGCCATTTATTAGCTACTGCCAACCAGAAAATGTAGTTAGCTAGCTGCTTAATCTGTCGCGCAACCCGAACCGTTTTCTTGGAGAACTACGACAACGCTACCCCAGCCCTGCACTTTCAGGCAGTCAGTGGTAACAAAACAAGAGATTGGAGCGATGACGGCAACATCATGTCTGAGAGATATCCTTTAGTCGAGAAAGCCCTCTCGGAGAGCTATGCTCGGTTTAGGTTCAAGGACACGTCACTGCTAATTTGGCAACAGCAGCAAATGGAGCTGGAACAGGGACCACCGAGTAACTACCTCAGTCGGAGTCAAAGTACGTGGTACAGTCAGTATGGAAACCAGGCAGTCGTGGTACGGGACAAACGAACTGTCACAGTGGATCCAACTGCTGACACTGGAAATTCCAGAATATGTTTGATTATGTGACACATACATTTATTCATATGCCCTAAACTTCAATATTTGTAAACTGTTTGTGCAAAAATATATGGTGCAGACTGAAGTTGAGTATTTGTGTCCTGAAAGACGTCTGCCAGAAACATGTCATGACCATTCACTGGGCAAATATGTGCTGGTCAAAGCAAAGTAAGCCTGTGCATGTACATTGGGGTATGCCGCCCCAAGGCTTACATTGGGGCGGCAGGTATCCTAGATCGAATCCCCGAGCTGACAAGGTAAAAATGTCGTTCTGCCCCTGAACAAGGCAGTTAACTCACTGTTCCTAGGCCGTCATTGAAAATTAGAATTTGTTCTTAACTGATTTGCCTAGTTAAAGGTAAAAAATAAATGCTAATTTTTGTATTTCAATGCAGTATTGTCAATTTATGCGCTTGTCTCAAAAACACTTGTAACAAGACAATTGTTGCAACAGCAAGTGGAGGTTGATTATGTGTATTGTCCTGTAAAATAGAAGTCTGCACTTTCAATTCAATTTCTGTCTGTTACATACCACAAACCTTTAACATAGCTAATGCCCCTGCCAGCTTTAACAGCTGTGATGTGGATAGTATACAAAGACTCCAGTAGCTTACAATTGTATGTTTTGTAGTTTATTAATTAAAACAAAGGAACTCAGAAAATAAGGGCTCCCATGTAAATAATTACATCAAATATTCACTTTGTTTGCCCTGTATCCCCATGTAATTTCACCCTTAAAACAACATGAATCTTACATTTCTCAAAGACATGTCTACAGAAGTTACTATACTGTGCTACAAAATATGTAAGTTGCAGCAGGAGGGTATGCAAAAACATTTGTTTTGAAATAAAAATTACCTATGACCAAGAACTAAAAGGAACAAGTCAGTGAAGATGGTGAAAACACTTTAGAAAGTATTCACACCCCTAGACTTTTGCCACATAGGGGTATTCAAATTAATATAATTTTCTGTCAACGATCTACATGTCAAAGTGGATTTTTTTGTAAAAAATCCGTAAAAAAAAAATACAACTCTTGATTAGGTAAATATTCAACCCCCTGAGTAAATACATGTTATACTGATCAAAAATAAACGCAACATATATCTAAACCTGTTTTCGTTTCATCATGGGGTATTATGTGTGGATTAGAGGAAAAAAAGTATATTTAATCAATTTTAGAATATGGCTAACGTAACAAAATGTGGAAAAGGTCAAGGGGTTTTAATACTTTCCGAAGGCATGGTATAGGGTCAGTTCCAATACCATATTGCTCTGGCTCCAACGGGACTCTGGAAACTGCAATATTCTTTGCTTTTCTGAAACATGGCTCTCAGACAAGATACCCCCCATGGCTATCCATCTTGGTGGAGTCTCCATTCACCGCGCGGACAGGACAGTGGAGTCAAGGAAATCGAGGGGGGAGGGGTTTGCCTCTACATCAACTGGTGTGCTAACTCCAGTGAGGTGGAAGTGCCGACCCACTACCTGTCTTGGAATACCTGATGGTCAAATGCCAACCCTTCTACCTCCTGAGGGAGTTTTCAGCTGTTATTGTGACTGTTGTATACATTCCACCCCAGGACAAGAAAAATAAGCTGGCACTTAACGAACTGTACAAGGCTATAAACAAGCAAGAAAACCTACATCGAGGCTGCTTTTCTGGTTGCCGGCGATTTTAATTCCCAGTCACTAAGACGCGTGATGCCCAACTTCCATCAACACGTCTCCAACGCCACAAGGGGCGATAAAGTCCTAGATCACTGTTATTCTTTCAGCAAGCAAGCATACAAGCCCCTCCCTCGTCCGCCATTTGGTAAATTACTCCGTAGTCCTGCTTCCTGTTTACAAGCAGAAACTCAAAGAGGAAGTACCTGTGACTCGCTCTATTGAGAAATGGTCACCAGAATCAGATGCTACAGGACTCCTTTGCCACCACTGATTGGAATATGTTTAGAGACTCCGCCGATAACATTGAAGAGTTAACACACCTCTGTCATTGGCTTTTTTGAAAATGCATCGGCGACGTTCCCACTGTGAGGGTTCGCTGCTTCCCCAAGCAAAAGCCCTGGATTAATACAGAGATTGGCACTAAAGGACAGGGCTACCGCACACGGAGCTAACGTAGACAACCCTGTCTATGGCTGAGGACAGGAATAAGTACAAGAAGTCCCGCTATGACCTCGGCAGAGTCATCAAACAAGCAAATGGACAATATAGGAATACGGTGGAATCATATTACATAGGCCAGAAACCGTCTCAGAGATTAGGGTGAGGGACAAATACCAAACAACTCAATGATGGAGAGAGGGGATAAGAGAAGTTAATAGGAGGGGAGGCCACAGATGAATCCCTGTTTCAACTGTACCGGGCAGACAGTGTGTATTGCGGCGTGTGGGCAAGCGGTTTGCTGATGTCACCATTCTTCCATGGCCTACAATGTCACCCATTGAGCATGTTTGGGATGCTCTGGATCGACGTGTTCGACAGCGTGTTCCAGTTCCTGCCAATATCCATTAACTTCGCACAGCCATTGAAGAGGAGTGGGACAGCATTCCACAGGCCACAATCAGCAGCCTGATCAACTCTATGCGAAGGACGTGTCGTGCTGCATGAGGCAAATTATGGTCACACCAGATACTGACTTATTTTCTGATCCACGCTCCTATCTTTTAAAAATAAAAAGTATCTGTGACCAACAGATGCATATCTGTATTCCCAGTCATGTGAAATCCATAGATTAGGGCATAATGAATTTATTTCAATAGACTGATGTCTTTATAGGAACTAACTAGGTAAAATCTTTGAAATTGTTGCATGTTGCATTTTTATATTTTTGTTCAGTGTAGAATCACCTTTGGCAGTGATTACAGCTGAGTTTTTCTGGGTAAGTCTAATAGCTTTGGACACCTGGATTGTACAATATTTGCTCATATTTTTTTAAATCCTTCAAGCTCTGTCAAGTTWGTTGTTGATCATTGCTAGACAGCCATTCAAGTCTTGCCATAGATTTTCAAGACGATTTAAATCTAAACTGTAACAAGAACTTTCAATGTTGTCTTCGTTAGCAACTCCAGAGTATATTTGGTCTTGTGTTTTAGGTTATTGTCCTGTTGAAAGGTGAATGTCTCCCAATGTCTGTTGGAAAGCAGACTGAACCAGGTTTTCATCTAGGATTTTGCCTGCGCTTAGCTCTATTGTGTCTTTTTAGCCTAAAACAACTCCCTAGTCCTTGCCGATGACAAGCATACCCAAAACATGATGCAGCCACCACCATGCTTGATAGTGATACTCAGTGACGTGTTGTTGAATTTGCCCCAAACATAACGCTTTGTATACAGGACATAAAGTTAATTTGCCAAATTCTTTGCAGTTTTACTTTAGTGTTTTATTGCAAACAGGATGAATATTTTTTATTCTGTACAAGCTTCCTTTTCACTCTCATTTAGGTTAGTATTGTGGAGAAACTACAATGTTGTGATCCATCCTCAGTTTTCTCCTATCACAACCATTAAACGGTGTAACTGTTTTAAAGTCACCATTGGCCTCATGGTGAAATCCCTGAGCGGTTTCCTTCCTCTCTGGCAACTGACTAAGGAAGTATGCCTGTAACTTTGTAGTGACTGGGTGTATTGATACACCATCCAGTGTAATTAATAACTTCACCATGCTCATAAGAGATATTCAGTGTCTGCTTCCAATAGGTGCCATTCTTTGCGAGGCATTGGAAAACCTCCCTAGTCTTAGTGGTTGAATCTGTGTTTGAAATTCACTACTTTACTGAGGGACCTTACAATTATGTGTGGGCTACAGAGATGAGGTAGTTATTCAAAAATCTTGTTAAGCATATTTTTACTCCTGAACTTATTTAGGCTTCCCATAACAAAAGGGGTTGAATACTTAGACTCAAGACATTTCAGTTTTCATTTAATTAATTTGTAAAAACATAATTCCACATTGACATTATGGGGTATTGTGTGTAGGCCAGTGACGATCTCAATTTAATCAATTTTAATTTCAGGCTGTAACACAAAATGTGGAAAAAGTCAAGGGGTGTGAATACTTTCTGAAGGCACTGTATATACACTGCTCAAAAAAATAAAGGGAACACTTAAACAACACAATGTAATTCCAAGTCAATCACACGTCTGTGAAATCAAACTGTCCACTTAGGAAGCAACACTGATTGACAATAAATTTCACATGCTGTTGTGCAAATGGAATAGACAAAAGGTGGAAATTATAGGCAATTAGCAAGACACCCCCAATAAAGGAGTGATTCTGCAGGTGGTGACCACAGACCACTTCTCGGTTCTTATGCTTCCTGGCTGATGTTTTGGTCACTTTTGAATGCTGGCGGTGCTTTCACTCTAGTGGTAGCATGAGACGGAGTCTACAACCCACACAAGTGGCTCAGGTAGTGCAGCTCATCCAGGATGGCACATCAATGCGAGCGTGTGGCAAGAAGGTTTGCTGTGTCTGTCAGCGAGTGCCAGAGCATGGAGGCGCTACCAGGAGACAGGCCAGTACATCAGGAGACGTGGAGGAGGCCGTAGGAGGGCAACAACCCAGCAGCAGGACCGCTACCTCCGCCTTTGTGCAAGGAGGATTAGGAGGAGCACTGCCAGAGCCCTGCAAAATGACCTCCAGCAGACCACAAATGTGCATGTGTCTGCTCAAACGGTCAGAAACAGACTCCATGAGGGTGGTATGAGGCCCGACGTCCACAGGTGGGGCCCAACACCGTGCAGGACGTTTGGCATTTGCCAGAGAACACGAAGATTGGCAAATTCGCCACTGGCGCCCTGTGCTCTTCACAGATGAAAGCAGGTTCACACTGAGCACATGAGCACATGTGACAGAGTCTGGAGACGCCGTGGAGAACGTTCTGCTGCCTGCAACATCCTCCAGCATGACTGGTTTGGCGGTGGGTCAGTCATGGTGTGGGGTGGCATTTCTTTGTGGGGCCGCACAGCCCTTCATGTGCTCGCCAGAGGTAGCCTGACTGCCATTAGGTACCGAGATGAGATCCTCAGAGCCCTTGTGAGACCATATGCTGACACATGCACATTTGTGGCCTGCTGGAGGTCATTTTGCAGGGCTCTGGCAGTGCTCCTCCATGCACAAAGGCGGAGGTAGCGGTCCTGCTGCTGGGTTGTTGCCCTCCTACGGCCTCCTCCACGTCTCCTGATGTACTGGCCTGTCTCCTGGTAGCGCCTCCATGCTCTGGACACTACGCTGACAGACACAGCAAACCTTCTTGCCACAGCTCGCTGCACTACCTGAGCCACTTGTGTGGGTTGTAGACTCCGTCTCATGCTACCACTAGAGTGAAAGCACCGCCAGCATTCAAAAGTTACCAAAACATCAGCCAGGAAGCATAGGAACTGAGAAGTGGTCTGTGGTCACCACCTGCAGAATCACTCCTTTATTGGGGGTGTCTTGCTAATTGCCTATAATTTCCACCTTTTGTCTATTCCATTTGCACAACAGCATGTGACATTTATTGTCAATCAGTGTTGCTTCCTAAGTGGACAGTTTGATTTCACAGAAGTGTGATTGACTTGGAATTACATTGTGTTGTTTAAGTGTTCCCTTTATTTTTTTGAGCAGTGTACTTGTCTCAACTCGTATGACATCACTCAGGCACACCAAGCTGTTTTTAAATGTTTTAATGTACGAGGTTGTCTGAATCAGTCTTAATGAGAATTTAGCTGATAAAAGTAAAACATATCACCACTACTAGCAACTAATTTAATGATCTCAGATTCATGAACTGCCATTGTAAATGATCTCTAATCGATCGAAAATACATTTACCACCTCACATACATAATAGTAAAAACCCAGTCATAACAGGTGTATTTGTAAAAGGGTAAACAAGCAGTTTGAATACATTATTCTGAATTTGGACTACATTGTTTATCAAGACACTTAACTACACTAAACAAAAATATAAACGCAACATGTGAAGTGTTGGTCCCATGTTTCATGAGCTGAAATAAAAGATCCCCAAATTTTTACATATGCACAAAAAGCTTACTTCTCTCAAATGTGTTTACATCCTTGTTAGTGGGTATTTTTCATTTGCCAAGATAATCCACCCACCTGACAGATGTGGAATATTAAGAAGCTGATTAAACAGCATGATCATTACACAGGTGCACCTTGTGCGGGGGACAATAAAACGTCAGTCTAAAATGTGCAGATATCTCAAGTTGAGGGAGCGTGCAATTGGCCTGCTGACTGCAGGAATGTCCACCAGAGCTGTTACCAGAGAATTTAATGTTAATTTCTCTACCAACATCGTTTTAGAGAACTTGGCAGTACGTTCAACCGGCCTTACAACCTTAGACCACGAGGAACCACGCCAGCCCAGGATCTCCACATCAGGCTTCTTCACCTGTGGGATCCTCCAGCCCGCCTGATGAAAATGTGGGTTTGCACAACCGAAGAATTTAGTCAGAAACCGTATAAGGGAAGCTCATCTACGTGCTCGACGTCCTCACCAGGGTCTTGACCTGACTGCAGTTTGGCATCGTATCCGACTTCAGTGGGCAAATGTTCACCTTAGATGGCCATTGGCATGCTGCTGTTCATCCGCCGCCATCACCTCATGTTTCATCATGATAATGCACGGCCCCATTTTGCAAGGATCTGTACACAATTCCTTCAAAGCTGAACATGTCCCAATTCTTCCATGGCCTGCAAAATCACCAGACATGTCACCCATTGAGCATGTTTGGGTTGCTCTGAATCGACGTGTACGACAGTGTATTCCAGTTCCCGCCAATATCCAGCAACTTTACACAGCCATTGAAGAGTAATGGGACAACATTCAACAGGCCACAATTAGCAGCCTAATCAACTATGCGAAGGAGATGTTTTGCGCTGCACAAGGCAAATGGTGAACTGACTGGTGTTCTGATCCACGCCCCTACCTTTAAGGTATCTGTGACCAACAGATGCATATTGGTATTCTCATTCATTTGAAATCCATAGATTAGGCTTATATGAACTTTAACTCAGTAAAATCGTTGAAATTGTTGCATGTTGTTTATATTTTTGTTTAGTGTAGCTTTTTTTACAGAGGTCTTTGCAATGCTCAAATGTTAACAAAATAATTTTCTGTCTTGAGTAAACCAATTGAGTTTTTATACATTTGGTGTTTAGTCGATTACCCAGATGAGACCAATCTTAAAAGAAACAGGCTATACTGTAAGTGTTAATTCACCTACATTTGGAATATAACCATCATGTTCAATGGAAAGACTAGCCCATACACAGACAAAGGAAATAGTTATTTCATTCAATGATGAAAGTTGTCAGATATGGCACATGCCAAATATACAAACAGGCCAGGAAACAAATCACAAGAGTATGTGATGTGTGTTAAAACATCTTAGGAGGGGAGCATTTAACATTAAACACTGGCTGCATAGAGATACATGTAAAGGACAGTGACAGTAGAAGTGTCAAGAACTATCGAATAAAATTGAGAAAAACATAGAACTCCAAACTCAGTCTTAACTGCTTGATAAAAGAAATCACCTGACAAAATCATCAGGTGAACTCTTTATAAGAAGTAGATGTTAAAGGTATGAGTACATCTAGTAATACATTACTTTGGGAAGTATCAAACCAAACAAGTTAACTTGTATATGCTCCACATTCTTGATGCAAAATATCAAAGCAAAACACTGCTAAGAAAATAAGACACAAAAAATGATAATTAGACAATCAGCAAAAGGTGTTCGAATAGCAACTTTACTTTGCCACAAATGTGTATATAAAATATCCTCAGGAAATACAGATAGGGCCATGATTAAGTCAATGTTCTATTCAACTGCAGTCTAGTGTTAACCCACAACTATATTTCAACAGACCCATGAGACATAACAGATTTAAATACTGATTGGAGCATGGAAGATTGATAACAAAAATAAAATCTTTGCGATAGATGACTAGTAACCATTTGTTTTACACTGTCAATGGAAATGAGATTTATGATCATAAAAATAACAATTATCTTAATTTCTTCAATATAGCTGTATACATAAAGTAAAAGAAAATGTAATGGAATGTTGTGAGGTGGCAAAGGTCAAACTACAGGCAACAGCCATCCCAGGAAGAGAAAGACTGTATTTGTCCCTTGAGACAATGTTGTCCAAACCAAAATCAATCTTAGTGTTTTTAAAGATTTCCTACTGGTATAACAGTCTTTCAAAGTTGATTCAGCTACAAGCACCCATGTAAAGTATAAATCTTTTTTCTCTTCAATTAAAATAACTAACATGTGGTTCTGGTGATACCAGGCATTTCCCTTTGAGGGCCAGCAAAAACAAACCCTGACTATGTTCAGTCAGCTATATCTTCTTACATGTTTCCTACTTTGTCTCTAAAGGCATTTCTAAATACAAAACATGATCAATATCTTCAGTCATCGAAAGTCTTCATTATCTTATAAAAGTAATCCAGGGGAAGAAAAAAAGAGAGTACTCTACTAGCTAAAAAGGAGGGTAAATTACCTAAGGTGAGAGGGGGACTCAGGGTATGGGGGTCTTTCTCTGATCAATCGGAGTCACTGCTTTCTGAGCTGGAGCCACTGGAGCTGCTGCTGCCAGAGTCAGAGGAGCTGCTGCTGCCGCTCAGCCGAGAGGCGCCCCCTGCTGGCGCCGAGCCTGCCTTCTCTGCAGAGAAGAAGGAAGGAGGTGAGGGTTAATACTGAGGCACACAGTCAAACACAGACAAATCAACTAGAGAAAACAGACAACCATCCTTTTCACAGAGAGCGTCAATGGACAATATATTATACACAGCCCAAAGCGGCATAATTAGTAATAGGCCACATTCAGTCAATACTACTTAAATTGAAGATGCAGTTATGGTGACATTGTTCAATGACAAACACTTTTGAGGTGCATGGTTAGAGGAGAAAAAGAGGTAGCCATCCAAGCAGTCAGAGAGTTTCCTACAGAAATGTCCGAATCTGTTCTATTTCCCTCCATGGCTAAAGCCTAACGCAGAAACACCGAAAACGTGTCCCATTTAGGGCTGTCCCCAACATCAACAAAAATCTTGGTGACCAAGAGTCATCTGTTCTTTCGACCAATCGAATGGTCAACATTTTAAAATGTGTATTTTTCCATATATTGACACATCAGACTCTGTCTTTCCACCCTCAGCCTCTGACGGATTGTCTCCACCTTCCACCACCATGCACCAAATACTCTGACTGTTCACAGCCATAAAGGTATGTGAAAACAGTTATCACTCATAATAACGTATTATTTGTTGAACAACAATTACAGTCCATCCATTCCAGCTGACCCCATTCCTCACTTGAACCCTATGTAAAGTGATGCTCTACAATACGTCTTCTTATTTGTCTCCCTACCAGCAGACTCCGTCTCTCCACCCTCAGCCTCTCTGATGGACTGTCTCCACCTTCCACCACCGTATGCCAAATACTCAAAATGTGAATCTGAAGGCTGGCACCCTGAGCTGGTTTGGCTGTACAGTAAAAGGAGTCGACCTCAAATATGAAAACTGTTCAAGGGTGTGTAGACTCACTAGACACTGTATACCCATTGATTCTTGAAGAAAATAAGTTATAAATACTTGTTGAGCTTAGTTGAACTGTTCTTCCCCATCAGAACCAAACATAGGCCTGTTTAACTTCTTTGGGATAGGGGGCGCTATTTTCACTTTGGGATAAAATCGTGCCCAATTTAAACGGCCTCGTACTCTATTCTAGATCGTACAATATGCATATTATTATTACTATTGGATAGAAAACACTCTCAAGTTTCTAAAACCGTTTGAATTATATCTGTGAGTAAAACAGAACTCATTTTGCAGCAAACTTCCTGTCAGGAAGTGAAAAATCTGAAATCGAGGCTCTGTTCCAGGGCCTTCCTAATCATTTGCTTGAAATCTATGGATATACATGCACTTCATACGCCTTCCACTAGATGTCAACAGGCAGTGAGAGGTGAAATGGGGTGTATAGCTTGATCTGAGGTCAAACGAGAGCTCTTGGAATGACATGACCCCAAATGTCCTTTGTTCAGCAAGGTGCGGGAAGGAACCCTGGATTGCGTTCTGAAAAGCTTTCGTTATAGACGGCTAATATCTCCGGCTTTGATTTTATTTGATAAATGTGATAATATCATCGTAAAGTATGTTTTTTCAATATAGTTTTATCAGATTATTGAAAGTTTATCGGGAGTTTTGGCTTTTTCCGTTCTCTGCGTTTGGTGATGATGGACAGCTTCGCGCCACTTGGCTAGCTTTGGTTGCTAATTCGACAGGAGAAAAGGACATTCTAAAACCAAACAACGATTGTTCTGGACAAAGGACCCCTTGTACAAGATTCTGATGGAAGCTCAGCAAAAGTAGGAACCATTTATGATGTTATTTCGTATTTCTGTGGAAAATGTTTAGTACTATTTTCCGCCCTCATATTGGGCGCTGTTCCGCTATAACGTAAGCTGTATGTCGTACTAAAGTTATTTTTAGAAATTCTAACACGGCGATTGCATTAAGAACTAGTGTATCTTTAATTTGCTATCCAACATGTATTTTTTAGTAAAGTTTATGATGATGTTATTTGGTCAGATTAGGTGAGTGTCAGAAATATATCCAGAGATTCTGGGAAAAGTTGCTCCGTTTTCACAATGTATAACCACGGATTTCAGCTCTAAATATGCACATTTTCGAACAAAACATAAGTGTATTGTATAACCTGATGTTATAGGACTGTCATCTGATGAAGGTTGTCAAGGTTAGTGAAAAATTATATATCTTTTGCTGTTTTTTTGCGATCGCTAACTTTTGCTGCTGATAAATGGGTTGTGTTTTTGGCTATTGTGGTAAGCTAATATAATGCTATATTGTGTTTTCCGCTGTAAAACACTTAAAAAATCTGAAATATTGGCTGGATTCACAAGATGTTCATCTTTCATTTGCTGTACACCATTTATTTTCATAAATGTTTTATGATGAGTATTTAGGTATTTCACGTTGGTCTCTGTAATTGTTCTAGCTGCTTCGGGGTGCTATTTGTGATTGTAGCTGCAATGTAAAACTATGATTTATACCTGAAATATGCAAATTTTTTCGAACAAAAATAGATTTATTGTATAACATGTTATAAGACTGTCATCTGATGAAGTTGTTTCTTGGTTAG
This sequence comes from Salvelinus sp. IW2-2015, assembly GCF_002910315.2. Taxonomy (NCBI): domain Eukaryota; kingdom Metazoa; phylum Chordata; class Actinopteri; order Salmoniformes; family Salmonidae; genus Salvelinus; species Salvelinus sp. IW2-2015. Next base: position 42,367,886 of record NC_036855.1, on the reverse strand, counting down.
TGACTAATTCTATCTCTATTTGGTCGGTTTTGTGCAAGCTACCTGTGCTGTGAAAGAAATGTCTGTGCTTTTTTGTATTTGGTGGTAACATTTTAAAACATTTTWAAAAATCGGAGATGTTGGCTGGATTCACAAGATGTTTATCTTTCATTTGCTGTATTGGACTTGTTAATGTGTGAAAGTTAAATATTTCAAAAAAATATTTTTTGAATTTCACGCGCTGCCTTTTCAGTGGAATGTGGGGGGGGGTTCCGCTAGCGGAACCCAGGGGCTAGACAGGTTAACTGAAAACAAACACTGTATAGCCTCAAAACATGGTTAAAACTGTCATGACGTGGCCCTTTCTGGGTGTAGATCGTTGCCCTATCTGGGTGTAGATCGTGCCCCCCCCCCCACTCTCTCTCCTACACCCAGGTTCTGTTATCTCAGGTCATAAATTCCTGGCAAAGACTCTCTCCCCCTGGTCATGCAGAAAGAGAGAGCACAGAGAGAACAATGGACTTCACTTGGAGACACCTAAATCCCCAAAATGGGAGAATTAAACAATGTTTCTGCTTTTGAGAATGTGGGAATGATCCGTGAACACTTAAGGGACAGTCATGTTGAGTGTGTTTCATTTGGTGATCTCATGAGGTACAGGAAACACACATAACGGTATCTCTTAAAGTGTACATTTCCCAGCTGTCAGATTTACATCTAAATATTGTGAAAAGTATGTGATTAAACATGAAACTATTAGTGAAAAGATGTAATGTGATATTAACCTTCTAAATGAGAGTATGGATTTTCATATAAAGATTAACTAGTCAGTGGCCACACCCCCGTGAGCCCAGACATCACATTAGGCGTCATGGACCGCCCTTTTCCACTGTTACGTATAAAACCCACTTGTGACCCAATTCACGATAGACTAAGCAAACCCCAGCGTGAGCTGAGGTTGCAAATGGTTGAATTTCTGAGACCAAAACATGCCGGGTGATGCTGGTGTGTGAAGTGGTTGAAACTACAACTCTACCAAAGGACAAGACTATTCCACGTGGCGCATTGGCTACGGCTGGAAATGGTTAAACTCTGAGACTATCGATCCCTACACAATAAGAGCAAATCTTAGACACAAATTACTAGTCTGCAGCTAGAAATTACGTAAACCGAGGACGAGAATACAGACAACCGCCAAAACATCTATTCTACCATTTCTGAATGGTACTCTGAAGTATACATTCTAACCACAAAATACTTTGATATTCAGGGAAATGCAACCAGAGAGACTCTGAACTCTCCAGCAGATGGAACGGATTCCAACAGAGAAGACAACAATGACATATGGGTGTAAATATATACTTGCATTTCAATGTATATAATTATAGACTGTGTGTAATGAATCCATTTGTCTTTCCCGCTCTCTCTCAGTCCCACCCCTTTCCCTTTGTCCACCAAGCCGTCATATCGGCTTAGCCCACTAGGGACTCTTTCCTATCATTGTTAGTAACCAATATCTACTGTTTGTTTATGTATTTCTGTGATTATTTAATTAGTTAGTAAATAAATAAATAATTGAGCAAATTGGTGTATGGATGATTCATAGTAAAGGCTGGGTTTATGTAGATAACCAACCATTTACAACGTTCAGATGAGACTGATTAACTTCTCTAGGGTAGGGGGCAGCATTCGGGATTTTGGATGAAAAGGATGCCCAAATTAAACTGCCTGCTACTTGGGCCCAGAAGATATGATATGCATATAACTGGTAGATTTGGATAGAAAACACTCTAAAGTTTCCAAAACTGTTAAAATAGTGTCTGTGAGTATAACAGAACTGATTTGGCAGGCAAAACCTGAGAAAAATCCATTCAGGAAGTAGTTATTTTTTTTGGTTTGTAGTTTTCTATTCAATGCCATTACAGTATCCATTGACTTAGGACTCAAATTGCAGTTCCTATGCCTTCCACTAGATGTCAGCAGTCTTTAGAAATTGTTTCAGGCTTGTATTCTGAAAAATGAGGAGTAAGAGCAGTCTGAATGAGTGGACCCTAAGTGTCACAGAGCTTTTAATGCGCACGACCGAGAGAGTGCCTTTCTTGTTTACCTTTTATATTGACGACGTTATTGTCCGGTTGAATATTTCGATTATTTAGGCTAAAAACAACCTGAGGATTGAATATAAACATCGTTTGACATGTTTCTATGAACTTTACGGATACAATTTGGATTTTTTGTCTGCCTGTTTTGACTGCGTTTGAGCCTGTGGATTACTGAAGAAAACGCGCGAACAAAACAGAGGTTTTTGGATATAAAGAGACTTTATCGAACAAAAAGGAACATTTATTGAGTAAATGAATGTCTGCTGAGTGCAACCATATGAAAGATCATCAAGTCTACTTGACTGGTTACTGTTTGTAATGATTTGTCTGCTGGGCTATGTTCTCAAATAATCGTAAGGTATGCTTCCGCCGTAAAGCATTTTTAAAATCTGACACCGTGGTTGGATTCACAGAAGTTCATCTTTAAACCTATGTAAGATATGTTTTGTTTTCTGAATTTTTTATATGAGTATTTCTGTATTTGAATTTGGCGCCCTGCAGTTTCACTGGCTGTTGAAGAGGTGGGACGCTACCGTCTCACGTACCCTAGAGAAGTTAAGGTAATAATAATACTTCATTAATAGAAGACTAATTGATCAGATATAAAGATATATAAAGAGTTATTCGGAAATTCTAACTTTGTAATCTGAACATTTTCCATGATTAGTTTAATCACGTAATAATAATTACAGATAATTGATTTCATAAAATAAGTCTTCACATTTAATGACAAGCCAGAGACACGACAAAACTATAATCTTGATTATAATGGATGGCCAGTCCTTGCATCCATAGCTCCTATATGTTTATGCCAGTGCTATCTGGGATCCTTGGGACGTCCCTACCCCAAATCATAACCCTTACCCTAACCTTACATATAACCAAACCCAATACCTAACCTTAACCATTTTAAAATGTCAACTTCAATGTCAACTGACCAAATAAACAATGTGGGAATGTTCTGACACATAAATGCATATCAAATCAGCACAGTATTTGTATTGTAACCAAACTTGGTACACATGTTCCAAACCCTGTCAAGACTCATATGCATGCACATTCAGATTGACCACACAGTGGTGCTACAACAGGCATATATTTATATCTCTTGATCTGTTTTGAAATTGAAAACCTTTGTGGTTATTATGTTGATGTGCTTCTATTCCTTTTGAGGTCTGAAATCCTAGGATTTTTGTGTGGTGTCAAAATTACTACTTTTGCTATTTTTTTCTGTTATTCAAAGGTGCTGTCATAAGGTGGCTGCAGCTTGCACCAGACAGAGACGGAGGCAGAAAGGAGAGGCGGATAGACCCAGAGAGACATAGATACACACATACAATTGAAGTCGGAAGTTCACATACACTTAGGTTGGAGTCATTAAAACTAATTTTTCAACCACTCCACAAATGTATTGTTACAAACTATAGTATTGGCAAGTCGGTTAGGACATCTACTTTGTGCATGACACAAGTAATTTTCCAACAATTGTTTACAGAGATTATTTCACTTAAAATTCACTGTATCAGAATTCCAGTGGGTCAGAAGTTTACATACACTAAGTTGACAGTGCCTTTTAACAGCTTGAAAAATTCCAGAAAATGATGTCATTGCTTTAGAAGCACCTGATAGGCTAATTGACATAATTTGAGTCAATTGGGGTGTACCTGTGGATATATTTCAAGGCCTACCTTCAAATTCAGTGCCTCTTTGCTTGACATCATGGGAAAATGAAAAGAAGACTTCCACAAGTCTGGTTCATCGCT
>NC_036855.1:42282565-42360168 GCF_002910315.2 Salvelinus sp. IW2-2015 | reverse complement strand
CTGAGGATTGAATATAAACATCGTTTGACATGTTTCTATGAACTTTACGGATACAATTTGGATTTTTTGTCTGCCTGTTTTGACTGCGTTTGAGCCTGTGGATTACTGAAGAAAACGCGCGAACAAAACAGAGGTTTTTGGATATAAAGAGACTTTATCGAACAAAAGGAACATTTATTGAGTAAATGAATGTCTGCTGAGTGCAACCATATGAAGATCATCAAGTCTACTTGACTGGTTACTGTTTGTAATGATTTGTCTGCTGGGCTATGTTCTCAAATAATCGTAAGGTATGCTTCCGCCGTAAAGCATTTTTAAAATCTGACACCGTGGTTGGATTCACAAGAAGTTCATCTTTAAACCTATGTAAGATATGTTTTGTTTTCTGAATTTTTATAATGAGTATTTCTGTATTTGAATTTGGCGCCCTGCAGTTTCACTGGCTGTTGAAGAGGTGGGACGCTACCGTCTCACGTACCCTAGAGAAGTTAAGGTAATAATAATACTTCATTAATAGAAGACTAATTGATCAGATATAAAGATATATAAAGAGTTATTCGGAAAATTCTAACTTTGTAATCTGAACATTTTCCATGATTAGTTTAATCACGTAATAATAATTACAGATAATTGATTTCATAAAATAAGTCTTCACATTTAATGACAAGCCAGAGACACGACAAAACTATAATCTTGATATAATGGATGGCCAGTCCTTGCATCCATAGCTCCTATATGTTTATGACCAGTGCTATCTGGGATCCTTGGGACGTCCCTACCCCAAATCATAACCCTTACCCTAACCTTACATATAACCAAACCCCATACCTAACCTTAACCATTTTAAAATGTCAACTTCAATGTCAACTGACCAATAAACAATGTGGGAATGTTCTGACACATAAATGCATATCAAATCAGACACAGATATTTGTATTGTAACCAAACTTGGTACACATGTTCCAAACCCTGTCAAGACTCATATGCATGCACATTCAGATTGACCACACAGTGGTGCTACAACAGGCATATATTTATATCTCTTGATCTGTTTTGAAATTGAAAACCTTTGTGGTTATTATGTTGATGTGCTTCCTATTCCTTTTGAGGTCTGAAATCCTAGGATTTTTGTGTGGTGTCAAAATTACTACTTTTGCTATTTTTTTCTGTTATTCAAAGGTGCTGTCATAAGGTGGCTGCAGCTTGCACCAGACAGAGACGGAGGCAGAAAGGAGAGGGCGGATAGACCCAGAGAGACATAGATACACACATACAATTGAAGTCGGAAGTTCACATACACTTAGGTTGGAGTCATTAAAACTAATTTTTCAACCACTCCACAAATGTATTGTTAACAAACTATAGTATTGGCAAGTCGGTTAGGACATCTACTTTGTGCATGACACAAGTAATTTTTCCAACAATTGTTTACAGAGATTATTTCACTTAAAATTCACTGTATCAGAATTCCAGTGGGTCAGAAGTTTACATACACTAAGTTGACAGTGCCTTTTAACAGCTTGAAAAATTCCAGAAAATGATGTCATTGCTTTAGAAGCACCTGATAGGCTAATTGACATAATTTGAGTCAATTGGAGGTGTACCTGTGGATATATTTCAAGGCCTACCTTCAAATTCAGTGCCTCTTTGCTTGACATCATGGGAAAATGAAAAGAAGACTTCCACAAGTCTGGTTCATCCTTGGGAGCATTTTCCAAACACCTGAAGGTACCACGTTCATCTGTACAAACAATAGTACGTAATTATAAACACCATGGGACCACACAGCCATTATACCGTTCAGGAAGGAGACGCGTTCTGTCTCCTAGAGTTGAACGTACTTTGGTGTGAAAAAGTACAAATCAATCCTAGAAAAACAGCAAAGGCCCTTGTGAAGATGCTGGAGGAAACAGGTACAAAAGTATTCATATCCACAGTAAAATGAATCCTATGTCGACATAACCTAAAAGGAAGAAGAAGAAGCCACTGCGCCAAAACCGCCATAAAAAAGCCAGACTACGGTTTGCAACTTTACATGGGGACAAATATCGTACTTTTTGGAGAAATGTCCTCTGGTCTGATGAAACAAAAATAGAACTGTTTGGCCATAATGAACATCGTTATGTTTGAGGCAAAAGGGGGAGCTTGCAAGCCGAAGAAACACATTCCAAACCGGAAACACGGGATGGCAGCATCATGTTGTGTGGGGTGCTTTGCTGCAGAGGGACTTATGCACTTCACAAAATAGATGGCTTCATGAGGACGGAAAATTATGTGATAAATTGAAGCAACATCTCAAGACATCAGTCAGGAAGTTAAAGCTTGGTCGCAAATGGGTCTTCCAAATGGACAATGACCCCAAGCATACTCCAAAGTTGTGGAAAGATAGGACACAAAGTCAAGATATTGGAGTTGCCATCACAAAGCCTTGACCTCAAATCTATAGAAAATTGTGGCGAACTGAAAAAACCAGGTGCGAGCAAGGAGGCCTATAAACCGGATCAGTTTACACCAGCTCTGTCAAGAGAAGGGCCAAAATTCACCACTTATGTGGGAAGCTTGTGAAGGCTACCTGAAACTTGACAATTAAAGCAATGCTACCAAAATATTAATTGAGTTAATGTAAACTTCTGACCCACTGGGAATGTGATGAAAGAAAAAAAAGCTGAAATAAATCATCAATCGTCTCTACTATTATTCTGTTATTTCCACATTCCTTAACATAAAATGGGTGATCCCTAACTGTACCTAAGACAGGGAATTTTTACTAGGATTAAATGTCAGGAATTGTGAAAAACTGAGTTTAAATGTATATGGCTAAGGTGTATGTAAACTTCCGACTTCAACTGTACGTGTAAGGGATAAACACTGATGCTTTGTACATTATCTGGAAATAATGGATGACTTGGTACTGCCCGTTTTTATTAGTTCCAGAAATTGTACAGAGCAGAGGCGTTTATCCCACTTATACCACGGTTGCCAAAGAAAACAAGCACACGTTCACTGGTAAAAATTCCATGTAAATTCATACTATTTCATCCTTCCACTGGTTGTTAGGTTGCTAGAGAAGCGGACTTGTTGTTCATTCTATTTGTTTGATTGCTATGCAGGCTGGCAATGTTCTTATCCCTTGCTTGCTAGCTAGTCAATTATGGCTAACACAGTCATGTCAAATCTGCAGATAAAATAACAACAAAGTAGCTGCATTTGCATTTGTTTAAGCTGTTTTCTAGTGACATTTATTTGGGTACATCCATGCTACTGTACATACGTGTAGTGCCCGTTGAGGGATGGCACGCACACAAAGTCAATTTCATCTATTTAAATAAAAGTTTTAAAATGAGAAAATGTCATGTATTTTTTTATGTTTATGTTGTTCATATTTCAGTTGATAACTGCAATATAACTACCTACATTTAATATAATATTACTAACTACATTTAACATAAATAAGTTTTAGTGGGGGAAGGGTGGGGTAGAATCGAGTGGATTGGGACATTGCTGGGCCGATTCTGTCCCAAAAATAGCAGCTTTGGCTCAGTTAAAGGCTCCCGAGTGGCGCAGCAGTCTAAGGCACTGCATCTCAGTGCTAAAGGCGTCACTACAGACCCTCGTTTGATTCCAGGCTGTATCACAACCGGCCGTGATTGGGAGTCCCATAGGGCGGCACACAATTGGCCTTACGTCGTCTGGCTTAGGGTTTGGGCTGGGTAGGCCGTCATTGTAAATAAGAATTTGTTCTTAACTGACTTGCCTAGTTAAATAAAGCTTAAATAAAAAATTAAAACAAAGTTCAGGCTACCAGATCTGGGCCGAATGACTCGGGCCTAGTCTATACTGTCATTCATTTCGGACTCGGGCCGGATACGACTGCAAGCAGTTTTCGATTTGGAATGCTGTTATCAGGCCAGATGTGAGCCAGACATTTGTGCTACCTGGGACAGTGCAATTGCACTTGAGATGCGTTTTAAGGCTATGGATGAGAAAGTTATCATTTCCAAACGTTTACGTCAGTTGTATGCGGCTTTGCGATCTATTAACAGCAAGGGTTGCATTAATTAAATAGGTTAAATATTTTTTACTGATGCATTTGAAAATTTTCAGTTCATACGCACAAAAGCATTCACTGTGAAAGTTGATAGGCTACAATTAGGACATTCATATATAGTTTATGTGCAATTTATTGAATCACTTAATGTTTTCTTGCGCAAACCGTGAGCAACACCTGTCAAACTCAGACATGTCTCAAAACACAGGGATTTCGAATCGCACAGGACTAGTATTATCAGAGGACCTTGGAGTAGGTTATTCTGGATGGAATTGATGCTCTCCTGCAATGTTAAAAATTACTGACATAGTAGATTCGGACGGGACTAGAATTACAGATGTGGTGTTTTGTGTTCGTGCACATACACTACCGTTCAAAAGTTTGAGGTCACTTGGAAATGTCCTTGTTTTTGAAAGAAAAGCGCAATTTTTGTCCATAAAAATAACATCAAATTGATCCGAAATATATAAGTATACATTGTTAATGTTGTAAATGACTATTGTAGCTGGAAATGGCTGATTTTGTTATGGAATATCTACATAGGCGTACAGAGGCCCATTATCAGCAACCATCACTCCTGTGTTCCAATGGCACGTTCTGTTAGCTAATCTAAGTTTCTCATTTTAAAAGGCTAATTGATCATTAGAAAAACATTTTGCAACGATGTTAGCACAGCTGTAAACTGTTGTTGCTGATTAAATAAGCAATAAAACTGGCCTTCTTTAGACTAGTTGAGTATTTGGAGCATCAGTATTTGTGGGTTCGATTACAGGCTCAAAATGGCCAGAAACAAAAATCTTTCTTCTGAAACTTGTCAGTCTATTCTTGTTCTGAGAAATGAAGGATATTCCATGCGAGAAATTGAACAGAAGATCTCGTACACYGGTGTGCACTACTCTCTTCACAGAACAGCACAAACTGATTCTAACAAGAATAGAAAGAGGAGTGGGAGGCCTACCACTGTTGTGCCATTGGAATACATGATGATGGTGTTGGAGTCGTGCCTGGCCATCAGTCATGAGTGAACAGGGAGTACAGGAGGGGACTGAGCATGCACCCCTGAGGATCAGCGTGGCAGATATGTTGTTACCTACCTTTACCACCTGGGGGCGGCCCATCAGGAAGTCCAGGATCCAGTTGCAGAGGGAGGTGGCCAAAAGTTGAGAATGACACAAATATTAAATTTTCACAAAGTCTGCTGCCTCAATTTGTATGATGGCAATTTGCATATACTCCAGAATGTTATGAAGAGTGATCAGATGAATTGCAATTAATTGCAAAAACTGAATCCCCAAAAAACATTTCCACTGCATTTCAGCCCTGCCACAAAAGGATCAGCTGACATCATGTCAGTGATTCTCTCGTTAACACATGTGTAAGTGTTGACGAGGCTGGAGATCACTCTGTCATGCTGATTGAGTTCGAACAACAGACTGGAAGCTTCAAAAGGAGGGTGGTGCTTGGAATCATTGTTCTTCCTCTGTCAACCATGGTTACCTGCAAGGAAACACGTGCCGTCATCATTGCTTGCACAAAAAAGGGATTCACAGGCAAGGATATTGCTGCCAGTAAGAATGCACCTAAATCAACCATTTATCGGATCATCAATAACTTCAAGGAGAGCGGTTCAATTGTTGTGAAGAAGGCTTCGCGCGCCCAAGAAAGTCCAGCAAGCGCCAGGACCGTCTCTTAAAGTTGATTCAGCTGCGGGATCAGGGCACCACCAGTACAGAGCTTGCTCAGGAATGGCAGCAGGCAGGTGTGAGTGCATCTGCACGCACAGTGAGGCGAAGACTTTTGGAGGATGGCCTGGTGTCAAGAAGGGCAGCAAAGAAGCAGCTTCTCTACAGGAAAAACATCAGGGACAGACTGATATTCTGCAAAAGGTACAGGGATTGGACTGCTGAGGACTGGGGTAAAGTCATTTTCTCTGATGAATCCCCTTTCCGATTGTTTGGGGCATCCGGAAAAAAGCTTGTCCGGAGAAGACAAGGTGAGCGCTACCATCAGTCCTGTGTCATGCCAACAGTAAAGCATCCTGAGACCATTTGTGTGTGGGGTTGCTTCTCAGCCAAGGGAGTGGGCTCACTCACAATTTTGTCGAAGAACACAGCCATGAATAAAGAATGGTACCAACACATCCTCCGAGAACAACTTCTCCCAACCATCCAGGAACAGTTTGGTGACGAACAATGCCCTTTCCAGCATGATGGAGCACTTTGCCATAAGGCAAAGTGATAACTAAGTGGCTCGGGGAACAAAACATTGATATTTTGGGTCCATGGCCAGGAAACTCCCCAGACCTTAATCCCATTGAGAACTTGTGGTCAATCCTCAAGAGGCAGGTGGACAAACAAAAAAACACAAATTCTGACAAACTCCAAGCATTGATTATGCAAGAATGGGCTGCCATCAGTCAGGATGTGGCCCAGAAGTTAATTGACAGCATGCCAAGGCGGATTGCAGAGGTCTTGAAAAAGAAGGGTCAACACTGCAAATATTGACTCTTTGCATCAACTTCATGTAATTGTCAATAAAAGCCTTTGACACTTATGAAATGCTTGTAATTATACTTCAGTATTCCATAGTAACATCTGACAAAAATATCTAAAGACACTGAGGCAGCAATTAATATTTGTGTCATTCTCAAAACTTTTGGCTTCGACTGTATATTTTAGATTTCAGATTCTTCAAAGTAGCCACCCTTTGCCTTGATGACAGTTTTGCACACTCCTGGCATTCTCTCAACCAGCTTCATAAGGTAGTCACATGGAATGCATTTCAAATAACAGGTGCCCCTTGTTAAACGTTCATTTGTGGAATTTCTTTCTTTCTTAATGCGTTTGAGCCAATTAGTTGTGTTGTGACAATGTATGGGGTGGTATACAGAAGATAGCCCTATTTGGTAAAAGACGAAGTCCATATTATGGCAAGAACAGCTCAAATAAGCAAAGAGAAATGACAGTCCATTACTTTATAACATGAAGGTCATTCAATCCGGAACATTTCAAGAACTTTGAAGGTTTCTTCAAGTGCAGTCGCAAAAACCATCAAGCGCAATGATGACACTGGCTCTCGTGAGGACCACCACAGGAAAGATAGACCTAGAGCTACCTCTGCTGCAGAGGATAAGTTCATTAGAGTTAACTGCACCTCAGAAATTGCAGCCCAAATAAATGCTTCACAGAGTTCAAGTAACAGACACATCTCAACATCAACTGTTCAGAGGAGACTGCGTGAATCAGCCATTCATGGTTGAAATGCTGCAAAGAAACCACTACTAAAGGTCACCAATAAGAAGAAGAGACTTGCTTGGGCCAAGAAACACGAGAAATGGACATTGGACCGGTGGAAATTTGTCATTTGGTCTGATGAGTCCAAATTTGAGATTGTTGGTTCTAAACGGCGTGTCTTTGTGAGACGCAGTTGATCGATAAACTGAAGATCACCAGTCTCAATGTCAACAGTGAAGAGGCGACTCCGGGATACTGGTCTTCTAGGCAGAGTTGCAACGAAAAAGCCATATCTCAGACTGGCCAATAAAAAGAAAAGATTAAGATGGGAAAAATAACACAGACACTGGACAGAGGAATTCTGCCTAGAAGGCCAGCATCCCAGAGTCGCCTCTCTACTGTTGACGTTGAGACTGTTTTTTTGCGGGTACTATTTAATGAAGCTGCCAGTTGAGAACTTGTGAGGTGTCTGTTTCTCAAACTAGACACTCTAATAAACTTGTCCTCTTGCTCAGTTGTGCACCGGGGCCTCCCACTCCTCTTTCTATTATGGTTAGAGACAGTTTGCGCTGTTCTGTGAAGGGAGTAGTACACAGCATTGTACGAGATCTTCAGTTTCTTGGCAATTTCTCACATGGAATAGCCTTAATTTCTCAGAACAAGAATAGACTGACAAGTTTCAGAAGAAAGGTCTTTGTTTCTGGCTATTTTGAGCATGTAATCGAACCCACAAATGCTGATGCTCCAGAATCTCAACTAGTCTAAAGAAGGCCAGTTTTATTGCTTATTTAATCAGCAACAACAGTTTTAAGCTGTGCTAACCTAATTGCAAAAGGGTTTTCTAACGATCAATTAGCCGTTTAAAATGATAAACTTGGATTAGCTAACACAACGTGCCATTGGAACACAGGAGTGATGGCTGCTGATAATGGGCCTCTGTACGCCTGTGTAGATATTCCATAAAAATATCTGCCGTTTCCAGCTACAATAGTCATTTACAACATTAACAATGTCTACACTATAATTTCTGATCAATTTGATGTTATTTTAAATGGACAAAAAAATGTGCTCTTCTTTCAAAAACAAGGACATTTCTAAGTGATCCCAAACTTTTGAACAGTAGTGTAATTACATTACTGATCTCCCCCAGTAAAACAAATCCCGTCCGAATAGGGCAAAATAGAGCCTGACCTATAGCATATCATAATCACAGAAAAATGGATGCAGAGGATGTGACAAACTCGAAACGGGGGAATGTTTACTGTTTGCTCAGGACGTAAAGGGAAAGTCATGTGTAGAATAATTTTGACTAGTTGTGAAAAATACTGGAGATCAAGAAAAAGAAGGTAAGGAGCAAGCGCTGCGTGCATATTATGTGTGCCAAACAGGTGCTGTTAGATTACAATATCATTTCTGACCGTTTGGAACAATGTAAACACTAAATAAATTATAAGCGTACCAGAGTCTGTTGTTACCTTTATTACAGCAAAAACTAAAAACAGTCGCATTCATTCGTGAATGCAATTTGCAAAATGGAACGGTTTATTTACTGTTTAACTTCTCTAGGGTAGGTGAGACGCTAACGTCCCACCAGGCCAACATCCGGTGAAACTTCAGAGAGCTAACATTTTAAATACACCATTCGTTGTATTAAACATTCTTGTAAATACATGTATCTTACATCATTTAAAAGATGAACGTCTTATTAATCCAGCCGCTGTGTCAGATTTCAAAAAGGTTTACTGCAAAAGCAAACGTGATTTTCTGAGGACGGCGCCCCACACACACAAGTATTACTAGCATTTTCCAACCAAGCATTAGCGTCACGAAAGTCAGAAATAACAATAAAATAAATCGCTTACCATTGAAGATCTTCCTCTGGTGGCAATGCCAAGTGTCCTTACTACACAGTGAATGTTCGTTTTGTTTGATAAAATCAATTTTTATAGCCTAACACGAAACATTTGTAAACCGGTTGCGTCGTTATTTCCGTCTCATTCAACTTTGGACGAAGCTTTTGTGGTAATTACACACACTAAACAAACATTTATCCAGTCATGGTTGGTTTCATTGCAACCCTCTGGTTGTTACTAACACAACCATACATGATGGCTCTTTTCCCGGGACGTATTGACCGAAACAAAACGATTTGAAGACACCAATCAATGTCCTCATTGCGCACCAATGGTAGGACCGGTCTATCGTTGATTGACTGTATTTTGGCCCAATGACCACTGATAATCTTGAAATTTAGCTCAGCCAATGAGCTGAGGTAAACGGCAATATGTAATGGTTATACGTTTGAAGACCAGCCTTTGTCGTAAACTCTGGCGTAAAAGAGGTTCATTCACCATTGCAAATCCTACTTGACGGAGCCACGAGTGTTACGCATAGCAGTACATATTCAATAGCATTTTCAACAAGTTTATATATTTAAATTATGGCGAATAAATCAGGAAAAGCTAAAACAAAGTCTAGATATACAGATTTAACCCAAATTATAGAGGAAATTGATAGAGACAGCCCCCCATCTCACAGCTAGCCTTCAGGGAGCTGCTCATCCAGGAGCTTGCTAGCTACAGCAAGTCCACTGCAGCACCTTCTGCTCAGTCAACCAGTGGTGTTCACCTGCCCAGATTAATCTCTGCAGGCATGAATGTGCCTCAGGGCAAAGAGGGCACAGTGGGGAGGAGACGTTGTGCCCTTTGTCACAGGAAATGCCCCATCACCTGCACCACCTGTTCATTAAGCCTCTGCTTTACAGCAGAAAGAGGGCCATGGCACCAGCAGCACAATATTGTGTAGAGGACTGAGGGTCTTCACAATATTTATCTATTTATTTCTTTATAAAATATACAATATTGTAAATAGAACATGTGTAAATAGTTACCCTTGTTATTTGTTTGTTTATTATTATTWTTWTTTTTTTCATATATATATTTATTTTTGGGGGGTGTGTTAGAATAGCATTTATGTATTTTGTATGTAGTTCTTTCCTGTACCAATCACTGTACCAATTCGGCCACTTGGGTACATTTGTGTGGGACACCTGGGTGACTTCATGCTCAATGTCATGTAGCTCGCTCATTTTTGAAGTTATCTGTCTAAAACTYTGCTCAGCTATTGTTGCCATCTTATGTTCTTCATTCAAATCATCCACAGCATCCTATCTGTATGTTTGGCTGTTCTTGGTCATTTGAAAGAYGATGCAGCAACAATAAAAAACAGAAAACGTATGTTTATTTCCTTGTATTTTCTTCTACCAGATCTATTGTGTTATATTCTCCTACATTCAATTCACATTTCCACAAAATTCAGAGTGTTTCCTTTCAAATGATACCAAGAATATGCATATCCTTGCTTCTGGGTCTGAGCTACAGGCAGTTAGATTAGGGTATGTCTTTAGGCGGAAATTGAGAAGAAGGGGGGGTACCCCAAAGAAGTTAAGCTAATTATTCAAGCCTCACTTTATTTTATCTTAAAACTAAAATGCTTGATTGCATTTCAAATGATGAATGACTCGTATGTGTAATAACATGAACAAATTAATTATTGATTGATACAGTAGCCTATATAAGTATTGAAATATAGGCCTAAGTAAGGTACAGTATTAAGACTAAACAGGAAGCGCTCTTTGGCTGCTATACTAAGCTTACTAATGATAATGACATTACTTATGATCATAATAGTAATAATAACAATAAGGAGATTAAGAAAAAGCAGCGATATTATTATTATAAATATAATTTTTCTGACAATTTGGAAGACTAAATAAATTATAAATAATACCAGAGGCTGTTCTAACAAAATAAAGTGTAAGGACTTTATTACAGCAAAGATTAAAAACAGCCTAATTGTTTACTTGACATGTCATTGCGGGAGGCTTTTGCTCGCGAAATCAGTAGGCTATTAAACAAACACTCAAACAGGCAACAGAAGCAGGATCTTATTCCTGTAGATATATTGATGATTTATAAAGCCAGACAAATGTAACAGGCTACTGATTATAGACCTAATTAAGTTGGAGTTTCCTTTCCTCACTTTGGGCTGTTTTCCTCCGCTGCATTGTTCTCAACACCAATATGCTTGTTAAATGTGCTTATATGCACATAGCAACATGGTCTAGGAAAAGGCGCCAATTCAACAGCACACTGATGTGTTTCTGAACTGCGGCCACTATCCAATGCAGGAGGAAGCGCATTTTATATCAAATACGGTTATTTTTATTAGTGTTGCACCATTGTTCTTATGTAATATAACCATATACAATTTCAGTAGCACGTCTTAGACTGATGGACTGTGTCATCCCCACGGCCTCCTCAATGAATCAGTTCACTCAGACAGGTGTTGCGAACACAATGAAATAAAAAATAAAAAAGGTTTTTGCTACTGCTCGAATTAAGAAATCTCGGTCGGTCAACAGCCTATCGACCAAACAATCGACGTGTCGACTAACTGGGGTCAGCCCTAGTCCCATTCCATGTTTGTATTATTTCTATTGATTGTCTATCACTATGTGCCATCAGGGTGATTGCCCACGAAACTCGAACAAAAGAGGACCATGATTCTTTTGATTTTCACAGATTTTATCCATAAAAGGATCCTTTGGAAGAAGGTGTGATTACATTATTTGACATTTGTATCTTAAAGCACAATTGAGAAATAATTAATTGAAGCTTTGGCCTTACATTTTGGCCTTACTCAGGCCTACTTTAGAAACCATAATATTTCATCTGTCATATGAAGCTTTACCACTTGCTCTGTAATATGAGTAGTATTTAGATTTATTTTTTTAAACTATTTTCTTGCATTCATTTATGAATAAAGATACATTTAAACATGAATATTGAAAAACATTTTCCAATATGTTGTTGATCATAATATAAATCTACAGCAGGGGTTCTTAAACATTTCTAGCTCGAGACCCAAATGAGAAATGAATGGTCGCCTCCTGTGACCCAAATCGTCCTCCAAACGACCCAAATGAATTATAGATGTGATTATAGATGTATTCTCATAACTCGCGATCCACCTCTTACATGCCCAGGTTCCACTTTGGGTCCTAACCAATAGTTTAAGAAAGAAAACCTGATCTACAGGCATATATATCAAAGTTCCAGAGTGGGATCTCACCTAGTTTTAGAGTTATGATAAAAAATTGTAGCATTATGATCCAATTCCCTTGTAGCACATACAGATGAAACATTATGGACTCTTAAAGGAGGCCTGGGTCAAAATGTCACAAATGTTCCAACTTCAATTAAAGGAATAATCCACCCAAAACCACAAATTCGTAAGATTTACAGTGTTAAATAACACTAACATGTGGGAACAAGGTTATAACAAGCTTCATAGCAGCATGTGAAAATCTGTTGCAGCACAAGTCGACTACAAAACCCATAATTCAAAGCTATCAATTTAGGAGTCTACAATCTCATCATGTTCAACTTGCAGTTCATCTCAGTCTGCCTCAATGTGCAGAGTGCAGACGTTGCTAGCTATGACAACGGCCCTTTCCTACAAACACACAGGGAGCATTGTGTGATAGAGTTTAATAATTTGGTACACTGTTTAGATTGAGCACATCTAACTGAAATATATACTTTGTCATGACGATATAAACGGATGATTTGGTGATCTGGAGTGCAAGTAATTGTTTTAAAAGCGTTATGAAATGTTATATTGTGTTTTTCTCCCATCTCCAGTGATGAGTACCGTATATGTATGACGCGTTCCTACATGATTTCCTGATTTCACAGACAGACCACTTAAAAGTTAAAACATGGTGAAGATAGTTATTTTACCCACTCATAAAACATTCAAAAAATTGACAGGAGTTTAAAGAGTTTATTTTCTGGGGGTGGATTATCCCTTTAATTATTTCTCAGTTACACTTTCAGACACAAATGTCAAATATCTGTCAACAATCCTTCTTCCAAAGGACCCTTCTATGGATGCGATTTCACAAAAATCCCCCAAATCATGGTCCTGTCCTAGTTCGGTGAGGAATCACTCATCATAATGCTACTGGACAGTGACGACTCAAGTAGGTCTATGCCACTTCCTGACATGAGGACCTCCATGCCTAGACAGTCGCTAGGTCGGGGGGGTAACTGATCCTTGAAACTAGAGAAACATCTCCTAATTCTACAAAGCAACAACAAAACTGCCATCAAGGCCTCAAGTTTTCCTGGCCTAGTTTTCACTTGCCCATCTCTTGCCTAAACTATTCTAGACCATTTGGCAGGCTGTTGCACAGTGTGAGCTCTGAAACACAGGCGGTTTCTTGTGGTTCAGTTGTTCACTCACATCCCGTAGTCTCTTTTCTAACTCTTTCTTCTTTTCCTGAACCAGTTCTTCCTTAGAATTGGCACCGTTTTCCTCATTGCCCGCTGCGAGAGACACACAGTGCCATGCAATACGTTCCCACATGCTGTACCTTGCTGATGTGGCAACAAGCTGCACATCTTGGCCTCTCTAACATCTAGTTTTTTTCTGTGTTTTGGTGGTGGTAATGAGTCCACTTAAAATTCTATTGGACCAAAACAATAGTTCCAGTTCAAGTCAGTTTTGCTCTCTTGAATTAGGATATATTTCTGTTGTCGCATTCAACACAGAAGTACTGTACGTGAATTGCCAAACTGCTCTGCATACGAGAGACAATTTTATCTGAACTGAAGGCCAATTTTCAATGAACCACTAAAACCAGACATGCAAAGGGTGGGAGGGTAAGTAACCTCAGTTCAAAAGGGGGGGAGGAACAAATGCAAGGGAGCTTTAAAGCATTTAGGCAACAGACAGAGAAAGGAGAGGTTTATCCCTGATGAAGCCGTAACCATTAGTGACTGGAGAAGGGCATCTGTGAAAACACCAAGAAAGAGGAATAGTTCACAACTTACGTAAAAGTTTCCGCTGCTTTTTCTGCAAACAGGACTTGACGTATCGTTCGAGCTCACGAAGGGTTGAGGGTTTGAGTGTCTCAAAGTCTATCTCTATCTCGTCTGGATTGGAGTCACGCAACGATGGCTCCCGGGACTGGATGATGTGGACCACCCTGCCCAACTTCTCACCCGGAAGACGGTTGATGTCAAGGCTGAGCTGGCGCTTCTCGTCGTACGACATGGGAAGGGACGGCTCCTCTTCTGACTCATTGTTCGCCACCACCCCCTTGGACCCTTTCTTCGGCTGCCTGAAATTGTTTTGGTCAGATATTTGTTAGGCCTACAGCTTTTGCCTCTCTGAGGATGTTCAGCTTAGCACTGAGAGAAGTTCAAAGAAAATATGATTTGTGACAGACTGACATGTCTGGATCAGGCTATATGGGGATACGAGTTAAAGTGTAACACAGCAGTGCGTAACACTGTTGCAACAAGAGGCATAGTAACAATGATTCATCCAAAAGCAAAAGTTACTGGCAGTTTTGAGCAAATTACTTGTGATGCTCAGGACAGTGTGATGAATTAAGAAACACAGATATGAAAAGACTGGGCAGTAGTACCTGGTAGCCACCACCATGCTGTTTGGTTTCCGGACTGGAGCCTTCTTCTGATTAGCTGGCTTGGCTTGGGGTGCCGACTTGGGTTTCTTCTTATCATCAGCCTTCCCCTTGTCCTTCTCTTTCTTCTTATCTTTTTCCCTTTTCTCCCTTTTCTTTGGTTTACTTACTGGGGCCTGTGACAGAACAGCCAGCTGTTCGTGAACGGCCTTCAGCTGAGGAGAAAAGCAAAGTCAAGAGTCACCTATGAGTCCAGATGTTGGTGTATGTAGGTTGAAGCTGATGCAGGGACTGGGGCAAGATACTTGGAGTGATGGCAAAATACAGGCATCGATGGTCAGCTTAATGTGTGATGTTGGCACGTGTAACTTGTTGCACGCCACAATTATGACAGTGATATTAGTTATATATTAGCCCTGGGAGGGACATTTTCTWTTCCCTTTGAAGGAGTCTCATTTTATCGCCAATTCATGCATTTGCTTGATTGACTTGGCTTTTGTGGCATCTTAAATCATCCTCAAGTTATCTTATTCATGTATTGTTATGTGCATTAATTAATGGACTATTCAGTACTCGTGTTTCTGCATATCTTCTCAAATGAAAGCTGAAAATGTTAAGAGGAAACAATCAAGTGTGTGATGTGTATAATGTACATTGATTTATCGCAGAAAAACAGTAGGATACTGGCATGCAAATGAGGTGTCTCAATAAATAATTTCCCATTGGCCTGGGAAAAAAGCGGTAGGAGAAGCACACCGGGGCCACCCAGCCTGTACTGCAGCTATCGAACACTTTAAAACAAGAAGCACATGCTGACTCCCCAAGTGACCCATTGACTGATTGCTTTTTGAAGAAACAAATATGTAATATAGAACAAAAAAACAAACAATATAATAACTTAATTAAACACCCTAATAACACTGACATTTCCTTGTCTTCAGCACAAAAACATTGGTCTTTTTTATTCCACTTGAAAAAAGGAGGAAATATTTTAAGTGAAACTACAATGCGGAAAAAGCATTTGAAATCATTGCCAGAATCATAAAAAAATACTGCTAACACTATCACCATTCGCCACCAGCCAACACTGTCACAAAGTTTTATTAGTCGTATTTACAGAATACACATGGTTTACATCGTCCAACGAAATGCTTACCACCATGAAAACTAACATTTCCTTTAAAAAACACTAAAATAATGCAACAATGGAGGGAAAAAGTAACTATCAACTTACAAAAAATCTTAGAAAGGACTATCTAGGCCTACATGACAAAGAGCAAGCTGACTACTGAGGGAAAGACCATCTGCTAGGGATGGACAATAGTATTCGAATACTTTAACACGGAAAATTGTATTGAAATATCCATGTGACATTGTAACATACTACAAAGATATACCATTACATTTCAAATTATTAATTTAATAAAACAAACTTTTTAATGTAGTTTTTATGACATGAGCCCCATAAAAAGACTGGAGGCCGACCGGTAGCATTCACGTGTGTAGCTTGTTTTTTTATGTTGGCCAATCAAAGTGGCATAAAGGCTCAATGTAATTAAAAGTTAGAGATATGAGAAGGAGTAGGCTACAACGAGAAACCAACAGGTAGGCTGTTTAATCTTAATGGGGTTGGGTAGAAAGCGCAGCATGTACAGTGCATTCAGAATACATTCAGACATCTTCCCCTTTTCCACATTTTGCTACGTTACAGCCTTATTCAGAAATTGTTGAAATATATATATTTTTTTACATCTATCTACACACAATACCCCATAACAACAAAGCAAAAACAGTTTTTTTGAAATTTCAGCAAATTTCTAAAACTTAAAAAAACGAAATATTTACATACGTATTCAGACCCTTTGCAATGAGACTCAATAGAGCTCAGGTGCATCCTGTTTCTATTGATCATCCTTGAGATGTTTCTACAACTTGATTCGAGTCCACCAACTGTCTATATAAGGTCCCACAAGCCTTGAGGTCGAAGGAATTGTCTGTAGAGCTCCGAGACAGGATTGTGTCGAGGCGCAGATCTGGGGAAGGTTACCAAAAAAATTATGCAGCATTGAAGGTCCCCAAAAACACAGTGGCCTCCCTCATTCTTAAATGGAAGAAGTTTGAAACCACCAAGACTCTTCCTAGAGCTGGCCGCCTGGCCAAACTGAACAATCGGGGGAGAAGGGCCTTGTTCGGGGAGGTGACTAAGAACCTGATGGTCACTGACAGAGCTCCAGAGATCCTCTGTGGAGATGGAAGAACCTTCCAGAAGGATAACCATCTCTGCAGCACTCCACCAATCAGGCCTTTATGGTAGAGCGACCAGACGGAAGCTACTCTTTAGTAAAAGGCAGAGTTTGCCAAAAAGCACGTAAAGGACTGTCAGACCATGAGAAAGAAGATTCTCTGGTCTGATGAAACCAAGATTGATATTTTTGGCCTGAATGCCAAGTGTCATGTCTAGAGGAAATCGGGCACCAACCCCTATGGTGAAGCATGGCGGTGGCAGCATCATGCTGTGGGGATGTTTTTCAGCGGCAGGGACTGGGAGACTAGTCAGGATCGAGGGAAAGATGAAAGGAGCAAAGTACAGAGAGATCCTTGATGAAAGCCTGCTCTAGAGCGCTAAGGATCTCAGACTGGGGTGAAGGTTCACCTTCCAACAGGGCAACAACCCTAAGCACACAGCCAAGACAACGCAGGAGTGGCTTCGGGACAAGTCTCTGAATATCCTTGAGTGGCCCAGCCAGAGCCTGGACTTGAACCTGATCGAACATCTCTGGAGACCTGAAAATAGCTGTGCAGTGACGCTCCCCATCCAACCTGACAGAGTTTAAGAGGATCTGCAGAGAAGAATGGGAGTAACTCCCCAAATACAGGTGTGCCAAGCTTGTAGCGTCATACCCAAGAATACTCAAGGCTGTAATCACTGCCAAAGGTGCTTCAACAAAGTACTGAGTAAAGGGTCTGAATATTTACATAAATGTGATTTCAGTTTTTACTTTTTTTGTATAAATGTGCAAAAATGTCTAAAAACAAGGTTTTTGCTTTTCATTATGGGGTTGTGTGTGGAGATTGATGATAAAAAAAATGTTTTCATCAATTTTAGAATAAGGCTGTAACGTAACAAAATGTGGAAAAAGTCATGCGGTCTGAATACTTTCCAAATGCACTGCAGCCTCAATTAGCCTAGCTAGCTGTAGCTGAATAGCTCAGCTAGCTAGCTAGCTTGTCTGGGCTAATCCAGTCAAGAAAGGCACTGTTATATCATAGGAGGCGCTATAGGAGGACAGGCTCATTGTAATGGCTGGAATGGAGTCAAATATGTTTCCATGTGTTTGATGCATTTGGTACCATTGCATTTATTCCATTCCAGCCATTACAATGAGCCCATCATCCTATATCGCCCCCCACCAGCCTCCTCTGTGTTTTATGGGATGTTAAATAACATTGGGGCTGCTACAAGTTAGCTAGTCTTGGCTGTAGCCGAGTTGCCTTGGCTAAAGTTACTTCGTCTCTCTCTCCCCTCCGTCTGCTCGGCTTGCTCCCATCTCACACACAACGGCCCCTCCGCAGCTGCAGCAATAGCGTGCCAATGCCTCTCCCTCACGCAGCAGTGCTCAGATTAAAAACTATTTTTTTTAAAACACATGTATTTCGAATATCCGGATATCCAACATTTGATTTCAAACCCCCATCCCTACCATCTACCAAGCACACTTACAATCCGTTTCAGAGTGCTGGTCCCCACCTGTAACCCTCTACCGCTCTTTCAACAAGGTGCAATACAAAAATATAAATAGTTTTGTGGGGACGGGGAAGTAAGAGATAAATCACCTGAAAACGTTTGGCACACCCGTTTTTTTCCCCCGCCCTGTTACCATTGGGGTGCTCCACAGTGATTTGCTGGTAAGAAAGCCAAAGGGGAAATCAGTGGACAAAGATAGAAAACTCCAAAGATCATGTTAACATCCTAGCAGCACAACAAACTATTTCATCATCAGAGCTAAATACTGTCACCATTGGTATGAATGAAATGTAAAACATTGCTCTAAATGTGAGCTCTACAGTTACAGTATGCAAGCCATGATACCAAGATATTCTAACAGTTTGTGGCGGTAGAGGGTTAACTATGTCACTTTTACTGTGAATCTCTGAACATCATGTAGTGGCTTTGATTTTTAAGTGGTAGCGGTCTAACTCTGAAGTGGGGGACGAAGGGGGCATCTCCCTGTTCATCCATCCATGGGTTTTGGATCTTGGTCCTTGGTTGTGAGAACCCACCTGTTCCGAACCCACCTGTTCCTGTAGTTCGGCGAGCCGCGTGGCCCGCTCCTCCTCTGAGTCCGAGCTCTCCGAGCTGGAGGTGTTGCCGCTGCTCTCACTGCTCTCTGTACTCTTGCTTACCACCGGCATGGTGGAGGGCTGGGTGGCGTCAATGGGCTCGTCCGGCATCTTGGCAAATCGCATCTCAAACACATCCTGAGAAACAAGAAGACAAGGGGCAGTTCAACCGACAGTGCTCTAATGAGGTGATTTAAAAATCTGATAAACTTTATCCTACCTGTAGCTTCCTGGCCATGGCTACAACCTCGTGGTCGGGGGGGTTGTACTTGTAGCAATTTGAGAACATTAACCGGACGTCCGTCGCAAAGCTTTGGGCATCTTGGTAATCTTGACTGTCAATTTTTTTCTGTGGATACAGCGCAAACAGTCAGAGTCTTATTACTGAGAAAGCTATCTCTTCAAAACTCAAAAGCAAAACTACTAGTAAAACAAATGTAATCATCCTCCCCTTAGATGTTACGGTGTCAACTGTCGTTCAGGGACAGTTTTAACCACAAAATAAATAAACAGGGTCAAATTATTTTCTTCCACCAAGTAAACAGCCAGGCTTTGGAGGGCAATTTAGAAGAGTTAGGAGTGGGTCGAGGGAGTGAATAGGGGACCTACTTTGACAGTGCTGAGGTCCATGGGGTGCTTGATGATCTCATGGTAGTCATGCAGTTCTAGCGCCTCCGCATCTACAGGCTTATAGAAAGGCCAAGCGTAGGCTGCGTGCTTCTTGGAGAGCATCTCCTTCAGGATGAAGTCGCAGTGCTTGAGCTGCTCGCCGAGCTTGCCTTTCTTGCCACCGAGCAGTGGCACCTCTCCGTCCTCTGTGCCCTTCTTGGGGGGCTTGACGGGTCGCACCGTGCTCTCCCGCCTGGATGAGACTTTCCCCTGTTGGGATTCCAGGAGCTGGGTAGGGGAGTCACTTCTACTGGCCGAGATTGCTGAGGTTGTGGGAGTTGTTGTGTCTGCTTTCCGCTTCACCCCCTTTTTCTGTGAAAATGACGATGGCCAAACAAAAAAACATCAGTGGCTTGCTTCTCTTTATCAAGACATGGCATATTCAACATTTTATCTGATTTCTAATAGATTACATCCTAAGACAACATTTTGAGGAGCAGAATTGTAAAATACGTTCCCCACACGAAATCTCATTAGACTGTAGAAATAAATAAAAAGACCCGAGAGAGGGGTCTTTCTGGACTTAACATACATTTTTTATATAATTTTAAAAAATTACATACACACATACATACATACAGTTGAAGTCGGAAGTTTACATACACCTTTGCCAAGTACATTTAAACTCAGTTTTCACAATTCCTGACATATAATCCTAGTAAAAAGTCCCTGTCTTAGGTCAGTTAGGATCACCACTATTTTAAGAATGTGAAATGTCAGAATAATAGTAGAGAGAATTATTTATTTCAGCTTGTATTTCTATCATTACATTCCCAGTGGGTCAGAAGTTTGCATACACTCAATTAGTATTTGGTAGCATTGCCTTTAAATTGTTTAACTTGGGTCAAACATTTCGGGTAGCCTTCCACAAGCTTCCCACAATAAGTTGGGTGAATTTTGGCCCATTCCTCCTGACAGAGCAGGCGTAACTGAGTCAGGTTTGTAGGCCTCCTTGCTCACACATCATTTTTCAGTTCTGCCCAAAAAATGTCTATAGGATTGAGGTCAGGGGTTTGATGTTGTCCTTAAGCCATTTTGCCACAACTTTGGAAGTATGCTTGGGGTCCTTGTCCATTTAGAAGACCCATTTGCGACCAAGCTTTAACTTCCCGACTGATGTCTTGAGGTGTTGCTTCAATATATCCACATAATTTTCCCTACTCGTGATGGAATCTATTTTGTGAAGTGCACCAGTCCCTCCTGCAGCAAAGCACCCCCACAACATGATGCTGCCACCCCCGTGCTTCACGGATGGGATGGTGTTCTTTGGCTTGCAAGCCTCCCCCTTTTCCCTCCAAACATAGCTATGGTCATTATGGCCAAATAGATTTATTTTTGTTTCATCAGACTAGAGGACATTTCTCCGAAAAGTATGATCTTTGTCCCCATGTGCAGTTGCAAACCGTAGTCTGGATTTTTTATGGTGGTTTTGGAGAAATGGCTTTTTCCTTGCTGAGCGGCCTTTCAGGATATGTCAATATAGGACTCGTTTTACTGTGGATATAGATACTTTTGTACCTGTTTCCTCCAGCATCTTCACAGGGTCCTTTGCTGTTGTTCTGGGATTGATTTGCACTTTTAGCACCAAAGTACGTTCATCTCTAGGAGACAGAACGCGTCTCCTTCCTTAGCGGTATGACGGCTGCGTGGTCCCATGGTGTTTATAATTGCCTACTATTGTTTGTACAGATGAACGTGGTACCTTCAGGCGTTTGGAAAATGCTCCCAAGGATGAACCAGACTTGTGGAAGTCTACAAAAAAATAATTCTGCGGTCTTGGCTGATTTCTTTTGATTTTCCCATGATGTCAAGCAAAGAGGCACTGAGTTTGAAGGTAGGCCTTGAAATACATCCACAGGTACACCTTCAATTGACTCAAATGATGTCAATTAGCCTATCAGGAGCTTCTAAAGCCATGACATCATTTTCGAGAATTTTCCAAGCTGTTTAAAGGCACAGTCAACTTAGTGTATGTAAACTTCTGACCCACTGGAATTGTGATACAGTGAATTATAAGTGAAATAATCTGTCTGTAAACAATTGTCTGAAAAATTACTTGTGTCATGCACAAAGTAGATGTCCTAACTGACTTGCCAAAACTATAGTTTGTTAACCTCTCTTGAGTAGGGGGCAGTATTTTCACATCAGGATGAAAAGCGTGCCCAAAGTAAACGGCCTGTTACTCAGGCCCAGAAGCTAGGATATGCATATAATAGTAGATTTGGATAGAAAACACTCTAAAGTTTCTAAAACGGTTAAAATAATGTCTGTGAGTATAACAGAACTGATATGGCAGGCGAAACCCMGAGGACAAACCACCCCCCCCAAAAATTCAGCCTACCACTATTTTCAATGGCTGTCACTTTTATTATAAGGCGAAGTCCTCCCAGATTGCAGTTCCTAGGGCTTCCACTAGATGTCAACAGTCTTTAGAAAGAGTTTCAGGCTGGTTTTTGGAAAAATTAGCCAGAAATTTTTGTTTTTCTAGGTGGCTCCCATTTTGTCTTGTTTCCAAGCGCGTGAATGAGAGCGCGTTCTTTGGTATTTTTCTCCGGTAAAGACAATAATGATTCTCCGTCTTAAATTTGATCGTTTATTTACATGTTAGGGTACCTAAGGTTAGACTATAAACGTTGTTTGACTTGTTTGGAAAAGTTTATTAGTAACGTTTGGGATTCATTTTGTATGCATTTTGATGGAAGGAAACTGTGTGGATTATTGACTGAAGCACGCCAGCTAAACTGAGTTTTTATGGATATAAAGAAGGACATTATTGAACAAAAGGACCATTTGTGATGTAACTGGGACAGTTTGGAGTGCCAACAGAAGAAGATCAAAGGTAAGGCATTTTTATATCGCTATTTCTGACTTTCGTGTCGCACCTGCCTGGTTGAAATATGTTTTTCATGGTTTTGTATGCGGGGCGCTGTCTTCAGATAATCGCATGGTGTGCTTTCGCTGTAAAGCTTTTTTGAAATCTGACACAGCGGCTGGATTAACAAGAAGTTAAGCTTTATTTTGATATATTACACTTGTGATTTTATGAAAGATAAATATTGATAATTTTGTAGTTTGAATTTCGCGCTCTGCAATTCCACCGGAAGTTGGCCAGGTGGGACGCTATCGTCCCACCTGCCCATAAGACGTTTTAACAAGAAATTTGTGGAGTGGTTGAAAAACGAGTTTTAATGACTCCAACCAAGTGTATGTAAACTTCCGACTGTACATACATAGACAAAAACAATAAACAAATTAACATTTACAGTGGCTTACGAAAGTATTCACCCCCTTGGCATTTTTCCTATTTTGTTGCCTTACAACCTGGAATTAAAATAGATTTTGGGGGGGTTTGTATCATTTGATTTACACAACATGCGTACCACTTTGAAGATGCAAAATATGTTTTATTGTGAAACAAACAAGAAATAAAAAACAAAAAAACTTTAAACTTGAGCGTTCATAACTATTCACCCCCCCAAAGTCAATACTTTGTAGAGCCACCTTTTGCAGCAATTACAGCTGCAAGTCTCTTGGGGTATGTCTCTATAAGCTTGGCACATCTAGCCATTGGGATTTTTTCCCATTCTTCAAGGCAAAACTGTTCCAGCTTCTTCAAGTTGGATGGGTTCCGCTGGTGTACAGCAATCTTTAAGTCATACCACAGATTCTCAATTGGATTGAGGTCTGGGCTTTGAATAGGCCATTCCAAGACATTTAAATGTTTCCCCTTAAACCACTCGAGTGTTGCTTTAGCAGTATGCTTACAGTCATTGTCCTGCTGGAAGGTGAACCTCTGTCCCAGCCTCAAATCTCTGGAAGACTGAAACAGGTTTCCCTCAAGAATTTCCCTGTATTTAGCCCCATCCATCATTCCTTCAATTCTGACCAGTTTCAAAGTTGCTGCCACCACCATGCTTCACTGTGGGGATGGTGTTCTTGGGGCGATGAGCGGTATTGGGTTTGYGCCAGACATAGTGTTTTCCTTGATGGCCAAAAAGCTAAATCTGACCAGAGTACCTTCTTCCATATGTTTGGGGAGTCTCCCACTTGCTCCATGGGATGTTCAAAGTTGTGGATATTTTTTTAGAACCCAACCCTGATCTGTACTTCTCCACAACTTTGTCCCTGACCTGTTTCGAGAACTCATTGGTCTTCATGGTGCCGCTTGCTTGGTGGTGCCCCTTGCTTAGTGGTGTTGCCGACTCTGGGGCCTTTCAGAACAGGTGTATATATACTGAGATCATGTGAAATCATGTGACACTTAGATTGTACACAGGTGGACTTTATTGAACTAATTGTGACTTTTGAAGGTAATTGGTTGCACCAGATCTTATTTAGGGGCTTCATAGCAAAGGGGGTGAATACATATGCATGCACCACTTTAACTTCTCTAGGGTAGGGGGCAGCATTCAGAATTTTGGATGAAAAGCATGCCCAAATTAAACTGCCTGCTACTCGGGCCCAGAAGATATGATATGCATATAACTGGTAGATTTGGATAGAAAACACTCTAAAGTTTCCAAAACTGTTAAAATAGTGTCTGTGAGTATAACAGAACTGATTTGGCAGGCGAAAACCTGAGAAAAATCCATTCAAGAAGTAGTTTATTTTTTGGTTTTGTAGTTTTCTATTCAATGCCATTACAGTATCTATTGACTTAGGACTCAAATTGCAGTTCCTATGCCTTCCACTAGATGTCAACAGTCTTTAGAAATGGTTTCAGGCTTGTATTCTGAAAAATTAGGAAGTAAGAGCAGTCTGAATGAGTGGACCCTAAAGTGTCACAGAGCTTTTTCATGCGCGCGACCCAGAGAGTACCTTTCTTGTTTACCTTTTATATTGACGACGTTATTGTCCGGTTGAAATATTATCGATTATTTAGGCTAAAAACAACCTGAGGATGGAATATAAACATCGTTTGACATGTTTCTATGAACTTTACAGATACAATTTTGATTTTTTTGTCTGCCTGTTTTGACGCGTGAACAAAACGGAGGTTTTTGGGTATATAAAGAGACTTTATCGAACAAAAGGAACATTTATTGAGTAAATGAATGTCTGCTGAGTGCAACCATATGAAGATCATCAAAGGTAAGGGATTCATTTTAGCTCTATTTCTGATTTGTGTAACTCTTCTACTTGGCTGGTTACTGTTTGCAATGATTTGTCTGCTGGGCTATGTTCTCAAATAATCGTAAGGTATGCTTTCGCCGCAAAGCATTTTTTTTTAAAATCTGACACCGTGGTTGGATTCACAAGAAGTTAATCTTTGAACCTATGTAAAATATGTTTTGTTTTCTGAATTTTTATAATGAGTATTTCTGTATTTGAATATGGCGCCCTGCAGTTTCACTGGCTGTTGAAGAGGTGGGACGCTACCGTCTCACGTACCCTAGAGAAGTTAAACAAGTTATTTTTTTCATTTCACTTCACCAATTTGGACTATTTTGTGTATGTCCATTACATGAAATCCAAATGAAAATACATTTCAATTACAGGTTGTAATGCAACAAAATAGGAAAAACGCCAAGGGGGATAAATACTTTTGCAAGGCACTGTATATGCATTTTCACAAACACTAATGACATCACACTTGCTCAGGCCCACATATCCACACCCAACGTTGTTTCCAATACCTGAAAGACTTTCTGGACTTACTTTGATGACTGGCTGTGCTGTGGGAACCACAGCCATTATGGAGGCAGCGGGAGACACAGCTTGGACAGGGATAACAGAGATGATGGTTGGCACTGGCGTGGCTGCTATGACAGGAGTCTGACACACAGGTGGAGGGGAGCTGGGATAAGTGGATGGGGGTGAATCTGTTGGCTCAGCCTCTGCTTGGCTGCCTGAAAGAAAGACGCAGGAAGCAAACTTTTGTAAATCATAGACATTTCCCCTCAAACAACTTTTCCTCAGCACACGAGTTCCTCCCAACTGTGAAAGGATGGAGTTACCTGCACTAATAGGCCCTCCTGGTTTGTGGGCAGCTTTAACTTTGGGGGCCGGTGGTAGCAGCTCCACCTCCTCCTGAGGCATTTGAGCCACTTTCTGTAAGAAGATTTTCTCCAGAGCTTGGGCCATCAGCACAATGTCATCTGTAGGCTGTGGGAATACAAGAGGGCATGAGTTATGGGTCAAGATGAAGGCGAAGGTCAGACGGAGCGCCTGATCAAAATGATCACAGTTACAGTATCAATAATACCTAGAAAGGTGATGGGGCGCCTCTAGCCAGAGTAGAGAAAGTGTAAATACATTCAAATCACAATCCTCATCTTGATGAGTCAAAATAAAGTTCACAAGTTAAAATCAATGTCACTGGAAAACTATCTGTGTGTGTAAATGTCAGTGTATGTGATCCTGTGAAAAAACGGCAAAAGGAAGTATGCTCTTTGAACTACTTGTTATTGCTGTTTTTTGTATTTAGATTTGGAATTGATGGTAAAGGAGAATTTACCTTGTTGTAGATGTAACAGTTGGTAAACATTGTGTTGAAGTCCTGCATGCACTCGCTGGCGCTCCAATAGTAGTTATTCTCTAGCCTCTTCTTTATTGTTCCCATGTCCATTGGGCTCTTGATAACTTTATGATAGTCCTATATGACAGCATCAATTGGAAAGAACCATCAATTGGAAAGAACCATTCAATATGAGGGAGCAATAAAATAAATGGCCAGGAAATAAACAACATGTTTTAAGATGATGAATGTTGAACAATGAGGGGTTCATCCTTTCACACATCGTAATGTTACTACTACTTAGGAACCACACAAAAATGTACATACATCCACAGCGTTAAAGCTAGAATCCTTAGCTATTACATCCATTTCTGGACTTATACATGAATGACATATACCCATTGATTCTTTGAGAATATAACTTATACATGCCTCATGAGCTTAGTTAAACTGTAATACCCTATTAGAACCCAAAATATAAGCTTGTTTTACTCCAATGTTTGTAAAAGTAAAATCTAAACAAACACTATATAGCCTCAAAACATGGTTTACGGTCCAATGCAGACGTTTKTATATCAAAATCAAATCATTTCTGGGTAACAACTAAGTACCTTACTGTGATTGTTTTCAATGAAAATGGTCAAAAAGAAACAAAAATAGCTTCTTAGCAAAGTGGCATTTCTCAAGAAGTTTGCTCGGACTGTCTGGGAGTGGTCTGAGTGGGGAGGGGAGAACTGAAAATGAGCTGTCATTGGCGGAGAGGTTTGGAACTCTCTTTCTTATGGGTCTTGCACCAGGCAGGCCAAGACTTTATCCCACCAAAACAGGCTGAAATTTCAGCGGTCTATTCAAACAGTCCTTTCAGTACAAGGGAATTATCATAATTTTCACAGCATTTTTACAGATTCTAGGATTCAGTCTGTTGGTCAACCGAGATTGTTTTAGTCGAGCAGTAACAAATAATATAAACTCAGCAACAAAAGAAACAGCCCTTTTTCAGGACCCTGTCTTTCAAATATAATTCGTAAAAATCCAAAGAACTTCACAGATCTTCATTGTAAAGGGTTTAAACACCGTTTCCCATGCTTGTTCAATGAACCATAAACAATTAATGCACCTGTGGAACAGTCGTTAAGACACTAACAGCTTACAGACGGTAGGGAATTAAGGTCACAGTTATGAAAACTTAGGACACTAAAGAGGTCTTTCTATTGACTCTGAAAAACACCAAAAGAAAGATGCCCATGGTCCCTGCTCATCTGTGTGAACGTGCCTTAGGCATGCTGCGAGGAGGCATGAGGACTGCAGATGTGGCCAGGGCAATACATTGCAATGTCCGTACTGTGAGACGGCTAAGACAGCGCTACAGGGAGACAGGACGGACAGCTGATCGTCCTCGCAGTGGCAGACCACGTGTAACAACACCTGCACAGGATCGGTACATCCGAACATCACACCTGCGGGACAGGTAACAACAACTGCCCGAGTTACACCAGGAATGCACAATCCCTCCATCAGTGCTCAGACTGTCCACAATAGGCTGAGAGAGGCTGGACTGAGGGCTTGTAGGCCTGTTGTAAGGCAGGTCCTCACCAGACGTCACCGGCAACAACGTTGCCTATAGGCACAAACCCACCTTTGCTGGCCCAGACAGGAATGGCAAAAAGTGCTCTTCACTGACGAGTCGCTGTTTTGTATCACCAGGGGTGAAGGTCGGATTCGCGTTTATCGCAGAAGGAATGAGCGTTACACCGAGGTCTGTACTCTGGAGCGATTTGGAGGTGGAGGGTCCGTCATGGTCTGGGACGGTGTGTCACAGCATCATCGGACTGAGCTTGTTGTCATTGCAGGCAATCTCAATGCTGTGCGTTACAGGGAAGACATCCTCCTCCCTCATGTGGTACCCTTCCTGCAGGCTCATCCTGACATGACAATGCCATCAGACATACTGCTCATTCTGTGCATGATTTCCTGCAAGACAGGAATGTCAGTGTTCTGCCATGACCAGCGAAGAGCCCAGATCTCAATCCCATTGCGCACATCTGGAACCTGTTGGATCGGAGGGTGAGGGCTAGGGCCATTCCCCCCAGAAATGTCCGGGAACTTGCAGGTGCCTTGGTGGAAGAGTGGGGTAACATCTCACAGCAAGAACTGGCAAATCTGGTGCAGTCCATGAGGAGGAGATGGACTGCAGTACTTAATGCAGCTGGTGGCCACACCAGATACTGACTGTTACTTTTGATTTTGACCCCCCTTTGTTCAGGGACACATTATTCCATTTCTGTTAGTCACGTCTGTGGAACTTGTTCAGTTTATGTCTCAGTTGTTGAATCTTGTTTTGTTCATACAAATATTTACAAATGTTAAGTTTGCTGAAAATAAACGCAGTTGACAGTGAGAGGACGTTTCTTTTTTAGCTGAGTTTAGATATTCCATTAAAAAATCTGCTGTTTCCAGCTACAATAGTCATTTACAACATTAACAATGTCTACACTGTATTTCTGATCAATTTGATGTTATTTTAATGCCACGCAGCGAAGTCAATCAAGGTGTGGATGGAGGACCACCAGATCAAGACCCTGTCATGGCCAGCCCAATCTCCAGACCTGAATCCCATTGAAAACCTCTGGAATGTGATCAAGAGGAAGATGGATGGTTWCAAGCCATCAAACAAAGCCAAGCTGCTTGAATTTCTGCTCCAGAAGTGGCATAAAGTCACCCAACATCAATGTGAGACTGGTGGAGAGCATGCCAAGACGCATGAAAGCTGTGTTTGAAAATCAGGGTTATTCCACCAAATATTGATTTCTGAACTCTTCCTAAGTTAAAACATTAGTATTGTGTTTAAAAATTAATATGAACTTATTTCTTTGCATTATTCAAGGTCTGACAACACTGCATCTTTTTTGTTATTTTGACCAGTTGTCATTTTCTGAAAATAAATGCTCTAAATGACAATATTTTTTATTTGGAATTTGGGAGAAATGTTGTCAGTAATTTATAGAAAAAAACAAAAAAATTCATTTTACCCAAACACCTGGCAACATTAGATGAGTAATGGCAGAATCTACGAAAGCCAGCAGGAGAGGGAGAATAGTAGGGTCAGGTTACGTTTTTTWAAATTCTGGTTATCTAGATCTATGGCGCACTCTTGCGGCATTTGTCTTATTTTATCAAACCGTAAGCTTAAAGCATCAGACAAGCTCAATGCATATATTTGATGTTATATGGAAAAATACACTTTAAAAATGTTGACCAGTCGATTGGTCGAAAGAACAGACAACTTTTGGTGGACCAAGATTTTTTTCTGTTGGGGACAGCCCTACTAGCTTAAAGGATCTGCTTCTACCTATTACTAACTACCAATAACAAAGAGAAAACTACAGAGTGTGGACTCGACTTACAGCAAGACATAATTTGATGGTATCCACAGGCGTATAAAAGGGCCACGCAAACTGATGTTTCCATAGAGTCTTCACCACAACATTCTGCATGTACTGTAGTTGGTTAGTTTTCCTGCCAGGCTTGTTGGGGTTGAAGAACTCTGGTGGCGGTGGATTAACAAGCGTCGGGACGGCCGCAGGAACAGCCGACATACTGGCAACAGGAGAACACTTCTTCCCAGTTCTGCAAAACGTCTGAGTGTTTTCAATGGATACTTTGCTCCTCTTTCAGCTCCTTATTCCTCCAGCAGTACACACATCCCATCTCATGACCTGAGTGTCCGTGCCCTGCAAAACAAAATAAACAAATATTGGAATTAGAAAATGAAGGGACCTGCAGTTCAGAAAATATGAGACACTCAGAGTTCAAGATAGCATCCTCGCAGACAGTAAAGTTTACTTGAGTCAATGAGGCTAACATTTTATGACAAAGACTTTGAGCTCTCAGTGGTAGCTAAATAATAAACAAAAAATGTAATTAATAAAAAATGTGAGTACACATTACATCTAGCCTAAGTAATATAGCCTGCACAGACACCTGATCACGTAGAAATGGGCAAAGAATTTAGCATTTAACTGGGCAACAGCTAGCTAGATTGTTAAACCAGATAATTTCCCCCCCAAAATTGGTATCCATTACTGGGAGTTACAGGTTAGGTACTGTTTGTTTGCTATACAAAGGGTGGGTCTAATCGTGAATGCTGGTTGGTTAAAAACGCATTCCAGCCGGTGTCTATTCCACAAATTACCACCTGCTAAATCTATGACGTAAAAATGCCTATTTACTCTGTTCCATCTGACTGCGCAATCCACTGTCTCATCAGCTGATATAAACTTGATCTCCACATTATCTCACATTTAAATTAGACTAACATTTAGTTTTTTAACAGTGGAGATTTGTATAAACCTTACTGTCTGTCTCTGCAAAATTGTTTCAATATTCAAATTCTATCTCCAACTGTCCCATAACAATGAACCTGCACGGGTCGGGGAGGAGAGAGGCAGGCAGCGTTTCTCATCCTGTCGAAATCACGAATCAGCTGCCATAATTTTTAAGGATATATAAAGAAATGTCAATTGAAAAAAGGTATAACGAAACTTAGTGCATCTAGTTTGCAGTCTTTCAGACAATACCCGTGCCAATATATCCTCCAAACACCGGCTTCTCGGGCATTATCACTTACTGTAAGTGTAGCAGAGAATTTTCGACCGACCTTAACAATACTTTCTTCATTCTCAATTCCCCCAAAATGTATCTTCTAAAATGTCCGTGTCCAGTTGCAGGTGGAGCGTTTGAATTAAGAAAATGCTCCATTATTAAAATAAATGTTTTGCTCCATGAAGTCATCCAACAATGTGTACGTTGCCATCTTGTCTATTTCAAATATTCTCCCATTAATCGAGACAGATGGGTGTCCACCCCAAAGTGCTGCATGTCATGACAGCCCTGTCTCCATCAATGAGAGAACACTTGAAAGAGACAAGATGGCAGTGTATACACATTGTTGGATTACTTCATGGAGCAAAAATATATTTTATTTTAATAACGGAGCATTTTCAAAATTCAAACGGACCCCCTGAAACTCATTTTATGGGACTCCCGTTTCCACAAATCGAGAACGAAGATTGTATAGCCAATACCAGTTTAGCATAAAGTTATCTTGCAGCTTCTGTACAGGCAAACCTGTATTTACATTATATGGTGTTACAATCTGTAGCTACAACAAACAGTACCAAACCTGTAATTACATTATATGGTGTTACAATCTGTAGCTACACCAAACAGTACCAAACCTGTAACTCCCAGTAATGGATACCAACAATATTTGGTTAAATCACATCTGTAGCTAGGCAACATCAATGATGCAGAGATAAAACGTTCCAAAAAGCACCCCCCCCCCATGTTACGTCCAAGATCTGACACGCTTAGCAATTAAAATGCATATTGCTAAATGTACACAACTACTTATCCACCCTTTATCTCACAAAATAGTAGCTATTTTACATGTAGCGATTGTGTGCATGTTTACGTATCATCACATCTATTCCTTTAAAAAGATGGCGGGCAGGGCAACGCAATGCTAGCTTGCTAACTAGCCTCTCAATCGGCAAAATCCTAAATGTGCACGCCATGCAAAGAGCTAGCTAGCAACGTACATACTCCACTAGTTCGCGTGAAGTAGCTACACCTAAAATGTTAAGTAGTGTGTTATAGAAGTGTTGAACATGATATAATTAGATAGCTAGCTTCCCATTTAAACTTCGCATATGATAAATGTAGCGTTAGCTACTAGCCTAACAAATCCTAGCTGCTTTGTAGCTATGCATTGTTTCAAGGCGCCGAGCGGGCCGGCCGAATCAGAAAACAACCTAGATTGAGTGTATTTGAGAAACACTTAGATATGTATCCTGTCCTTTAAATTACACAAACCAGAACAAAATAACATTTTACTTTATTACTTTCTCCTCAAATGGCTCCAGTGGTGGTTCGCTCGCAGTTTTCAGGTACCTTTTATTTCAGCGAAGTAGCTAGCATATTAGATGAGTTATCAGCATAGAGCTAGATAGAGGACAAATATTTTTTTATCTGTGCCATTATAGCGTCTGTGGTAGCGCCATTAGACTATCTCCAATGTGAAGAGGTCAATTTTCTTCTTCACGATTGGCTGATCACTTATGAGGACCCGGTTGGACATGACTACAACAGGGTCACCAGGAGGGATCAGCCAATAAAATTGAAGTCCCACCCAGTTGACCACATTAAAATGGTGGAAGCGCTCATTGGCGCTAATAAAGTATTTTGGCCATTAGATGCTGCTATCATTCTTTATGGTCATCAACTGTCTGCAATATACATGCGCAATTTCGAGCAGCATCATGGTCCTTGTTGTGTTTTGATGGTTAAAGCATTTAGAATTGGAGGTATGTCCCTAAATTACCTACTACATATCCCAAGATGCACCTCCTTATTGCACAAGCCATGTTTTGGCCAAACATGTCGTCATGAAGGGAAACGTATTGTTCGAAGCTATCAATTGGCTTTGATACAACATTATTAAATATAGAATCAGATATTACCTACAATAATACATCACTTATAGGAACAATGGATTTAAAGGTAAATGTGTCCGATAGAATGCTGTAATTGCACAACTCCCTGCATTCCCAGCTAACAAGTCTAGGGAGAGAACGTGTTTCTAATGTTACCTGTAATGTTCCCCTAATGTTTTAGTGTCCCGTTTTTCATTAGTAAAGGGAATATTTTCATCTACACTGAACAAAAAATAAACTCAACATGTAAAGTGTTGGTCCCATGTTTCATGAACTTAAATAAGCAATCCCAGACATTTTCCATATGCACAAAAAGCTTATTTCTCTAAAATGTTTTGCACACATTTGTGTCCTGTTAGTGAGCATTTTTCTTTTGCCAAGATAATCCATCCACCTGACAGGTGTGGCATATAAAGAAGCTGATTAAACAGCATCATCRTTACACAGGTGCACCTTGTGCTGGGGACAATAAAAGGCTACTCTAAAATATGCAGTTTTGTCACACAACAGAATGCCACAGATGTCTCAAGTTTTGAGGGAGCGTGCAACTGGCTTGCTGACTGCAGGAATATCCACAAGAGCTGTTACAAGATAATGTTACGTTTATTTCTCTACCATAAACTGCATCCAATGTCGCAGCCCATGTGTAACCACGCAAGTCCAGGACATCCACATCCGGCTTCTTCATCTGCGGGATCATTTGAGGCCAATCACTCGGACAGCTGATGAAACTGTGGGTTTGCACAACTGAAGAATTTCTGCAGAAACTGTCTCAGGGAAGCTTGTCGTCCTCACCAGGTACTTGACCTGACTGCAGTTTGGCATCGTAACCAACTTCAGTGGGCAAATGTTCATCTTTGATGGCCACTGGCACTCTGGAGAAGTGTGCTCTTCACTGATTAATCCCGGTTTCAACTGTACCGGGCAGATGGCAGATAGTGTGTATGGCGTCATGTGGATGAGCGGTTTGCTCATGTCAATGTTGTGAACAGAGTGCCCCATGGTGGTGGGGTTATGGTATGGGCAGGCATAAGCTTCAAACAACGAGCAAAATTGCATTTTATCGATTGCAATTTGAATGGACAGAGATACCGTGACGAGATCCTGATGTCCATTGTCATGCCATTCATCCGCCGCCATCACCTGATACTTCAGCATGATAATGCATGGCCCCATGACGCAAGGATCCGTACACAATTACTGGAAGCTGAAAATGTTCCAATTCTTCCATGAAATGTGTGTAGAACATTAATATCTTATGTTCTGAGAACATGGCAACCATGTTCTGTGTATGTTTGGTGGGATGTTGATGGAATGTTGTCCTAACCCACAGAAAACTGGACACGTGGATGTTCTTGCAACGTTCCCATGAAATGTGTCTAGAACAACATCTTAAGTTCTGATAACATGGTAACCACTTTCTGGGTATGTTCCATTTGACAGTAAGGGAATGGTGTCTTGGAAACATTACTTGCACATCACAGGAACATTCCTATGAAAACATTAGTTAATGACCTAATGAGTCTCTGAAGGGAATGTTCTCTAAAGTTGTGGGAACATTTGCTGTTAGCTTGGTTGGCCCAGAAGTCAAGTGAATCAGTTGACAAGCTCTGGAAGTCTCTGAAGTAGCTAAGGATATAGTAACATACTTTAGACCAAGACTAGTAGTCTCAGCCTGGATATTAAATGTCAAGTCAGTTCTGACAAGACTTAAGTGGCAGACAGTCTTAACAAGAAGTTTATCTTTAAAATGGTGTATAATACTTGTATGTTTGAGAAATTTTAATCATGAGATTTCTGTTGTTTGAATTTGGCGCCCGGGACTTTCAATGGATGTTGGTCAGGTGGGACGGTAGCGTCCCAAGTACCGTAGAGAGGTTAACTGAGCTGGTCTTGGTTAATTTACCAGTCATTGTTTCAACGCAGCCTTGAAATGTGTGCACAGAGTCCAGGAGCCAAGATGATTTAGATGGACTCCGTCATTCCTGTAGAGCAGGGGTGTCAAAGTCAAATGGACGGAGGGCCAAATAAAAAATTTAGCTACAAGCCGAGGGCCGGACTGTTCGAATGTTCATTGAAAAATTTTTAAATGACGCATATAGTCTAGTGAACCTAATTGAACCTACTGAAAACCTAACAAATATATTCCAATATGATCAGATAAATAAAGCAATATTTTCTTATGGCTCTGTCAGTAATCTTTAATTTTCAACAGACACAAAAGACAAATTTCCTTTATATAAAAATCCCCAGCAAATGGGTTACCGAGCAGTTCCAACCTGCTTTTTTGTGCTTCAAAGTCAGCAAATCGGCGTCGAAAGTCAGCGGCAAGCATACCTATTTTATCAGCCAACTGTGCGCTCGGGAACGCACTGGTAGAGAGCTTCTCTTTCATGGTCTGGCAGCTGGGAAAGTGGCTCAAATTTTCTTTCCGCATCTGCGTCTCCCACAGAGTCAGTTTGGTTTTAAAWGCCTTCACTGTACTGTACATATCAGAGATGACATGATCCCGACCCTGCAGCTGCAAGTTCATTGCATTCAGATGACTCGTAATGTCACACAGAAAAGCCATTTCACACAGAAACATTTCGTCTCGGAGTTGTGTTGTGTCTTTCCCTTTGCTGTCCAAGAACAGACAAATCTCCTCACGAAGCTCGAAACATCTTTGAAGCACCTTTCCCTGGCTTAGCCATCGCACCTCTGTGTGATAAGGCAAATCACCATGCTCCGTTTCTAACTCCGTCAGAAATGCCTTGAACTGGCGGTGATTCAAACCTTTGGCTCTGATAAAGTTAACTGTGCGCGTGATGATGCTCATTACATGCTCCATTTTCAAGGCTTTACCGCACAACGCTTCCTGGTGTATGATACAATGATAAGCTGTCAGCTCACCTGTCGCGTTTTCCTCTTGCATCTTTTCCCGTATCTTCGCCACCAGTCCGCTCCTGTGTCCACACATCGCAGGTGCTCCGTCGGTTGTCAAACCCACGAGTTTTTCCCAAGGCAGCTCCATCTCATTTACACATCTTGACACCTCTTCATACAAATCATGCCCCGTAGTTGTGCCATGCATAGGACGTAAAGCCAAAAACTCCTCTGTCACGCTTAGGCTGGAGTCCACTCCGCGGATGAAAATTGACAACTGGGCAATGTCAGAAATGTCGGTGCTCTCATCCACAGCCAAGGAATATGCAATGAAATCTTTTCCCTTTTTCACAAGCTGCTCTTTTAGATTGATGGACAACTGGTCTACTCTCTCGGCAATGGTGTTTCTGCTCAGACTCACATTTAAAAAGAGTTGCCTTTTTTCTGGGCAAACTTCGTCACAAACTTTAATCATGCAGTTTTTGATGAAATCCCCCTCCGTAAATGGCCGGGCTGATTTAGCGATCTCTTCTGCCAAAATAAAACTGGCCTTGACAGCAGCCTGGCCTTGTGATTTGGCTTTTTTGAACAGAGCCTGTCGAGATTTGAGGCCTCGTTTTAATTCCTCTGCCTTTTGTAGCCTTTGTTCCATGTCCATATTCTTGTTTTTGTCCGCGTGTTTCGTTTCATAATGTCGTCTCAGATTATACTCTTTCAGTACCGCCACACTTTCTCCACACAGAAGACACACAGGTTTTCCAGCTACCTCCGTGAACATATACTCCGACTCCCACCTTGTTTGAAACCCCCGGTTCTCAGTGTCCACCTTCCGTTTTGCCATTTTTGATGGGTATCTGAAAGTTAATTTTACTGTGATGCTGACGACTGCTGTGCCAATAAATATTGAAATGAAGCAGCCTACTGCTCGGTGCGTCACCGTTGCATTGTGGGAAATGTAGTATTGGTGCGTGTAAAAGATCTGCGGGCTGCCGGCTTGCTGCGGTCTGCGGGCCGGTTCTAATAATAAATCAAGATCATCCCAGGGGCCGTAAAAAACCTTCTCGCGGGCCGGATGTGGCCCGCGGGCCTTGACTCTGACATATGTGCTGTAGAGTATCTTCTGTTTCCAGAAGGTGTCAAATGTATCAATAAAAGTGACTCCAGCAGAGCTATAGTAGTCTATTAGCCAGATGTGTAATGCCAGCAGTTTGCTGAATCTTTCACACCCGCGGCCCAACGATGGTACTTGACCTGAAGTTATTGGCCGTTTTTTGGAGTCTTTTAAATGTTCCGAGCTAGCCCTCCTGATATCGTTGGACCCCACATGGACTACGACAGTGTCAGCTCCCGGCATCTGTGGTAGAACAATCGGAAGCAGCCTTTTTATGTCCCGTACTCATGCTCCTGGTAGCACAGGGTTTTTGCCTCAGGGCCTGAGATGTTTCTCACCATAGAGCTGCCTATGATGACAGCTGGTGATGTTGAATGTGCCAGTCTCTCAGGTAGCCTCACGGTCTGGTGAGGCTGGGAGCTCCAAGGATCTGAACCCGAGGTAGAAGCCACTGGAAAGGAAGACAGATCCGAGGACGAAGACGCAGGTACCTCCGGATCCGATCTTGATTGGAAGGCCACCAAGGACGAAGGCGCCGGAACCTCTGGATCGAGGGCGGCAAAGCTGTTTCTGGTCTGTGTCAGTTCCGGGCTCAACATCTCCATGGAGACCCCCGATGCCAGAGGACACCTTCTTCGACTTCCACCGTGAGTGACGTATCTCCATGGCTGGTTGGTTGGGTTGAGATCGCTCTGTTCTCCAGGGAAGGGGGAGACCCCTTCGGGGATGGAACCCTGCCTTGCACCGGTCCATCGCCTGTGGAGACCCGACTCGGCGGCAAAACTTCCACCAAACCAGAGCGGCGTCCGGCTACTGGGGTGGAAGAAATAGAAAAACTAGGTGGGCGTGGGATCCCCAATAGCTTATAGAGATGGGTGGGGATAAGGCTTAAGAAGGTGTGAACAATGCTGAATGGGTGTAGACAAAGAAGGGTTCTCCAATATTAGTACCAAAACATTGAAAGACGGTTTTCTCAAAAGTGAGTTTACACGTTGATCAACTTTCAAAGCAGAATAACATTCCAATTGTTTCCTCAAATGCAGGGTATGATATACCATTTTGTAGCTCTGTCTCTACTTTTATCCAATGTAAAAAACAGAAATTCAAATGTCGCTACATAAGACCGAATCCAGGTGGTGAGTCGCATTTACCATGGTAGAAAAAGAGTAAGTTCCGGTTTGCTTAAGGGGGTGGCTCTGGTCTGCTTAGTTCAGTTACTCTATATGAACCAGAAAAAACTAGCGAGTGGGATGTCTCGCTTCCGCTTCCATCTCTGGTAATACTCTCTGCAGCATCCTTCAAGAACCTGGAAGGAATGTTATCAAGACCCGTTGCTTTGCAGTATTTTCTTTAACACAGATGTTTCTGAAACTTTACCAAATGAAAAGGCAACAGCTTCAACCCCCTGCTTAGAGTAAAACTCCCAGACTTTACCCTCTCTGTAAAGGCCTGAATGATCTGCTAGATTTTCAACCAACTTGTTGGCAACAGTAGTGAATAAGCATTAACCTCTCTAGGGTATGTGGGATGGTAACGTCTCACCTCGTCAACAGCCAGTGAAACTGCAGGGCGCCAAATTCAAAACAACAGAAATCCCATAATTAAAATTTCTCAAACATACATGTATTTTACACCATTTTAAAGATACACTTGTTGTAAATCCAACCACAGTGTCCAATTTCAAAAAGGCATTACGGCGAAAGCATACCATGCGAATATGTTAGGTCAGCGCCTAGTCAAAAAA
Source organism: Salvelinus sp. IW2-2015 (assembly GCF_002910315.2). Taxonomy (NCBI): domain Eukaryota; kingdom Metazoa; phylum Chordata; class Actinopteri; order Salmoniformes; family Salmonidae; genus Salvelinus; species Salvelinus sp. IW2-2015. The sequence continues at coordinate 42,321,711 of NC_036855.1, read as the reverse complement.
ACATACAGCCATTTTCCGGCCAAAGAGAGGAGTCACAAAAAGCAGAAATAGAGATAAAATGAATCACTAACCTTTGATGATCTTCATCAGATGGCACTCATAGGACTTCATGTTACACAATACATGTATGTTTTGTTCCATAAAGTTCATATTTATATCCAAAAATCTCAGTTTACATTGGCACGTTATGTTCAGTAATGTTTTGCCTCCAAAACATCCGGTGATTTTGCAGAGAGCCACATCAATTTACAGAAATACTCATCATAAACGTTGATGAAAGATACAAGTGTTACACATAGGATTAAAGATAAACTTCTCCTTAATGCAACCGCTGTGTCAGATTTCAAAAAAGCTTTACGGCGAAAGCACACCATGCGATAATCTGAGTACAGCGCTCAGCCACCAAAACAAGCCATACAGATACCCGCCATGTTGTGGAGTCAACAAAAGTCAGAAATAGCGTTATAAATATTCACTTCCCTTTGATGATCTTCATCGGAATGCACTCCCAGGAATCCCAGTTCCACAATAAATGTTTGTTTTGTTCGATAAAGTCCATCTTTATGTCCAAATACCTACTTTTTGTTTGCGCGTTTAGGTTACTAATCCAAATGCACAAAGCGCGGGCACTAAGTCCAGATGAAAAGTCAAAAAAAGTTTCATTACAGTTTGTAGAAGCATGTCAAACGATGTATATAATCAATCTTTAGGATGTTTTTATCATAAATCTTCTATAATATTCCAACCGGAGAATTCCGTTGTCATTAGAAAGGAAAGGAAAGAGAATGGAGCTCGCGCTCACGGTCGCGCACGATAAACAACTCATGGCTTTCAGCTGAGCCTCCTGCTTTGAGTGGTCTTATTCTCTCCCCTTTCACAATAGAAGCCTGAAACAACTTGCTAAAGACTGTTGACATCTAGTGGAAGCCTTAGGAAATGCAATCTGAACCCATTTACACTGTCTATTGGATAGGCAATCACTTGAAAAACTACAAACCTCAGATTTCCCACTTCCTGGTTCGATTTTTCTCAGGTTTTCACAGACATCATTCAAACAGTTTTAAACTTCAGAGTGTTTTCTATCCAAATCTACTAATAATATGCATATCCTAGCTTCTGGGCCTGAGTAGCAGGCAGTTTACTTTGGGCACCTCAGTCATCCAAACTTCCGAATACTGCCCCCTACCCCGAAGAAGTTAATCCCTACCATTGTTACACTGAGTTGTAATAATGCTGCATCAAATGTACATGATTTTAGGGGCATTGGCAAACACAATGTAAGTAATTTAATTTATGTACTCCTAATTGCACCGAATACATATGTTTATCCTACAGCTATTGTAAGCAGTAATCATGAGCCTATAAACCAGAGTTACACAGTTAGCACTGAGGCGGTGTGCAATAGTAGGAAGACCACTTTATGTAGCTCACCCTGCATCAGTTCCAATGTACAAAACATGGACAGAAAAACTGAAAAGTGCTAAAAATAGAACATATTAACATATGTACCCTAAGAAACAAGGTCCATGAAGTCAATAACTTGCTTGTAACAGATGGCAATCAGATTCTGACAATCTCTGAAACTCACTTAGATAATACCTTTGATGATACATTGGTAGGAATACATGGTTATAACACCTTCCGAAAAGACAGAAATGCCAACGGAGGCGGTGTTGCGGTCTATATTCAGAACCACATTCTTGTAAAGCTAAGAGACGATCTTATGTTAAATACTGTTGAAGTAATATGGCTACAGGTTCATCTGCCTCACCTAAAGCCCATTCTTGTGGGAAGCTGCTATAGATCACCAAGTGCTAACAGTCAGTATCTGGATAAAATGTGTGAAATGCTTGATAATGTATGTGATATCAACAGAGAATATATTTTCTGGGTGATTTAAATATTGACTGGCTATCATCAAGCTGCCCACTCAGGCAAAAACGTCAAACTGTAACCAGTGCCTGCAACCTGGATTAGGTTGTCAGTCAACCTACCAGGGTAGTTACAAACAGCACAGGAATGAAATCATCAACATGTATTGATCACATTTTTACTAACACTGATGATATTTGCTTTAAAGCAGTATCCAAATCCATAGGATGAGTGATCACAATATAATAGTCATAACTAGTAAAATTATATGAAGAATGATAGTAGAAAGCTTTGGGACACCTTAAATGAAATTTTTGGGAAAAAAGCTCGGCTCCTTCATTTATTGAATCAGATGGCTCATTCATCACAAAGCCCAGTGATATTGCACACTACTTTAATGACTTTTTCATTGGCAAGATAAGCAAACATATGGATGACATACCAGCAACAAACGCTGACACTACACATCCAAGTATATACTGGACCAAATTATGAAAGACAAGAAATGTACTTTTGAATTCTGTAAAGTCAGTGTGGAAGATGTTAATTTTTTGTTGTTGTTTATCAACAATGATACGCCCCCGGGGTCTGAAAATCTGGTTGGAAAATTACTGAGGATAATAGCAGACGATATTGCCACTCCTATTTGCCACATCTTCAATTTAAGCCTACTAGAGAGCGTGTGCCCTCAGGTCTGAAGGAAAGCTAAAGTCATTCCGCTACCCAAGAATAGTAAAGCCCCCTTTACTCGTTCAAATAGCCGACCAAAATCAGCCTGTTACCAACCCTTAGTAAACTTCTGGAAAAAAAATTGTTTGACCAGATACAATGCTATTTCACAGTAAACAAATTGACAACAGAATTTCAGCATGCTTATAGGGAAGGACACTCATCAAGCACAGCACTTACACAAATGACTGATGATTGGCTTAGAGAAATGTATGATAAAATGATTGTGGGGGCTGTCTTGTTAGACTTCAGTGCAGCTTTGACATTATTGATCACAGTCTGCTGATGGAAAAACTTATGTATTAAGGCTTTACACCCCCTGCTATAATGCGGATGAAGAGTTACTTATCTAACAGAACACAGAGGGTGTTCTTTAATGGAAGGCTCTCAAATATAATCCAGTTAGAATCAGGAATTCCCCAGGGTAGCTGTTTAGGCTACTTGCTTTTTACAATTTTTACTAATGACATGCCACTGACTTTGAGTAAAGACAGAGTGTCTATGTATGCGGATGACTCAACACTATACACGTCAGCTACTACAGTGACTGAAATGACTGCAACACTCAACAAAGAGCTGCAGTTAGTTTCAGCTCTTTGTTGTGGCAAGTGTGTGGCAAGGAATAAGTTATCCCTAAATATTTCTAAAACTAAAAGCGTTGTATTTGGAACACAACACTCACTAAACCCTAAACCTCAACTAAATCTTGAAATAATGTGGAAATTGAGCAAGTTGAGATGACTAAACTGCTTGGAGTAACACTAGATTGTAAACTTTCATGGTCAAAATATATTGATGCAGTAGTAGCCAAGATGGGGAGAAGTATATCTATAATAAAGCTATGCTCTGCCTTCTTAACAACACTATCAACATGGCAGGTCCTACAGGCCTAGTTTTGTCGCTCCTTGACTACTGTTCAGTTGTGTGGTCAGGTGTCACAAAAAAATTCACTTGGCTCAGAACAGGACAGCAGGGCTGGCCCTTGGATGTACACCGAGAGCTAATATTAATAATATGCATGTCAATCTCTCCTGGCTGAAAGTGGAGGAGAGATTGACTTCATCACTACTTTTATTTATGAGAGGTATTGACATGTTGAATGCACCGAGCTGTCTGTCTAAACTACTGGAACACAGCTCAGGCACCCATGCATACCCCACAAGACATGCCACAAGAGGTCTCTTCACAGTCCCCAAGTACAGAACAGACTATGGGAGGCACACAGGCACTACATAGAGCCATGACTACATTGAACTCCATTCCACATCAAGTAACTGACGCAAGCAGTAAAATTAGATTTAAAAAACAGATAAAAAACACCTTATAGAACACGGGGACTGTGAAGCAACACAAACATTGGCACAGACACACAGACACACACACACACACACACAATAACATGCGCGCTATACATACACATGGAGTTAGTAATGTGGATATGAGGTAGTGGTGGAGTAGGGGTCTGAGGGCACACAGTGTGATGTGAAATCTTTGAATGTATTGTAATGTTTTTAAAATTGTATAAACTGCCTTACTTTTGCTGGACCCCAGGAAGAGTAGCTGCTGCTTTGGCAGCAGCTAATGGGGATCCATAATAAATACAAATACAAATTGTATTCTTCAAACAATAAAATAATTAAAAAAAATAATGTCACGGAATTCAACTTTTTCTTTGCTAAATGAACTAGTGTAGCCCACAGCCATATGACATAGCTATTTCAGGGCCTAACATAAGGAGAACTCAGAGTATGCTATTCTGTTCTTCTGAAATAGACAATATTATCTTCATATCATGTTTCTTTAGAACTGTCTAAAATAAATTATGGATGTATTGTGACGGTGTACACTATATTAATGGGTTTATTAGACTTTAAAAAATGTAGATGTTCCAAAGGTCTGCATCAGAGGCTTGCAGGCTATGCGTGGAAGCCAGGAGATGCTAAACTTGTTTATGCTAATTAACGGTACATGTGAGACCGGCAGTTATTTGCTTGACAATCACCGGCTGACAAAATTTTATGACCGCCACAGCCCTAGTTGCACCTGTATAATCAGTTTTCTAGTTGCAAAAAATATTTGCAAACATGCATCTTCTTTTGAGAATAAATGCAACAAAACGTAAGTTGATATGTGAATAAATTAAATAAGATTTTCAAGCACGCAACTACATTTGAGAATTAATGCAACTCGTTTACTAAACTTGCGACTGGTGAATCTTCTTCTGTGAATCAAAACGACATTTGCAGATGTCAAATCTGTACGCCCAGAGTTTTGGCACTAATTTAGTGACTAACCTCAGCCAAAAGTTTTGTAGTTGTACAAAAAAATACACAAGCTCTGGTGGACAGGGCTTTTTCTTCCGACCAATCAGGTGAGGTGTGGTCTTTGTGGAATGTGCTTTCACGTTTCACAGGGTTCCAGTATGGATCAAATTTGTAATAAATACTAGCTTGTTAAATTATATTTATCGATTTTGAAATCTAAACAAGGCATTGGTGAGGATGATGAAGAGAAGAATAAAAATTTGCATAACTGCTACAACGGTGATGCTTAGTAGCTAGCCTCTTTTCTATGGCTGGTTAGCTAGCAAGCATTATATTTTTCTGGCTAGCCTGTATCTAGTGGTTCTTACATTGTGTAACAGAGCAATAGGTCTAACATTAGTTTAGAGTATAATTGTTTGCTCTGTGTATATTTGGTGTGGGGTTGGTTGGCTTTGCTAGAATGCAAGCTGAGATCTCTGCTCAAGTTTTCTAACATTAACTAGCATGCTAATAAGGTTTTAGGAGAACAGGCTAGGGGATGGGGAAGAAGATTAGATGTGCCGTTGCTTCATCTGGCTGATGCAGTGTCTAGACGAGATGAGAGCTAACTGCTACAGAGATAAAAAKGTACATTCTCCCAGATTCTAGACAGACCAATACCTCACAGACCAATACCTCACAAGGCTTCTGAGACCTTGAAACTGAGATATCTTTCGTTCTCAAAACAATGTCTGGGCATACTGCCAAATTGCAGCCACCGATAGTGAGGATTCATTCAGTGAGCCACTTGCATGAACACAGAAATTGGTTTATAGAACAGCACATTAATAGAACACAGAAATTAGTTATAAGAAAATCACAAACATCAAAATTCCCATCACACTACACATTACAGCAATAACACAAATAATCTATACAAATATCCAATTAAAATAATACAATTACTACCTACTGGTAACTAGCTCACGTCACCCCGCTCCTCCGCTCTCTCCACTGGCTTCCAGTTGAAGCTCGCATCCACTACAAGACCATGGTGCTTGCCTACGGAGCTGTGAGGGGAACGGCACCTCCGTACCTTCAGGCTCTGATCAGGCCCTACACCCAAACAAGGGCACTGCGTTCATCCACCTCTGGCCTGCTCGCCTCCCTACCTCTGAGGAAGTACAGTTCCCGCTCAGCCCAGTCAAAACTGTTCGCTGCTCTGGCACCCCAATGGTGGAACAAACTCCCTCACGACGCCAGGTCAGCGGAGTCAATCACCACCTTCCGGAGACACCTGAAACCCCACCTCTTTAAGGAATACCTAGGATAGGATAAAGTAATCCTTCTAACCCCCCCCCCCCCTTAAAAGAGTTAGATGCACTATTGTAAAGTGGTTGTTCCACTGGATATCATAAGGTGAATGCACCAATTTGTAAGTCGCTCTGGATAAGAGCGTCTGCTAAATGACTTAAATGTAAAAAAATGTAAATGTAGCTCTCTCCATGCCTTTCCTGATTTTTTAAAATCAGATATTATAAATAAAATACAATTTTATTGGTCACATACACATGTTTAGGATATGTTATTGTGGGTGTTGCGAAATGCTTGTGTTTCCAGCTCCAACAGTGCAGTAATATCTAACAATTTAAAAAATATACACAACACACACAAATCTAAAGGAAAGGAATGGAATTAAGAATATATAAATATTTGAACGAGCAATGACGGACCGGCATAGACTAAAATACAGTAGAATAGAATAGAATACAGTATATACTGTACATTTAAAATGAGTAATCAAAATATGTAAATATTATTAAAGTGACTAGTGTTCCATTATTAAAGTGGCCAGTGATTTCAAGTATAGGTATATCTATCCTATGCTGCCTTTCTAAAGTCTTCGGAAGCCAAGTTAACAGATCACAGACCATTTCGAATCCCACCGTACCTTCTCTGCTATGCAATCTGGTTTCCGAGCTGGTCATGGGTGCACCTCAGCCACGCTCAAGGTCCTAAACGACATCATAACCGCCATCGATAAAAGACAATACTGTGCAGCCATAATCATAATCATCGACCTGGCCAAGGCTTTTGACTCTGTCAATCATCGCATTCTTATCGGCAGACTCAACAACCTTGGTTTCTCAAATGACTGCCTCACCTGGTTCACCAACTACTTCTCAGATAGAGTTCAGTGTGTAAAATCGGAGGGCCTGCAGTCTCTATGGGGGTGCCACAGGGTTAAATTCTCGGGCCAACTCTTTTCTTTGTATACATCAATGATGTTGCTCTTGCTGCTGGGGATTCTCTGATCTACCTCTATGCAGACGACACCATTTTGTATACTTCTAGCCCTTCTTTGGACCTTTCTTTTGTGTTAACTAACCCTCCAGACGAGCTTCAATGCTATACAACACTCCTCCCGTGACCTCCAACTGCTCTTAAATGCAAGTAAAACTAAATGCATGTTCTTCAACTGATCGCTGCCCGCACCTGCCCGCCCATCTAGCATCACTACTCTGGACGGTTCTGACTTAGAATATGTGGACAACTACAAATACCTAGGTGTCTGGTTAGACTGTAAACTCTCCTTCCAGACTCACATTAATCATCTCCAATCCAAAATTAAATCAAGAATCGGCTTCGTATTTCGCAACAAAGCATCCTTCACTCATGCTGCCAAACATAGCCTCGTAAAACAGACTATCCTACCGATATTTGACTTTGGCGATGTCATTTACAAAATAGCCTCCAACACTCTACTCAGCAAATTGGATGCAGTCTATCACAGTGCTTTTGTCACCAAAGCCCCATATACTACCCACCACTGCGACCTGTATGCTCTCGTTGGCTGGCCCTCGCTTCATATTCGTCGCCAAACCCACTGGCTCCAGGTCATCTATAAGTATTTTCTAGGTAAAGCCCCACCTTATCTCAGCTCACTGGTCACCATAGCAGCACCCACCCATAGCACGCGCTCCAGCAGGTATATTTCAGTTCTCTGCTGCCAATGACTGGATCGAACTGCAAAAGTCACTGAAGCTGGAGACTCATGTCTCCCTCACTAACTTTAAGGATCAGCTGTCAGAGCAGCTTACAGATCATTGCACCTATACATAGCCCATCTGTAAATAGCCCACCCAACTACCTCATCCCCATATTGTTATTTTTTGTTGTTGCTCCTTCGCACCCCAGTATCTCTACTTGCACATTCATCTTATGCACATCTATCACTCCAGTGTTTAATTGCTAAATTGTAATTATTTCGCCACTATGGCCTATTTATTGCCTTACCTCCCTAATCTTACTTCATTTGCACACACTGTATATAGACTTTTCTATTGTGTTATTGACTGTACGTTTGTTTATTCCATGTGTAACTCTGTGTTGTTGTTTGTGTCGCACTGCTTTGCTTTATCTTGGCCAGGTCGCAGTTGTAAATGAGAACTTGTTCTCAACTGGCCTACCTAGTTAAATAAAGGTGAAATAAAATAAATTAAATCCATTAAAAAAAATATATAGCCTACACCTTCACAATAAATCCATTATTTATTTTAGACAGGTCTAAAACAGTATGATATGAAGTGCTTGATAATGCCTCAAATTTCATGGAGGCATCCCCTTTGTGTGGCCATAATGCACACTAAAAATATCCATGCCTTTAGCGGCCAGTGGCCATTGTGCCCTTGGCCCAGAGTGCTGCATTGTGCCCTTCAACATAAAGATGTTGATGAACAAATACTGTACAGTATATGCTTTATCCAACATTTTGCGGTTGCATGAGGTTTGGAGTTAGAAATGTTACACTTAGAGTACCTAATACATTGCAAGTTAGTGGGATTTTTTTTACACACCTAGCCGAGCTATTAGACTATCCTTTTGTAAATAAATGTAGGTATGAAGAGTCTATTGTCCTGCTAATAGCCCATATTGGAAACGTTGTTTGCAGAATTCACAGCCTGCTACTTGTGAAAAACCAAATACCYCCAGCTGTCCATCACTACTGTAAATAAAACCACAGCATCTACAGTGGTACAAATATTTAATTGAATTCGATAAAAAAATGTAAATGCACATCATTTTCCTTTTTATACTAACAAGTGGTTGCCATGGTGAATAATCCAATAATAATTGGTATGACACGGCTCTCTGAACTCATTAAGAGGTTGCTTCTTAATGAAAATACTTGCAGATCAATTAAATGTCCCTGTAGATCTAATTACATTTAGAGGATTGGAGGATTCTAAATAAATATCTAAGGTGCTTTTATACAATTATAATGCAGGATTAATAATAAATGAATATATTTGAAGGGGTTGATGCATTTTTCGTTAGGGCAAATCTGGTCTGTGATATTGAGTTAGAAATGTAAAACCTTACAGAGAATATCTAAGGGGCTTTTATGTCATTATAAGGCAGGGTTAATAATAATAATAATAATACTCGTTTGATAACAGATCAGCTCTTGGAACTCATTAAGAAGCGGCTTCTATCTTCAATATAATCATTAATTCAGAAGGTTAAAGCCATAGGTTTTAGGCCTGCAGTAAGTTTTAATAATCCATGCCTTCTACAAATGTTAAAATGTCACTTCGTTATTTATCTCCGGTATTGAACACACTATTCTCCATCTAAAATTTGATCGTTTATTTACATATTAGGGTACCTAAGGATTGATTAGAAACGTTGTTTGACTTGTTTGGATGAAGTTTATTGGTAACTTTTGGGATTCCTTTGTATGCATTTTGAACGAGTGGAACAGGTGGATTACTGAATCAAGCGTGCCAACTAAACTGACTTTTTTGGGATAAAAAGAAAGACTTTATTGAAAAAAATAACCATTTGTATTGTAGCTGGGACCCTTGGGATTGCAAACAGAGGAAGATCGTCAAAGGTAAGTGATTTATTTTATCGCTATTTCTGATTTTTGTGACGCCTCTGCTGGTTTGGAAAATGTTTTTAATGCTGGTGTATGCGGGGCGCTGTCCTCAGATAATCGCATGGTATGCTTTCGCCGTAAAGCCTCTTTGAAATCTGACAAAGTGGCTGGATTAACAAGAAGTTTACTTCTTTGGGAAAGGGGGGCAGTATTGAGTAGCTTGGATGAATAAGGTTCCCAGAGTAAACTGCTTGTTACCCAGGTCCAGAAGCTATGATATGCATATAAGTAGTAGATTTGGATAGAAAACACTCTAAAGTTTCCAAAACTGTTAAAATAATGTCTGTGAGTATAACAGAACTCATATGGCAGGCAAAAACCTGAGACAAATCCAACCAGGAAGTGGGAAATCTGAGGTTTGTAGTTTCATTTAAGTGATTGCCTATCCAATAAGCTGTATCCATGGGGCCAGATTGCACTTCCCAAGGCTTCCAGCAGAACTCTTTTGACTTTTCGTCTGGATTTTGCGCTCGCGCATTGTGCCTTTGGAATAGTGAACTAAACGCGCGAACAAAACGGAGGTATTTKRACATAAATATGGACGTAATCAAACAAAACGAACATTTCTTGTGGAAGTGGGAGTCCTGGGAGTGCATTCTGACGAAGATCAGCAAAGGTAAGTGAAGATTTATAATGCTATTTCTGACTTTTGTTGACTCCACAATTTGGCGGGTAACTGTATGGCTTGCTTTTGTGGCTGAACGCTGTACTCAGATGATTGAATATTGTGCTTTTGCCGTAAAGCTTTTTTGAAATCTGACATTCTATGTAAAACATGTATTTTTAATCAAAGTTTATGATGAGTTTTTCTGTTATTTGAATTGGCTCTCTGCAATTTCTCCGGATGTTTTGTCGGCATTTCTGAAAATGGCGCCAATGTAAACTGAGGTTTTTGGATATAAACATGAACTTTATCGAACAGAACATACATGTATTGTGTAACATGAAGTCCTATGAGTGTCATCTGATGAAGATCATCAAAGGTTAGTGATTATTTTTATCTGTATTTCTGCTTTTTGTGACTCCTCTCTTTGGCTGGAAAAATGGCTGTGTTTGTCTTTGATTTGGCGGTGACCTAACATAATCGTTTGTGGTGCTTTCGCTGAAAAGCCTATTTGAAATCGGACACTTTGGTGGGATTAAGAACAAGATTACCTTTAAAATGGTATAAGATACATGTATCTTATATGTATGCACTTTCACTGGCTGTTGTCATATGATCCTGTTAACGGGATTGCAGCCATAAGAATTTTTAAAGTGACTAGAGATGACAAAGTTTGAGACCACAGGTTTAAGGGTTTGGGTTCACTGGAATGAAGAGCTCTACAGTGTCCTGTTTTTCCTCAGAATGTGTGTGTGTGTGGTCCTGCCCCCCAGTTATTCTGAACACATCTCCTGGAATACCATTCTTCAGTCATGCGTTCACTAACCATGTTTTCATCCAACCTTTTTATGTGAGTAAAGTACATGTCGGATAAAAAAATGTAATTACAGGCCTGATGAAAACATAATTTAATGGAGTACAATTTCCAAATGTCGAAAAAATAAAATACCTTAGACAAGGTGGGATTTTTTTGTGTCTGTAAAATTAATTATGTATGAAATGTCGGTAGAAACGCTTTTATGCACAAATATTGATATAATTACCATCATATCGAAGTTAACTTAGAGTCATGCATTGACATGTTGTGTGGTCCTCCCTCTACAACTCTTGAATTGTTGCGTCTCGGGATGTCGTTGTCCTACAGTGTCCCTTTCTTGAATTAGCCATGGATGGAGATAGGGATTTGGACTTGTGGTTTTACTTAATTCATAGGCTACTGCCCAAGGATTATAACAGCGATTCTGATCCAACCATAAATTAATGCATTGTGCTTCTGGCCTGAGAGGATGGAAGTTAAATATGTAGCTAGATGTAGTAGGCTAATGTCAACCAGCTGGCTCATCATTGCAAGGAAGTTGGCTAGCTGGCAAGCATTTTAGCCAGGTAGCCTAGGACAACAAAAACTAAAACTGTGTACTGTGTACTGTATGCCATAGTAATAGTGCGTTTCTGCAACATTTGTATTTTGACAGGGAAGACAAATTGAGACCTACGTCTCTTTTCCAAATGTGCCCTGTATAATACAATATAAAATACAGATTCAACACAAAATACAGTACCAGTCAAAAATTTGGACACACCTACTCATTCAAGGGTTTTTCTTTATTTTTCTATTTTCTACAGATATATGCCATCCCATCTGGTTTGCAGTTAGTGGGATTATCATTTGTTTTTCAACAGAACAATGACCTAACACACCTCCAGTCTGTGTAAGGGCTATTTGACCAAGAAGGAGAGTGATGGAGTGTTGCATCAGATGACCTGGCCTCCAGAATCACCCAACCTCAACCCAATTGAGATGGTTTTGGAGGAGTTGGACCGCAGAGTGAAGGAAAATCAGCCAACAAGTGCTCAGCATATTTGGGAACTCCTTCAAGACTTTTGGAAAAGCATTACAGGTGAAGCTGGTTGAGAGAATGCCAAGAGTGTGCAAAGCTGTCATCAAGGCAAAGAGTTGATACTTTGAAGAATCTCAAATATAAAATAGATATTTTGATTCGTTTAACACTTGTTTGGTTACTACATGATTCCATATGTGTTATTTCATAGTTTTGATGTGTTGGGGAATTTATTTGTTCGAAGCGAAGAGAGACTGCAGAATCTTAAAACAACAACTTTATTATAATATTTGCAAAAATGGAGCAGTTAACTATGCACTTCAACAGTGTATAGTTAAGGCCCAACAAACAGAGTTGGCTCTCAGCTTTTATAGAAAGTCCAACCTCTGTCTATGTGGCAGTTAGATGTGTGCAAACAGGGGTGGGGAACATAGTGTATCAAAGGCGTTTAGCTTGTCTGTGCAGATTAAGATAGCTGACGTTGCCATCATTGTCTGTTCCTTCCTGCAGAGGATTTCCTGTAGATAGTACAAACGGGATGTCCCATACTGCGGTCTAACCCGGCACTTATCTGTTCGCCCAGACTTATGACTAAGTAACACAAGACAAGCCTGCACCAGCAAAAAAAAGAAAACAAAAAAAGAAATACACTAGCATATAACAAAACACAATTATCTAAGTAAAAACAGCATAGTATGTCTAATTTTGTAATTTTCCATGACATCTCCTCCCTTTTGAGACTCAACCTAATGGAAAATGACTTGCAAGCATTTTCATCAAACAAGCATTAATCAACTTCTCTGGGATAGGTGGGACGGTAGCGTCCCACTTGGCCAAAATCCAGAAAAAATGTAGCGCGCCAAATTCAAATATATTACTATATGAGGTATAAATCATAGTTTTACATTGCAGCTACCATCAAAAATATCACAAAAGCAGCCAGAATAATTACAGAGAGCAACGTGAAATACCTAAATACTCATCATAAAACATTTATGAAAAATACATGGTGTACAGCAAATGAAAGATAAACATCTTTTGAATCCAGCCAATATTTCAGATTTTTTAAGTGTTTTACAGCGAAAACACAATATAGCATTATATTAGCTTACCACAATAGCCAAAAACACAAATGCATTTATCAGCAGCAAAAGGTAGCGATCGCAAAAACCAGCAAAATATATAAAATTAATCACTAACCTTGACCAACTTCATCAGATGACAGTCCTATAACATCAGGTTATACAATACATATATGTTTTGTTCGAAAATGTGCATATTTTGAGCTGCAAACTGTGGTTATACATTGTGAATATGTAGCATCGATTCACCAAATTGTCCGTAGATATTTTGGACACTCACCTAATCTGACCAAAGAACTCATCATAAACTTTACTAAAAAATACATGTTGGATAGCAAATGAAAGATACACTAGTTCTTAATGCAACCACCGTGTTAGATTTTTAAAAATAACTTTACCATAACAAACAGCTTACATTATAGCGAGACAGCGCCTGCAAAAAGGGCGGAAAATAGGACTCCACATTTTCCACAGAAATACGAAATAAAATCATAAATTGTTCCTACTTTTGCTGAGCTTCCATCAGAATCTTGTACAAGGAGTCCTTTGTCCAGAATAAATCGTTGTTTGGTTTTAGAATCTCCTTCTCTCCTGTCGAATTAGCAACCTTAGCTAGCCAAGTGCCCATCTTCTCCTGACGCAAAGAAAGGAAAATTCCAAAAGTCGCAATAAACGTTGAATAAACTGATACAACTCGGTTGAAAAAACTACTTTATGATGTTTTTATCACATCTATCAAATAAAATCAGAGCCGGAGACATCCACCGTGTATACCGAACGCTTTTCAGAAGCCAATGGTGATGTCCTTCCCGCGCCTAGGTAGAGAAAGGAAATTCTGGTCACGTCATTCCAAGAGCTCTTGTTCGACCTCAGATCAAGCTAGACACCCCATTCCACCTTCCACTACCTGTTGACATCTAGTGGAAGGCGTATGCAGTGCATGCAAATCCATAAATATTAAGCAATTGAATAGGCAGGCCCTGGAACAGAGCATCGTTTTCAGATTTTTCACTTCCTGTCTGGAAGTTTGCTGCCAAATGAGTTCTGTTTTACTCACAGATATAATTCAAACAGTTTTAGAAACTTGAGAGTGTTTTTTATCCAATAGTAATAATAATATGCATATTGTACGATCTAGAATAGAGTACGAGGCCGTTTAAATTGGGCACTATTTTTTCCCAAAGTGAAAACAGCGCCCCCKATTCACAAGAAGTTTTAAATTCAGAGGGGATGTTTGGGGAAAAAGATCTTTGACACTTCTCTGTTTTCTCAATGACATTCAAATCAGCAAGTTTAAATTTGTTCTACCTGAGCGAGTCCGACCACAAGTCAGAGACCACTATGATGACACCCCAAATGTGTCTGATGGATCGCGAGAAAAGAGCAGGGATAGGCTTTTGTCTTCCAATGGTGGGATTGCTGTCAAAGATTATCCAACTTGAATACACGCTTGGAGGTAAGGATGACAGAAGTGGTGTAGTCTACGGCAATATGGATATCCCTTAACCTGTCTAGCCCCGGGGTTCCGCTAGCGGAACTCCTCCCACATTCCAGTGAAAAGGCAGAGCGCGAAATTCAAAAAATATTTTTGAGAAATATTTAACTTTCACACATTAACAAGTCCAATACAGCAAATGAAAGATAAACATCTTGAGAATCCAGTCAACATGTCTGATTTTTAAAATGTTTTACAGCGAAAACACCACGTATATTTATGTTAGCTCACCACCAAATACAAAAAAGCACAGACATTTCTTTCACAGCACAGGTAGCTTGCACAAAACCAACCAAACTAACCAAGAACCAACCAAACTAACCAAGAAACAACTTCATCAGATGACAGTCTTATAACATGTTATACAATAAATCTATGTTTTGTTCGAAAAATGTGCATATTTGAGGTATAAATCAGTTTTACATTGCAACTACCATCACAGCTACCATCACAAATAGCACCGAAGCAGCCAGAGTAATTATAGAGACCAACGTGAAATACATAAATACTCACCATAAAACATTTATGAAAAATACATGGTGTACAGCAAATGAAAGACAAACATCTTGTGAATCCAGCCAATATTTCAGATTTTTTAAGTGTTTTACAGCGAAAACCACAATATAGCATTATATTAGCTTACTACAATAGCCTACCACACAACAGCATTGATTCAAGGCAACAGTAGCGATAGCGACAAAACCAGCAAAAGATATTAATTATTTCACTAACCTTCATAAACTTCATCAGATGACAGTCCTATACATCATATTACACAATACATATATGGTTGTTCGGAATGTGCATATTAGAGCTGAAATCCGTGGTTATACATTGTGAAAACGTAGCAATATTTCCAGAATCTCCGGATATATTTCTGACACTCACCTATTCTGACCAAATAACTAATCATAAACGTTACTAAAAAATACTTGTTGTACAGCAAATGATAGATACACTAGTTCTTAATGCAATCGCCGTGTTAGAATTCTAAAAATAACTTTAGTACGACATGCAGCTTACGTTATAGCGAGAGAGCGCCCAAAATCTGTGAGGAAA
Organism: Salvelinus sp. IW2-2015; assembly: GCF_002910315.2. NCBI lineage: Eukaryota > Metazoa > Chordata > Actinopteri > Salmoniformes > Salmonidae > Salvelinus > Salvelinus sp. IW2-2015. Next base: position 42,305,847 of record NC_036855.1, on the reverse strand, counting down.
CTAATAGTAAACATTTTCGACAGAAATATGAAATAAACATCATAAATGGGTCCTATTTTGTTGAGCTTCCATCAGAATCTTGCACAAGGGTCCTTTGTCCAGAACAATCGTTGTTTGGTTTTATAATGTCCTTTTTCCCTCTCGAATTAGCAAGCAAAACTTGCCAAGTGGCGCGAAGCTGTCCATCGTGAACAAACGCAGAGAACGGAACACGCCAAAACTCCCGAAAAAATTTCAATAATCTGATAAACATATTGAAAAAACATACTTTACGATGATATTGTCACATTTATCAAATAAAATCAAAGCCGGAGATATTAGCCGTCTATAAGGAAAGCTTTTCAGAAGCCAAAGCTGATGTCCATCCCGCGTCTTCCTGAACAAAGGAAATTGGTGTCCTGTCATTCCAAGACCTCTCTTTTGACCATAGAATATGGCTATACACTCCATTTCACCTCTCACAGCCTATTGACATCTAGTGGAAGGGTATGAAGTGCATGTATAGTCATAAATTTCAAGCAAATTGATAGGAGGCCCTGGAACAGAGCTCAATTTCAGATTTTTCACTTTCTGACAGAAGTTTGCTGCAAAATGAGTTCTGTAGATATATTATTAATTAAACGGATTCTTAGAAACTTGAGAGTGTTTTCTATCCAATAGTAATAATAATATGCATATTGTACGAGCAAGAATAGAGTACGAGGCCGTTACATTGGGCACGATTTTTCCCCAAAGTGAAAATAGCGCCCTCTATCCTCAACAGGTTTTAACTGAAACCTGTTGAACACTGAAACCTGAACTAAAGACCTCAGTTTAAAAGCTGACAGTGTTTTATATACTTTTATTTTAATCCTGCGGCTCTGTTGGGCTAAATTGCTGTGAGTGCTGCTATCTGTCCCGGGATCCTGCCAGATTCTGTAAAAGGGGAGAGACGCAAAAGCCCAGCTAGCCTAGCTAGCTCGGCGGGATCAAATAGAGGTGCTATTGAACGTTTTCAGTGTTGCAGGAGCTGTGTTTACTTTGCTTTGTGTTCTGGGACAATGTGGATCGCGCTGACTTTCAATGTAGCAACTGGACTAAAGAAGCGAAGTAGCTACTCTTAGCAAGCAAGTAGCAAATCTACATAAGCTACTGGGGAACCCACGCCCACCTACTTTGAATTTTTCTTCCACCCCAGTAGCTGGACGCTGCTCTGCTCTGGTGGAAGTTTTGCCACCGTGTCGGCTCTCCACAGCTGACTGGCCGGTGCTAGGCAGGGTTCCATCCCCGAAGTTGTCTCCCCCTTCCCTGGAGAATGGAGCTGATCTCGACCCAACCAACCAGCCATGGAGGTACGTCACTCACCGTGGAAGTCGAAGAAGGTGTCCTCTGGCAACGTGGGTCTCCATGGAGATGTTGAGCCCGGAACTGACACAGACCAGAAACAGCTTTGCCACCCTGGATCCAGAGGTTGCGGCGCCTTCATCCTTGGTGGCTTCCCAATCAACAAAGCATCCTTCACTCATGCTGCCAAACATACCCTCGTAAAACTGACCATCCTACCGATCCTCGATTTCGGCGATGTAATTTACAAAATAGCCTCCAACACTCTACTCAACAAACTGGATACAGTTTATCACAGTGCCATCCGTTTTGTCACCAAAGCCCCATATACTACCCACCACTGCGACCTGTACTCTCTCGTTGGCTGGCCCTCGCTTCATACTCACCGCCAAACCCACTGGCTCCAGGTCATCTACAAGTCTTTGCTAGGTAAAGCCCAGCCTTATCTCAGCTCACTGGTCACCATAGCAGCACCCACCCATAGCACGCGCTCCAGCAGGTATATTTTACTGGTCACCCCCAAAGCAATTCCTCCTTTGGCTGCCTTTCCTTCCAGTTATCTGCTGCCAATGACTGGAACGAACTGCAAAAATCACTTCAGCTGGAGACTCATATCTCCCTCACTAACTTTAAGCATCAGCTGTCAGAGCAGCTCACAGATCACTGCACCTGTACATAGCCCATCTGTAAATAGCCCGTCCAACTACCTCATACCCATACTGTATTTATTTATCTATCTTGCTCCTTTGCACCCGAGTATCTCTACTTGCACATTCATATTTTGCACATTTATCACTCGAGTGTTTAATTGCTATATTGTAATTACTTAGCCACCATGGCCTATAGACTTTTTGTACTGTATTATTGACTGTATGTTTGTTTATTCCATGTGTAACACTGTGTTGTTGTATGTGTCGAACTGCTTTGCTTTATCTTGGCCAGGTCGCAGTTTCAAATAAGAACTTGTTCTCAACTAGCCTACCTGGCTAAATAAAGGTGAAATGATTTAAAAAAATACATATAATCATGATCGGATCCGGAGGTACATGCGTCTTCGTCCTCGGCTTTGTCTCCCTCTACGGTGGCTTCTACCTCGGGTTCAGATCCTCAGAGGTCCCAGCCTCACCAGACTGTGAGGCTGCCTGAGAGACTGGCCCATTCAACATCACCAGCTGTCATCATAGGCAGCTCTATGGTGAGAAACATCTCGGTCCCCAAGGCAAAAACCCTGTGCTACCCAGGAGCACGAGTACAGGACATAACAAGTAGCCTAAATTGCCTAAATAGCCTAAATATGTAGCCAAGAAACAAGGTCCATGAAGTCAATAACTTGCTTGTAACAGATGACATTCATATTCTGACTATCTCTGAAACTCACTTAGATAATACCTTTGATGATACAGTGGTAGCAAAACATGGTTATAACATCTTCCGAAAAGACAGAAATGCCGACTGAGGTGGTGTTGCGGTCTATATTCAGAACCACATTCCTGTAAAGCTTAGAGACAATCTAATGTTAAATACTGTTGAAGTAATATGGATACAGGTTCATCTGCCTCACCTAAAGCCCATTCTTGTTGGAAGCTGCTATTGACAACCAAGTGCTAACAGTCAGTATCTGGATAAAATGTGTGAAATGCTTGATAATGTATGTGATCAAAAGAGAAGTATATTTTCTGGGGGATTTAAATATTGACTGGCTATCAAGCTGCACACTCAGGAAAAAACTTCAAATTGTAGCCAGTGCCTGCAACCTCGATCAGGTTGTCAGTCAACCTACCAGGGTAGTTACAAACAGCACAGGAATTAAATCAACATGTAATGATCACATCTTTACTAACGCTGCAGATATTTGCTTTAATGCAGTTTCCAAATCCATAGGATGTAGTTATCACAATATAAATATAATAGCCATATCTAGGAAAACCAAAGTTCCATGGGCTGGGCCTAATATAGTGTATAATAGGTCATACAAGAAGTTTTGTAGTGAAAATAGAGCATTGTGCCGTGATTGGCTCAGGTTTCTGTCACTCATGGGGACACTACGTCACCGCTGAGTTTAAGGGTAGAGCTAAAAAAATTCAAGCCCCTTGGTTGCTGCCATAGAGTCACATTAGAAGTGACCATCCAAGAAGGTTCAAGGTCATTGGCCACAGATAAAATTACGTTAAATCAAATCACGTCAACATCATACTTTCAAAATCTTAGCTATACATATGTTGATGTAAAGAATATTTGCTGGTCTGTGGTGTGGAATGAGGAGCAACCAGACGCTGCACTTGACGCATTCATGAAACTACTTATTCCTATCAATGCACAAGGCGAGACCCAGATGCAGACACAGGAGGCAGATATTTGGAGTCTGTTTATTATGTTTATTCATGTTTATTAATCCAAAAAGGTGTAGGCAAGAGAATGGTTGTGTACAGGCAAAAGGTCAAAACCAGTTCAGTTCGGTAGGATAACTGGTCCCCTTGAGTAACAGTGCCAATGCCAGAACAGTCAGTCCAGCCACAATCAGTAAGAATGTTAGAGACCTCACAAGTCAAATTGCTATTGATAACAGCGACAGAGGAGTTAGTAGTCACTCAGATTGCAACACGTGGAAGGGAATCTCCAGAACACTCTTCTGATGGTTAACACACATGCCACTAATAAATAGAACCCTCCATTCAGGAGGAAAGTTATTAGAAGTCATGAACCATGATCACACCGCGTATGACTGGTTCAGTGCTTATAGAGTACTTCCGTCAGGAGGTTAGCTCCTCCGTGGATAACATAGCTATGAAATAGACTCCTTCATACCTATCGCCACTACAATGGTGTAACTGACGTGTAGTCAAACCACTACAGGTCCCCTGAACACATGTCTTGAGGTCGACATCAATTCTTACTGACCTCCAGGCATTGACCTGGAAATTATCTGATGACGTCAGACTCATTCTAAACAGGTTGCAGCCTACACAGACACTTGGTTTCTTTCCCTTGGTATGTGCGCTTATGTAAGCATAAACGCACACGTACAACGGAACATTTAATGAGGATTTATGCTCACTTAAGGATTCGAGCAAAATACCAGCCTTAGTAAAGTTGAGGCCTTTTGACTCTACAGCTACAGTACTCACCAGTTTCTCCACAGAGGTCCATAGGTCATCCCTGTAGACTGCCCGAAGCTGGTGCCTTACAGCTGTAGACTTATCATGTAGTTATCAACTTAGGATATGTCAACTGTCATGATGTGCCCCTTTTGGGTTAGGATCTTAGCCCCCTCTCTCTCTCAATTCAAATAAATTCAAGGGGCTTTATTAGCATGGTAAACATATGTTAACATTGCCAAAGCAAGTGAGGTAGATAATATACAAAAGTGAAATAAACAATAAAAATGAACAGTAAACATTACACTCACAGAAGTTCCAAAAGAATAAAGACATTACTGTCTTTCTCTCCCACCACAGGTTTATGGCGGTCGTAAATACCGAAATTCATTTCCCCACAAAATTGAGAATCCCTTTGTTACTACAGAGAAAGACTTTGCAGTATCGTAACCTCAACAATATTTCTGTATTCCAACCAGGTAAATTTGTCCGTGGGTATTTAAAGAACAATCCTGTCGAATATGTTAATAATTTGTGATGTAACTTAAGACGGTAGGTAGAGCTGGGTGATATGACGATATATATCATGTGACGATTGAATAAAGTCAATCGTTTCATATTATGCTCTATCGTTGTTTTCGTTGTGTCGCAAATCCCACTCTTTAGGCAATATTTTTTCGCCAATTGGAAAACGTATTGTGTGCCATGTGGAAGGAAATTTGCAACACAAACAAACATGGAGGAGAGTGAACATGACACAGAGCACGGAGATACGGAGCTCAAACCTAAAAGAGGGGCTACTTCGGTCGCATGGACGTGGTTTGGGCATGAAAAGTCTGACCAGAAAACCATCCTCTGCAAAATATGCCCACGTCCAGTCCCGACAACAGGCTCAAACACCATTATTCTCTTTCACCACCTACTGAAGAACCATGTGAAACAGTAAGGAGAGAGTCTACGGATGAGACCCAAAAAAGTACAGTCGAGTGCTCAAAACAAACCCCAGACTCAGACGTTGCAAGAGGCTTTTTCCCGTGGCACCCCATATGGCAAAGAATCACAAAGATGGAAGGAGATAACAGCTGCCGTTACAACTTACATCTGCAACAACATGGCCCCAATTTACACGGTCGAGAAACAGGGGTTTCGTGAGTTGGTGCTAACACTCAACCCAAGGTACCAAATGCAAATTGATATGTGACACGTATTAATGCCAAAATCACATGCAAAAAAGGCAAGCCCCCCCCCCCCCAAAAAAATAAAATATATAGTATATTTATATTTTAGGCCTATAGTTATTTTGTTTACAACTATAGTTGAAGTGTTTTCTATTTACCTTTTTAGATTTTATACATTAATATTTTACATTTTGTTACATGCTTAATTGAAAATTAAGGTTCTAAATAAAAGGAGAAATAATCAAATATGAGTAAGTACCTTTTATTTGTTGAGTATTTTTCAAAATGTAATAAGAAATAGGCCTCTACATGTGGTCATTTTATATAAACTATTTATTCATGGTATTTACAGAAAATGTGCTATATCGTGATATGTATCGTTATCAGGAAATTAAATGACCTATATCGGGATATGAGATTTTGGCCATATTGCCCAGCCCTAATTGTAGGACAACACAACTGTATCTCTTATTGTATATATTTCCCAGATGTCAGGGTCACATCTAAATGTGGGGGAATGAATATTATTAAATATGAAACTATTTGTGAGAAGATGAAATGTGATGTTAGACTTCTAAATGAGAAAGGAAATGTTTTTCCATGTAAAGTTTATTCAGTCAGTGGCCACACCCCCGTGAGCACAAACATTATATCCAAACGTATTGGAACGCCCCTTTCCACAGTTAATAAAAGGACTCGTGACAAAATGTACATTTATTCAAGATAACGCAGGGACGGGATCCTCACGTTGAAATGGCTAAGAAATCTACAAACTGAAGAACAATTATTCAGTCTCCAGCTGTTTAAATACTTTAGTCTGGTAAACGCATCCGATCTAAGAACAATGATACTCTGAAAGATCTATTCTCAAGAACATTTCCGAATGGTACTCTGACGTATGCATTATAACAAGCTACAACTACAAAATACTTTGATCTCTGGTGGACAAAGACTTTCTAAAGGCATACACTCGTCAATATGTAAATCACAATTAATTTTCTAGTGAGTGGTTGTTCATGTTCAAAGTATTAGCATTTCCATGAGTGTAGTTATCAACTGTATTACGTGGGTCCACTCTGAGTTTTCTGCTCTTGAGCTGTCCCCACCCCTTTCCTTTGTCTACCAAGCTGTCATATTGGTTTCATCCACTAGGGACTTTTCTTTGTGTCATGTTAGTAACCAATGTATGATCTACTGTGTGTGTGTTTATATAATTCTGGGATTGATTAGTTAGTTATTAACCTTTTGTCAATAGGGGGGCGTATTTTCACTTTGTAAAAAATCGTGCCCAAATTAAACTGCCTCGTACTCTATTCTTGCTCGTACAATATGCATATTATTATTACTATTGGATAGAAAACACTCTCAAGTTTCTAAAACGGTTTGAATTATATCTGTGAGTAAAACAGAACTCATTTTGCAGCAAACTTCCTGTCAGGAAGTGAAAAATCTGAAATCGAGGCTCTGTTCCAGGGCCTTCCTATTCATTTGCTTGAAATCTATGGATATACATGCACTTCATACGCCTTCCACTAGATGTCAACAGGCAGTGGGAGGTGGAATGGGGTGTCTAGCTTGATCTGAGGTCGAACAAGAGCTCTTGGAATGACGTGACCCCAAATTTCCTTTGTCCAGCAAGGCGCGGGAAGGAACCCTGGATTGCCTTCTGAAAAGCTTTCGGTATAGAAGGCTAATAACTCCGGCTTTGATTTTATTTGATACATGTGATAATATCATCGTAAAGTATGTTTTTTCAAAATAGTTTTATCAGATTATTGAACGTTTATCGGGAGTTTTGGCGTTTTCCGTTCTCTGCGTTTGGTGAAGATGGACAWCTTCGCKCCACTTGGCTAGCTWWGGTTRCTAATTYGACAGGMGAAGAGGACATTCTAAAACCAAACAACGATTTATTCTGGACAAAGGACTCCTTGTACAAGATTCTGATGGAAGCTCAGCAAAAGTAGGAACCATTTATGATGCTATTTCGTATTTCTGTGGAAAATGTTTAGTTCTATTTTCCGCCCTCATTGCAGGCGCTGTCTCGCTATAACGTAAGCTGTATGTCGTACTAAAGTTATTTTTAAAAATCTAACACGGCGATTGCATTAAGAACTAGTGTATCTTTCATTTGCTGTACAACATGTATTTTTTTGTAAAGTTTATGATGAGTTCTTTGATTAGATTAGGTGACTGTCCAAAATATCTCCGGATAATTTTGTGTAGTTTGGCTACGTATTCACATTGTAAAACCACGATTTGTACCGCTAAATATGCACATTTTCGAACAAAACATGATACATTTGTGGAAGAGAGAACTTTAATGTAGATTTGATACACTGCGATTTTGCAGGTTTCCTACTTACAAAGCATGTAGAGGTCTGTAATTTTTTATCATAGGTACATTCAACTGTGAGAGACGGAATCTAAAACAAAAATCCAGAAATCAATTGTTGATTTTATAATAATTAATTTGCATTTTATTCATGACATAAGTATTTGATCACCTACCAACCAGTAAGAATTCCGGTCTACACGACCTGTTAGTTTTTCTTTAAGAAGCCCTCCTGTTCTCCACTCATTACTGTATTAACTGCACCTGTTTGAACTCGTTACCTGTATAAAAGACCCTGTCCCAACACTCAATCAAACAGATTCCAACCTCTCACAATGGCCAAGACCAGAGAGCTGTGTAAGGACATCAGGGATAAAATTGTAGACCTGCACAAGGCTGGGATGGGCTACAGGACAATAGGCAAGCAGCTTGGTGAGAAGGAACAACTGTTGGCACAATTATTAGAAAGGAAGAAGTTCAAGATGACGGTCAATCACCCTCGGTCTGGGGTCCATGCAAGATTTCACCTCGTGGGGGCATCAATGATCATGAGGAAGGTGAGGGATCAGCCCAGAACTACACGGCAGGATGGTCAATGACCTGAAGAGAGCTGGGACCACAGTCTCAAAGAAAACCATTAGTAACACACTACGCCGTCATGGATTAAAATCCTGCAGCGCACGCAAGGTCCCCTGCTTAAGCAGTGCATGTCCAGGCCTGTCTGAAGTTTGCCAATGACCATCTGGATGATCCGAGGAGGAAGGGGAGAAGGTCATGTGGTCTGATGAGACAAATAGAGCTTTTTTGGTCTAACTCCACTCGCCATGTTTGGAGAAGGAAGAAGAAGTATGAGTACAACCCCAAGAACACCATCCCAACCGTGAGCATGGAGGTGGAAACATCATTCTTTGGGGATGCTTTTTCTGCAAAGGGGACAGGAGACTGCACCGTATTGAGGGGAGGATGGATGGGGCCATGTATCGCGAGATCTTGGCCAACACCTCCTTCCCTCAGTAAGAAGCATTGAAGATGGGTCGTGGCTGGGTCTTCCAGCATGACAAGACACGAAGCACACAGCCATGGCAACTAAGGAGTGGCTCCGTAAGAAGCATCTCAAGGTCCTGGAGTGGCCTAGCCAGTCTCCAGACCTGAACCCAATAGAAAATCTTTGGAGGGAGCTGAAAGTCCGTATTGCCCAGCGACAGCCCCGAAACCTGAAGGATCTGAGAAGATCTGTAGGGAGGAGTGGTTCAAAATCCCTGCTGCAGTGTGTGCAAACCTAGTCAAGAACTACAGGAAACGTATGATCTCTGTAATTGCAAACAAAGGTTTCTGTACCAAATATTAAGTTCTGCTTTTCTGATGTATCAAATACTTATGTCATGCAATAAAATGCAAATTAATTATTTAAAAATCACAATGATTTTCTGGATTTTTGTTTTAGATTCCGTCTCTCACAGTTGAGTGTACTATGATAAAAATTACAGACCTCTACATGCTTTGTAAGTAGGAAAACCTGCAAAATCGGCAGTGTATCAAACTTGTTCTCCCCACTGTATGTATTGTGTACATGATGTTATAGGACTGTCATCTGATGAAGTTTGTCAAGGTTAGTGAATATTTTATATCTTTTGATGGTTTTTTGCGATCGCTACCTTTGCGGTGAATGAATGCGGTTGTGTGGTTGGCTATTGTGGTAAGCTAATATAATGCTATATTGTGTTTTCGCTGTAAAACACTTAAGAAATCTGAAATATTGGCTGGATTCACAAGATGTTTATCTTTCATTTGCTGTACACCATGTATTTTCCATAAATGTTTTATGATGAGTATTTAGGTATTTCACGTTGCTCTCTGTAATTATTCCGGCTGCTTTGGTGATATTTTTTATGGTAGCTGCAATGTAAAACTATGATTATACCTCAAATATGCACATTTTCGAACAAAACATAGATTTATTGTATAACATGTTATAAGACTGTCATCTGATGAAGTTGTTTCTTGGTTAGTGATAATTTATTTCTATTTGGTCGGTTTTGTGATAGCTACCTATGCGGTAAAAAAATGGTGAAAATATGCGGTTGAGTCTTTTGCTATTGTGGTTAGCTAATAGAAATACATATTGTGTTTTCGCTGTAAAACATTTTAAAAATCGGAAATGATGGCTGGATTCACAAGATGTGTATCTTTCATTTGGTGTCTTGGACTTGTGATTTCATGATATTTATATGCTAGTATTTACTTGTGGCGCTATGCTAGGCTATGCTAGTCAGCTTTTTTACTGATGAGGATGCTCCCGGATCCGGGATGGTGACCAAGATGTGGATCCGTCCCGGATCCGGGAGCATCCTCCGATTTTTAAATGTTTTACAGCGAAAACACAATATGTATTTCTATTTTAATATGGGCACGATTTTTTACAAAGTGAAAATAGCGCCCCCCTATTGACAAAAGGTTAATTAAAGTTTACATGCTTAGTTTAATCACATAAGGAATAATTACACATAGAGAATTGATTTGACAATATAACAGTCTTCACATTTGATGATAGTCACGTTATGACAGCAGCTTCCCACAATAATGGGCTTTAGGTGAGGCAGATGTATCTGTTGCCATACTACTTTAACAGTATTTAACATTAGATCTTCTCTAAGCTGTACATGAATGTGGTTCTTTACATAGAACGCAACACCGTCTTAGTTGGCATTTCTGTATTTTCGGTAAATGCTATAACCATGTATTGCTACCACTGAATAATTAAAGGTATTATCTTGGTGAGTTTCAGAGATAGTCAGAATATGAATGTCATCTGTAACAAGCAAGTTATTGACTTCATGGTCCTTGTTTCTCAGGCTGCATATGTTAATAGGGGCTATTTTTAGCACATGTCTGGGTTGCTTGATTGTTTTTAATGCTTTACTGGGAAGCTTATCAAAGGTAGACTTGATAGTACAGGGTGAGCTGCAGAAAGTGGTCTTCCTACTAGGGCATACCTCCTCAGTGCTAACAGTGTAACTCTGGTTCATAGGCTCATGTCTTATCATCTGACAAACATCGCTGTAGCTCGGCAGATGTGGAAGGCCACCATTGGCGGAAGCGGTGGATTGAGATGCAGACCTTGCAAAATAAGAAGAAGATATCTCTAGTGTAAGGGAGTGAATGTTATTTATAATAAGGGTTACATGGAGAAAATCTGACCTCTCTGAAAAGAAAATGAATGGCCCTCTTTTCAGGAAAAATATATATTTACCCAAACCCTTCTTGAATGCTTAAAAAGCAATAATTACCCTCCCCTATACCCAAAATAAGAATTAAAACAAAGTAGATAGCAGAGAACGGAAGTTATGAATGTAACTATGGTTCTACAAATAACTGGAAGACCGTCAGTACGGTTGAAAGTATGGATTATATCCCTTGCGCTCCACGCAGTTCGAGTAATAATAACAATAAAGTCAAGCCGGTGACGTTACAGCATGGGAGGACATGCCTCCGAAGGTTCATATAAAACCGTACGTCAGACCACGCACTGTCTCAGAGATTCTTCTCGCTCAAAAGATTCAGAGTGAAAGGAAAGTACTGACGGTCTTCCAGGTATTCATAGAACCATAGTTACATTCGTAACTTCCGTTCTACTTCATACCTTTCAGACCGCCAGTACGGTTGAAAGTATGGATGAATCATACCAACAAGGTCACGAGGAATAACACTACTAACCTCTGATTAATGCACCAGTGCCACTGGAAGAATGACAGAGCCCATGGTGTGGCAAGATGCGACATCGACCTTGTATAATCTTGAGAACGTGCAGGGCGATGACCAGGTAGCAGCTGCACATATTTCATTCAGGGGGACACCTCTCAGCGCAGCCCAGGATGTGGTGACACTTCTGGTCGAGTGACATATCACACCTTCTGGACACAGGAGATTTGCTCGCTCGTCTGCCTTCCATCGTAGGCAGACCGGGCTCATAGAGAGCGTGTGGAGCTCACTCACATGTTTCGCTGATGAAATAGCTAAGATGAAAGCCGTTTTCAGAGATAACCATTTTATGTCCGGCTTCTCTGTATGCTCTAAAGGACGTTTCGTTAAAGCCTCCAATTCTAGTAGTAGGTCCCAGGATGCCGCACGGACGGTCCTGGGGGGATGCAGCTGGCGGACACCTTGTAAGAATTGGCAGATGAGGTAGTTGGCCCCTGCCGATTTTCCATCGATGCGTATATGGTTAGCCGATATGGCTGAGGCATACACCTTCAAGGCAGAGTGACCTGAGTCCAATAGTTTCTCAAGGATGCTCAGTATAATAGGTACAGAGCAGGACACCGGTTCCTCCGCCCTGGTAGAGCACCATTAGTTAAACAGCTTTCAGCGACCAGCATACATCATCCTGGTTGATGGTGCTCTGGCGTTCTGTAACGTCTTCATAATAGCAGGATCACTGCTGATCAGTAGAGAGTCGGGCTCTTCAGAGGCCACACCCATTGCTGTAGTTGGTTTGGGATGGGTTGCCATATCCTGCCATCCAACTGTAAGAGCAGGTCTGTGACGGAGCTGCTATGGCTCTCCCTCCAGAAGACTGAGGAGGGTTGGAAACCAGGTTCTTGCTGACCATATGGGGGCTACAAGCAGCAGCCTGTGCTGAGCCTGAGAGACCCTGTGCATCATTTTTAAGGTCAGGGGGGTCGAAGGGAAAGCATACAGTAGGTCCTCTGGCCATGTGTGAGCAAAGGCGTCCATTCCCAGGGGGCTCTTGGACTCTGACAGAGAGAACCAGAGGGAGCAGTGGGATGTTTGCTCAGAGGCGAACAGGTCCACGTGTGCTGTTACGAACCACTGCCATATCATCTTCACTACTTGTGCGTGAAGTCTCCATTTCCCTGGGGCCAGTTTCTGTCACGACAAGAAAATCTGCCACCTTGTTCACCTTGCCTGTGTAACCGGTGCTGTATTGCACCGCCTGTAACTCTACATTTGTGGTTGATTGAGAATATAGAAGTGGACTTTGATATCAGGTAGTTTTAATTAAGCAGATTCACTCTCTGCATCCTGGCATCTGATCTGCAAAATAAAATAAAACATTTGTAAGAGCACATATGTTCTTGGAATCGTCGCCTCTTTCTCTCATAGTGCATCAAAATGATTTTCGAATACAAAAATTAGTACAGCCTCTCCTTATTATGCATCAACACTAAACATATTTTACATATATAAAACCACATACCTGCATCCAAAATAAAAAAACATTTGTTGATCACATAGTTTCTACGAATCGTCGCCTCTTTCTACAACAGATGCACAATACAGGACTGGGATCTTCGAGAGCTAGCCTTCGTTCACACATACAATAGCCTGCTAAAAGCTTAGCTAGCTATTAACCACAGTTTGAATTCAGAATGTTGATATCATCCTAAAAGTACAATTACAAGGGCATCTAACAATACCATCCCTTATGAGTAACCTCTAATATACAACATTATTCATGAACAACACCTGTGTGTATGACTTTGTGCTTAAAAGAATCAAACTTTCTGAAGTCGACAGAAAAGCGTGCCTACCTCTCATAGTGCATCAAATGATTTGAGCACGAACACGCAGGGCAAACGTAAGCACACACTCCCCTACTCCCAGGATGCAGGCATGCATAATAACAAATCAAAATGACATATTAATATATGAACCTGTGAAATTCACATAGTACTTAACAACTGTTACACCTGGAGATGAATGGCTCGTAGGGGGGCCAGATGTGGTAGGGCCCATATCAAGAGTAATTGGGCCACCTGAGGACCGTACATACCTCGTTCCCCTTGATGGTGATGTGGAACACTATTGCCTGATTGTATCAGACATGTTTGTGTTTGAGAACCGTCAGAAGGTTATTCAGGACTAGGTAAACTGTCTGAAGTTCTAGTACATTGAGTGTGCTCTTTCCTCCAGCGGGGCACCACTCTCCCATACTGACCTGTGTTGCCACACTGTCCCCAGCTTGATCCAAGATGGCGTAGCAGTGTAGGCGTGTTTTGTTTCGTCCTCTCTTGTACTTTTGTATTTCGTATTTTTTGTATATATTTTTAAAAAAATCTATCTCTTTTCGATTTTTAATTCGATTATACCTTCCCGGTAACCTGCCTCACCCAATGTGATACGGAATCGCTATTATTTTTAACTTTGGAACACATTCAAGAACTCCAGTAACTAACAGCTAATCAGCTACAAGCTATTTAGTCATTTTTAGCCACTGCTAGCAGCCTTTACCTTCTGCACAGACACCAGCCTGTTCTTAGCCTGGATATTACTCGCCAATCTACCAGCATCGGACTGTCTCTCCACAACAACGCCGGATTCCTGCCGTAATCCCTGAGCCACTACTTCTGATCCTCACAGCTAGCTTGCAGCTAGCTAGCTCACAGCTTGCAGCTAGCTAGCCTACAGCTAGCTTGCACCCTCCGTGGCACCCAGTACCGAAGCTATCCTGAGGCCACCCCGGCCTACTCAGCTGTTTACCCGAACCCCACTCATACACGACTAGAGCCCAATACTCCACGGATCCTTGCTGTTAACCTGGACCTTGGCACCGGATCACCACTGCCTACGATTGGCTATAGTGGCTAACGCCACTGCCACGAACTAGCACAGTTAGCAACAAAATTCTACAATACCTCTTTCGCCATCTGGCTTGGATTCTTCTGTCGACACGGCGCCCCGCCGCACCACCACGTCTGGTCTGCCGATGAATACTCCATCCGCTGTGCCCTCAACCGGCCTCCGTCTGAGCAGACACCCCCGGCTACTAACTTTAAACGCCGCGTGCTAGCAGGTGACGGCTTCCCTGTTCCATCCACTGCTCCCCCTGGACACTATGATCACTTGGCTACATAGCTGATGCCTGCTGGACTGTCCATTAATCACGGTACTCCATTCTGTTTATTGTGTTTTTCTGTCGGCCCAGCCGCGAACTCAGGCTCTGTGTGTAGTTAATCCGACCCTTTCTGCCTAGGCATCGCCATTTATTTGTTATGTTAGCTGACTAGCTGCTGTTGTCTCACCTGTTGTTTTAGCTAGCTCTCCCAATCAAGACCTGCGATTACTTTAGCCTTACTAATGTCCTCTCAAATATCAATATGCCTTGTATACTGTTGTTCGGGTTAGTTTTCATTGTTTCAGTTTACAATGAACCCGTAGTTCCACTCCTAATACCTCTGATACCTCCTTTGTCCCACCTCCCACACATGCGGTGACCTCACCCATTTTAACCAGCATGTCCAGAGATACAACCTCCTTATCATCACTCAGTGCCTGGGCTTACCTCCGCTGTACCCGCACCCCACCATACCCCTGTCTGCACATTATGCCCTGAATATATTCTACCACGCCCATAAATCTGCTCCTTTATTCCTTGTCCCAACGCTCTAGGCGACCAGTTTTGATAGCCTTTAGCCGCACCCTCATCCTACTACTCCTCTGTTCCTCGGGTGATGTGGAGGAAACCAGAGCACCCTCATTTGTTGACTTCTGTGATCGAAAAAGCCTTGGTTTCATGCATGTCAACATCAGAAGCCTCCTCCCTAAGATTGTTTTACTCACTGCTTTAGCACACTTGCCAACCCTGATGTCCTTGCCATGTCTGAATCCTGGCTTAGGAAGGCCACCAAAAATTCTGAGATTTCCATACCCAACTATAACACTTTCCGTCAAGATAGAACTGCCAAAGGGGAGAGTTGCAATCTACTGCAGAGATAGCCTGCAAAGTTCTGTCATACTTTCCAGGTCTATGCCCAAACAGTTCGAACTTCTAATTTAAAAAAGGAATCTCTCCAGAAATAAGTATCTCACTGTTGCCGCCTGCTACCGCCCCCCTCAGCTCCCAGCTGTGCCCTGGACCCATCTGTGAATTGATCGCCCCCCATCTACTTCAGAGTTTGTTCTGTTAGGTGACCTAAACTGGGATATGCTTAACACCCGGCAGTCCTACATCTAAGCTAGATGCCCTCAATCTCACACAATCATCAAGGAACCCACCAGGTACAACCCTAAGTCCGTAAACATGGCACCCTAATAGACATTATCCTGACCAACTTGCCCTCCAAATACACCTCTGCTCTCTTCAATCAGGATCTCACGCGATCACTGCCTCATTGCCTGTATCCGCTACGGGTCCGCGGTCAAACGACCACCCCTCATCACTGTCAAACGCTCCCTAAAACACTTCTGCGAGCAGGCCTTTCTAATCGACCTGGCCCGGGTATCCTGGAAGGATATTGACCTCATCCCGTCAGTTGAGGATGCCTGGTCATTCTTTAAAAGTAACTTCCTCACCATCTTAGACAAGCATGCTCCGTTCAAAAAATGCAGAACTAAGAACAGATATAGCCCTTGGTTCACTCCAGACCTGACTGCCCTCGACCAGCACAAAAACATCCTGTGGCGAACTGCAATAGCATCGAATAGTCCCGCGATATGCAACTGTTCAGGGAAGTCAGGAACCAATACACGCAGTCAGTCAGGAAAGCAAAGCCAGCTTTTTCAAGCAGAAATTTGCATCCTGTAGCTCTAACTCAAAAAGTTCTGGGACACTGTAAAGTCCATGGAGAACAAGAGCACCTCCTCCCAGCTGCCCACTCACTGAGGCTAGGTAATACGGTCACCACCAGAAATCCGTGATAATCGAAGACTTCAACAACATTCTCAACGGCTGGCCATGCCTTCCTCCTGGCGACTCCAACCTTAACCAACAGCTCCGCCCCCCCCGCTGCTACTCGCCCAAGCCTCCCCAGCTTCTCCTTTACCCAAATCCAGATAGCAGATGTTCTGAAAGAGCTGCAAAACCTGGACCCATACAAATCAGCTGGGCTTGACAATCTGGACCCTCTATTTCTGAAACTGTCCACCGCCATTGTCACACCCCTATACCAGCCTGTTCAACCTCTCCTCCGTATCATCTGAGATCCCCAAGGATTGGAAAGCTGCCGCGGTCATCCCCTCTTCAAAGGGGGAGACACCCTGGACCCAAACTGTTACAGACCTATATCCATCCTGCCCTTCTATCTAAGGTCTTCGAAAGCCAAGTCAACAAACAGATCACTGACCATCTCGAATCCCACCGTACCTTCTCCGCGTGGCAATCCGGTTTCCGAGCCGGTCACGGGTGCACCTCAGCCACGCTCAAGGTACTAAACGATATCATAACCGCCATCGATAAACAGTACTGTGCAGCCGTCTTCATCGACCTGGCCAAGGCTTTCGACTCTGTCAATCACCATATTCTTATCCGCAGACTCAGTAGTCTCGGTTTTTTCTAAGACTGTCTTGCCTGGTTCACCAACTACTTCGCAGACAGAGTTCAGTGTGTCAAATCGGAGGGCATGTTGTCCGGTCCTCTGGCAGTCCTATGGGGGTACCACGGGGTTCAATTCTCGGGCCGACTCTTTTTTTCTGTATATATCAATGATGTTGCTCTTGCTGCGGGCGATTTCCTGATCCACCTCTACGCAGACGACACCATTCTGTATACTTCTGGCCCTTCCTTGGACACTGTGCTACTTAACCTCCAAACGAGCTTCAAGGCCATACAACACTCCTTCCGTGGCCTCCAACTGCTCTTAAACGCTAGTAAAACCAAATGCATGCTTTTCAACCGGTCGCTGCCTGCACCCGCACGCCCGACTAGCATCACCACCCTGGATGGTTCCGACCTAGAATATGTGGACATCTATAAGTACCTAGGTGTCTGGCTAGACTGCAAACTCTCCTTCCAGACTCATATCAAACATCTCCAATCCAAAATCAAATCTAGAGTTGGCTTTCTATTTCACAACAAAGCCTCCTTCACTCACGCCGCCAAACTTACCCTAGTAAAACTGACGGCGCTGACCACAACCATGGCTTCTTGGGGGTTCGGGGGGTGCCTCCATTGCTGTCTGGGGCTGGCAAGCACCTGTGTTAGGCCGGTTGTAGGACCAAGGGCATGTGTAGGGCTGGAATGAGTGAGAGCAGCGAGGTTCAAGCGTGTTAGGCCTCCCTTTGCCACGACTCTGTGATGCCTGGTTTCTGGGCTGTGGATTCCACAGCGGTGTAGCCTGACTCAGCTTTCTACGTTCGATGGCCCGCTCGTCCGTGGGGCCGAAGAGCAGTCCGGGGACCACTGGGAGCTTTCTTTCTTGGCATCCGTCTGGAATCATCTGACATTGTGACTTGAGCGAGCCAGACCTGGCGACGAGTCACAACAAGGGTGCACATCAATCTTCCTAGTTCTCTGGTCATGAACGCAAACGCTTGAAGAGATGCATCATTCAGGTTGCAGAGGTCCAGGTCTGCGTGCTCTGGCTGGAGCATCCTGTTCTGTGCTAGCATGAGCACTGAGAAGGAGTTCCCAATGCGAGCCATGCGGGCCGCTGTGTCATAGGCCCATGACAGTAGCTCATCTGTGGCCCTGCACTGAAGTCTGGGGCAGCGGGCATCATCCTTCAGTGCTTCATCTGGAGAGAGCATTAGCTCTGCAATGTATTCATCTACCTTAGGCATATGATTCAGCCCTTGTTGTTCTGCGTCGCACATGTCAGATAGCGTCCTACTGTCTTTGCCGTGGTGAGCAAGAGCCCGCAGGTCAGCCCAGCATCCCTGAGGCCGCACGCAAAACCGTGCGTAGTGAGGCAGAGCGTTCTTCTAACTCTGTGTGATTGAGCATCGGAATGACTCCTCTAACCCATCTTTAGCGTTGAGACTGAATGGGTCCACAGCACTGGTTGGCACCTCCTTCATCATGTTGGGCCCTGACCTCAAACCTATAGAACATTTGTGGGCACAACTGAAAAGCGTGTGCGAGCAAGGAGGCCTACAAATCTGACTCAGTTACACCAGCTTTGTCAGGAATGGGCCAAAATTCAACCAACTTATTGTGGGAAGCTTGTGGAAGGCTACCCAAAACGTTTGACCCAAGTTAAACAATTTAAAGGCAATGCTACCAAATACTAATTGAGTGTATGTAAACCTCTGACCCACTGGGAATGTGATGAAAGAAATAAAAGCTGAAATAAATCATTCTCTCCACTATTATTCTGATATTTCACATTCTTAAAATAAAGTGGTGATCCTAACTGATCTAAGACAGGGAATTTTTACTAGGATTAAATGTCAGGATTTGTGATAAACTGAGTGTAAATGTATTTGGCTAAGGTGTATGTAAACTTCCAACTTCAGCTGTATATATATATTTTTTCAGAATATTAAACGTGTGTTCGCTTGTTTTGTACTGTTCTGTAGTTTCGACCCAATGATTCGTCTGATAAACAAAGAACTTTGCGTCCAGCAGGCTCAGGCATTGATCAATTCTGGCGAGACATTCAATGACGTCATCTTCACAGAAGAATCAACCGTGGCCCTTGAGTAATTTGCTCAAAATTGCTACAGAAAAAAAGGAAGAAGATCAAGCAAGTCGAGTCCCAAACATCCTCTCAAACTCCATGTGTGGGGGGCAATTTCTCGCCAGGCACCAGGCCCATATTTGATTTTTGATGGTAAGTGTGGCTATTTACAAAGCAAAAGGTACATAAAATATTGTAGCCTACACCTCACGGACTGCTATGTGTTCCACAATAATTCACTGTTCAGGTATCATGGCTCAAGATTTCTTTGATTTCTCTGTACCTAATGTTGGCTGTTAAGCTAAATGTATTTTTTTCTTCTCCAAATGCAGACAATGACCCAAAACACACTGCCGCCCGGGTTTGTATTGCAAATGAGGGCATAAACTGGGTCAATACATTGATAATCTCAGCAAAATTTTACTCGTGGTCGTGGAGCTGGGTGGAAGTGCAAGTAAAATATAGTTTAAATAAACATCTGCATTTTGAATGTCTTTTTTCTCGTTATTTTATTAATGAAAGCATAAAGATGTTGATGAAGAAATACTGTACTGCTGTTTTGAGTTCGAAATGTAACACTTTAGAGTACTTAAGCATCGAATACATTGCAAGTTGGGGGATGTTCACACCCACAGTAGCCGGGCTATAAAGAGTCTATTGTCCTGCTAATAGCATAAAGCTATTAGCATAAAACACCTGCTACAATACTACAGTACACTTGTGAAAACAAGTGTTTGAAAACCTGTTTTCAAAATCACTACTGTCCATCACTACTGTAAATAAAAACACAGCATCTTGTTAACTTCCTGTTTAGAGTTTGGGATTTACAAATGTGCGCTTTTCTTTACATTTTTCGTCAAATCCAGTTCGGATTTAAGTATAACTTTTGACTGACACCTTTAGTGAATGGTCTAATGCTTTAATATTTTATCATTTCTGGGGGCATTTTTCACGCCATTATTAGTTACATTGTTTTAGTTTGAACGTGCAGACAAGCACTAAGAACAGCAGGAACGTTTCCCTAGTCACCTCCATTATTAGTGCAATGCCCCTTAAAGTGTTGTTCTGTGCTACCCAGTGAGGCGGGGTCTCCCCCCCTCCTCCCTTCCCCATAGGCTAGGTCTTCTGTACGCTGCTCTGTGACCCGCCCCGTGCCCCCTGCCCTCGTGGCTTGAGCCTCGTGCGCCCACTGCTATCTCAATGGATAAAGCTGGAGAACTGCAAGGCAATCTCATTGTGCGCCACTCGGGAGCCATGATCAATATATATTGTCCTGCTAATAGCCCATCCTAGAAATGTTGTTTGCATTGTTCACAGCCTGCTACGCTTGTGAAAAACAGGGTTAATAATATATCTGTGAGAATATCTAAGGGGCTTTTATATAATGCTAAATTAATTAATAATAATCGCTTTGTTTAAAAATAACGAGATTTTGGAGATGATTTTGTTTTCAAATAACGTAAAGTGAGCGAGAAAAAGGCCATTCTTGAACATGGGGTGAGACAATGTTACTAATTTGTAAATAAAGCCAGTTCGTTATTTAGAATGATTAATTTCTGTTATTAGAGGGAGAGGAACCAAAAGCCGACCATTGCCTCATGGGTCTCCCGGTCGCAGCCGGCACAGGTATTGAACCAACATCTGTAGCAACACAGTTTGCACTGCAATACAGTGTCTTAGACTGCTGCGCCACATGGGCACTGTTCAATGTGACTGGTTGGGATTAGGCTACAGCACTACAGTAAGAGAATAATAATCCTAACATTTCCACACCCTAATTGTAGTCTAAGTTTCTCTAAGAATAAAAACATTAACTTCTTATGGCTGGGGGCAGCATTGAGTAGCTTGGATGAATAAGGTGCCCAGAGTAAACTGCCTGCTACTCAGTCCCTGAAGCTAAGATATGCATATTATTAGTAGATTTGGATAGAAAACACTCTCAAGTTTCTAAAACTGTTTGAATGATGTCTGTGAGTATAACAGAACTCATATGGCAGGCAAAAACCTGAGAAAAAATCCAACCAGGAAGTGGGAAATCTGAGGTTTGCCTATCCAATATACAGTGTCTTTGGGGTCATATTGCACTTTCCAAGGCTTCCACTAGATGTCAACAGTCTTTAAAACCTTGTTTGATGCTTCTAATGTGAAGAAGGGGGGTATGGGAGCTGTTTGAGTCAGGGCTCTGGAGAGTTAGCTGCGTTCCATCGCATTTCTACAGACAAAGGAATTCTCCGGTTGAAACATTATTGAAGATTTATGTTAAAAACATTCTACGTTTGACATGTTTCTACGAACTGTAATGGAATTTTTTTACTTTTCGTCTGGCCTGCGCGTCATCAATTTGGATTTTGGAAGTAAACGCGCGAACAAAAAGGAGGTATTTGGACATAAATTATGGACGTTATTGAACAAAAAAAACATTTATTGTGGAACTGGGATTCCTGGGAGTGCATTCTGATGAAGATCATCAAAGGTCAGTGAATATTTATAATGCTATTTATGACTTCTGTTGACTCCACAACATGGCGTATATCTGTATGGCTTGTTTAGGTCTCTGAGCTCTGTACTCAGGTTATAGCATGGTGTGCTTTTTCCGTAAAGTTTTTTGAAATCTGACACAGCGGTTGCATTAAGGAGAAGTTTATCTAAAGTTCCATGTATAATACTTGTATCTTTTATCAATGTTTATTATGAGTATTTCTGTAAATTGATGTGGCTCTCTGCAAAATCGCCGGATGTTTTGAATGCAAAACATTACTGAACATAACGCGCCAATGTAAACTAAGGTTTTTGAATATAAATATGAACTTTATCGAACAAAACATACATGTATTGTGTAACATGAAG
The DNA here is from genome assembly GCF_002910315.2 of Salvelinus sp. IW2-2015. Lineage (NCBI taxonomy): Eukaryota > Metazoa > Chordata > Actinopteri > Salmoniformes > Salmonidae > Salvelinus > Salvelinus sp. IW2-2015. The sequence continues at coordinate 42,283,715 of NC_036855.1, read as the reverse complement.
TCCTATAAGTGTCGTCTGATGAAGATCGTCAAAGGTTAGTGATTCATTTTATCTCTATTTCTGCTTTTTGTGACTCCTCTCTTTGGCTGGAAAAATGGCTGTGTTTTTCTGTGGCTAGGTACTGACCTAACATAATCGCATGGTATGCTTTCGTCGTAATGCCTTTTTGAAATTGGACACTGTGGTTGGATTTACAACAAGTTTATCTTTAAAATGGTGTAAAATACTTGTATGTTTGAGGAATTTTAATTATGAGATTTCTGTTGTTTGAATTTGGCGCCCTGCACTTTCACTGGCTGTTGTCAAGTCGATCCCGTTGACGGGATCTCAGCCATAAGAAGTTTTTAATGTAACAACCATCTTTCATGGTGTTTTTTTTTTTCCGGTATTGGAAACAGTTTATTCCGTCTTAAATTGTATCAATTATTTACATATTAGGATACCTGAGGTTGGATTACAAATGTTGTTTGAAATGTTTGGACCAAGTTTACTTGTTACATTCCTTTGTAGGCATGTTAGGCGAATTGGTACAGGTGTATTTCTGAATCAAACGTGCCAAATAAACAGACATTTTTGGGATATAAAGAAGGACTTTATCGAACAAAACGACCATTGCAATAAAATGCAATAAAATGCAAATGAATTACTTAAAAATCATACAATGTGATTTTCTGGATTTTTGTTTTAGATTCCGTCTCTCACAGTTGAAGTGTACCTATGATAGTGGCAAGCCATACAGAATACGCCATGTTGTGGAGTCAACAGAAGTCAATAATAGCATTATAAATATTCACATGACCTTTGATGATCTTCATCAGAATGCACTCCCAGGAATCCCAGTTCACAATAAATGTTTTTTTTGTTCATAAACGTCCATAATTTATGTCCAAATACCTCCTTTTTGTTCGCGCGTTTACTTCCAAAATCCAAATTGATGACGCGCAGCCAGACGAAAAGTAAAAAAATTCCATTACAGTTCGTAGAAACATGTCAAACGTAGAATGTTTTAACATAAATCTTCAATAATGTTTCAACCGGAGATTCTTTGTCTGTAGAAATGCGATGGACGCAGCTAACTCTCCAGAGCCCTGACTCAAACAGCTCCCATACCCCCTTCTTCACATTAGAAGCATAAACAAGGTTTTTAATA
>NC_036855.1:42272917-42279425 GCF_002910315.2 Salvelinus sp. IW2-2015 | reverse complement strand
ATTCTAAATTAGGCCTGCCCTAACCATACAGACTGACACAAAGCAGAGTGGCTGACTACCAGAAACCTCTAAAAAATATGCCTCAGAACTTACAGACATACACAGAGCAGAGCAAGCAGGCCATGACAGGAGGAGGGACAGGAGTGTGGGAAAAGGAGGAGGTGGAATACATTACCTGTAGACAGCAGATGATGACAGCAGATGTGCGCAATGATGACTTCACTGGAGGTCTTGGACTGCAGCTTCTTGGATCATTTAAAATGTTCAATGCTATAGCGCCACCATGTGGCCAATTGGCATGCATTGCATGAGAGGGTGTTCTCATGCCCTTTACATCATAAATGTGCATCCCCTAGGTCTTATTATCTCACGAGAATTCATTTTTTTTTCTCACAATAATGGCAGAATAGGTATAGTTATAACAATCATTAAAGCTGCAAGCAGAAATGCAGGGGTTCAAGCAATGTGCACCATTAGGACTAATTGGACACACACCCTAGGATGAACTACTCTTGTATTCCTTGCGATGCTTGCCAAATATCAGAACTCAACATCAAACAGATCATTCAATATGCTTTGATGTATTTTGGACCATTTGTAATGATGTTGACAATTTTAAACACCATTTTCTCCAGAACCTCTGACCAAATTAGGTATATAGCATATATAGATGGACGTCTTCAAACCAACATTTCCAAGAGTCTAGCTAAAACATAATAGCTTGCATGAACGTGTTGCCAAATGTAATAACTCTGAGTCAAATAGATCGATTTTAGCATGTAAATCTTGGTGGGCAAACCCCCCCCCCCCCAAACATGTATGCATTCCAGCAAAGCCACTACACAACATTAAACAATACATTGATTGCACCATAACGGACCTACAGTGGGAGAACAAGTATTTGATACACTGCCGATTTTGCAGGTTTTCTTACTTACAAAGCATGTAGAGGTCTGTAATTTAGTCCACGTGTGCTGTTACGAACCACTGCCATATCATCTTCACTACTTGTGCGTGAAGTCTCCATTTCCCTGGGGCCAGTTTCTGTCACGACAAGAAATCTGCCACCTTGTTCACCTTGCCTGTGTAACCGGTGCTGTATTGCACCGCTGTAACTCTACATTTTGTGTGGTTGATTGAGAATATAGAAGTGGACTTTGGATATCAGGTAGTTTTAATTAAGCAGAATTCACTCTCTGCATCCTGCATCTGCATCTGCAAAATAAAATAAAACATTTGTAGAGCACATATGTTCTGGGAATCGTCGCCTCTTTCTCTCATAGTGCATCAAAATGATTTTCGAATACAAAAATTAGTACAGCCTCTCCTTATTATGCATCAACACATAACATATTTTACATATATAAAACCACATACCTGCATCCAAAATAAAATAAAACATTTGTTGATCACATATGTTCTACGAATCGTCGCCTCTTTCTACAACAGATGCACAATACAAGGGACTGGGATCATTCGAGGAGCTAGCCTTCGTTCACACATACAATAGCCTGCTAAAAGCTTAGCTAGCTATTAACCACATGTTGAATTCAGAATGTTGATATCATCCTAAAAAGTACAATTACAAGTGCATCTTAACAATACCATCCACTTATGAGTAACCTCTAAATATACAACATTATTCATGAACAAAACACTGTGTGTATGACTTTGTGCTTAAAAGAATCAAACTTTTCTGAAGTCGACAGAAAAAGCGTGCCTACCTCTCATAGTGCATCAAAATGATTTGAGCACGAACACGCAGGGCAAAACGTAAGCACACACTCCCCTACTCCCAGGATGCAGGCATGCATAATAACAAATCAAAATGACATATTAATATATGAACCTGGTGAAATTCACATAGTACTTTAACAACTGTTACACCTGGGAGATGAATGGCTCGTAGGGGGGCCAGATGTGGTAGGGCCCATATCAAGAGTAATTGGGCCACCTGTAGGGACCGTACATACCTCGTTCCCCCTTGATGGTTGATGTGGAACACTATTGCCTGATTGTATCAGGACATGTTTGTGTTTGAGAACCGTCAGAAGGTTATTCAGGACTAGGTAAACTGTCTGAAGTTCTAGTACATTGATGTGCTCTTTCCTCCAGCGGGGGCACCACTCTCCCCATACTGACCTGTGTTGCCACACTGCTCCCCAGCTTGATCCAAGATGGCGTAGCAGTGTAGGCGTGTTTTTGTTCGTCCTCTCTTGTACTTTTGTATTTTTCGTATTTTTTGTATATATTTTTAAAAAAAATCTATCTCTTTTCGATTTTTAATTCGATTATACCTTCCGGTAACCTGCCTCACCCAATGTGATACGGAATCGCTATTATTTTTAACTTTGGAACACATTCAAGAACCTCCAGTAACTAACCAGCTAATCAGCTACAAGCTATTTAGTCATTTTTAGCCACTGCTAGCAGCCTTTACCTTCTGCACAGACACCAGCCCTGTTCTTAGCCTGGATATTACTCGCCAATCTACCAGCATCGGACTGTCTCTCCACAACAACGCCGGATTCCTGCCGTAATCCCTGAGCCACTACTTCTGATCCTCACAGCTAGCTTGCAGCTAGCTAGCTCACAGCTTGCAGCTAGCTAGCTCACAGCTAGCTTGCACCCTCCGTGGCACCCAGTACCGAAGCTATCCCTGAGGCCCACCCCCGGCCTACTCAGCTGTTTACCCGAACCCCACTCATACACGACTAGAGCCCAATACTCCACCGGATCCTTGCTGTTAACTCTGGACCTTGGCAAGGATGTGAAACTGAGTGTAAATGTATTTGGCTAAGGTGTATGTAAACTTCCAACTTCAGCGTGTATATATATATTTTTCAGAATATTAAACGTGTGTTCGCTTGTTTTGTACTGTTCTGTAGTTTCGACCCAATGATTCGTCTGATAAACAAAGAACTTGGCTCCAGCAGGCTCAGGCATTGATCAATTCTGGCGAGACATTCAATGACGTCATCTTCACAGAAGAATCAACCGTGCCCTTGAGTAATTTGCTCAAAATTGCTACAGAAAAAAAGGAAGAAGATCAAGCAAGTCGAGTCCCAAACATCCTCTCAAACTCCATGTGTGGGGCAATTTCTCGCCAGCACCAGGCCATATTTGATTTTTGATGGTAAGTGTGGCTATTTACAAAGCAAAAGGTACATAAAATATTGTAGCCTACACCTCACGGACTGCTATGTGTTCCACAATAATTCACGTTCAGTTTCATGGCTTCTCAAATTTCTTGATTTCTCTGTACTAAAGTTGGCTGTTAAGCTAAATGTATTTTTTTCTTCTCCAAATGCAGACAATGACCAAAACACACTGCCGCCCGGGTTTGTATTGCAAATGAGGGCATAAACTGGTCAATACATTGATAATCTCAGCAAAATTTTACTCGTGGTCGTGGAGCTGGGGGAAGTGCAAGTAAAATATAGTTTAAATAAACATCTGCATTTTGAATGTCTTTTTTCTCGTTATTTTATTAATGAAAGCATAAAGATGTTGATGAAGAAATACTGTACTGCTGTTTGAGTTCGAAATGTAACACTTTAGAGTACTTAAGCATCGAATACATTGCAAGTTGGGGGATGTTCACACCCACAGTAGCCGGGCTATAAAGAGTCTATTGTCCTGCTAATAGCATAAAGCTATTAGCATAAAACACCTGCTACAATACTACAGTACCCTTGTGAAACAAGTGTTTGAAAACCTGTTTTCAAAATCACTACTGTCCATCACTACTGAAATAAAAACACAGCACTCTTGTAACTTCCTGTTTAGAGTTTGGGATTTACAAATGTCGCTTTTCTTTACATTTTTCGTCAAATCCAGTTCGGATTTAAGTATAACTTTTGACTGACACTTTAGTGAATGGTCTAATGCTTTAATATTTTACATTTCTGGGGGCATTTTTCACGCCATTATTAGTACATTGTTTTAGTTTGAACGTGCAGACAAGCACAAGAACAGCAGGAACGTTCCCTAGTCACCTCCATTATTAGTGCAATGCCCCTAAAGTGTTGTTCTGTGCTACCCAGTGAGGCGGGTCTCCCCCCCTCTCCCCCCATAGGCTAGGTTTCTGTACGCTGCTCTGTGACCCGCCCGTGCCCCTGCCCCGTGCTTGAGCCTCGTGCGCCACTGCTATCTCAATGGATAAAGCTGGAGAACTGCAAGGCAATCTCATTGTGCGCCACTCGGGAGCCATGATCAATATATATTGTCCTGCTAATACCCATCCTAGAAATGTTGTTGCATTGTTCACAGCCTGCTACGCTTGTGAAAAACAGGGTTAATAATATATCTGTGAGAATATCTAAGGGGCTTTATATAATGCTAATAATTAATAATAATCGCTTGTTTAAAATAACGAGATTTGGAGATGATTTTGTTCAAATAACGTAAAGTGAGCGAGAAAAAGCCATTCTTGAACATGGGTGAGACAATGTTACTAATTTGTAAATAAAGCCAGTTCGTTATTTAGAATGATTAATTTCTGTATTAGAGGAGAGGAACCAAAAGCCGACCATTGCCTCATGGGTCTCCCGGTCGCAGCCGGCACAGTATTGAACCAACATCTGTAGCAACACAGTTTGCACTGCAATACAGTGTCTTAGACTGCTGCGCCACATGGGCACTGTTCAATGTGACTGTTGGGATTAGGCTACAGCACTACAGTAAGAGAATAATAATCTAACATTTCCACACCCTAATTGTAGTCTAAGTTTCTCTAAGAATAAAAACATTAACTCTTATGCTGAGCTGAGCATGAGTAGCTTGATGAATAAGTGCCCAGAGTAAACTGCCTGCTACTCAGTCCCTGAAGCTAAATATGCATATTATTAGTAGATTTGATAGAAAACACTCTCAAGTTTTCAAAACTGTTTGAATGATGTCTGTGAGTATAACAGAACTCATATGGCAGGCAAAACCTGAGAAAAAATCCAACCAGGAAGTGGGAAATCTGAGGTTTGCCTATCCAATATACTGTTTGGGTCATATGCACTTTCCAAGCTTCCACTAGATGTCAACATCTTTAAAACCTTGTTTGATGCTTCTAATGTGAAGAAGGGGGTATGGACTGTTTGAGTCAGGGCTCTGGAGAGTTAGCCGCGTTCCATCGCATTTCTACAGACAAAGGATTCTCCGGTTGAAACATTATTGAAGATTATGTTAAAAACATTCTACGTTTGACATGTTTCTACGAACTGTAATGGAATTTTTTTACTTTTCGTCTGGCCTGCGTCATCAATTTGGATTTTGGAAGTAAACGCGCGAACAAAAAGGAGTATTTGGACATAAATTATGACGTATTGAACAAAAAAAACATTTATGTGAACTGGGATTCCTGGAGTGCATTTTGATGAAGATCATCAAAGGTCAGTGAATATTTATAATGCTATTTATGACTTCTGTTACTCCAACACATGGCGTATATCTGTATGCTTGTTTTAGGTCTCTGACTCTGTACTCAGTTATAGCATGGTGTGCTTTTTCCGTAAAGTTTTTGAAATCTGACACACGGTTGCATTAAGGAGAAGTTTATCTAAAGTCCATGTATAATACTTGTATCTTTTACAATGTTTATTATGAGTATTCTGTAAATTGATGTGGCTCTCTGCAAAATCGCGGATGTTTTGAATGCAAAACATTACGAACATAACGCGCCAATGTAAACTAAGTTTTTGAATATAAATATGAACTTTATCGAACAAAACATACATGTATTGTGTAACATGAAGTCCTATAATGTCGTCTGATGAAGATCGTCAAAGGTTAGTGATTCATTTTATCTCTATTTCTGCTTTTTGTGACTCCTCTCTTTGGCTGGAAAAATGGCGTGTTTTTCTGTGCTAGGTACTGACCTAACATAATCGCATGGTATGCTTTCGTCGTAATGCCTTTTTGAAATTGACACTGTGGTTGGATTTACAACAAGTTTATCTTTAAAATGGTGTAAAATACTTGTATGTTTGAGAATTTAATTATGAGATTTCTGTTGTTTGAAGTCGCCCTGCACTTTCACTGGCTGTTGTCAAGTCGATCCCGTTGACGGGATCTCAGCCATAAGAAGTTTTTAATGTAACAACCATCTCATGTGTTTTTTTTCCGGTATTGGAAACAGTTTATTCCGTCTTAAATTGATCAATTATTTACATATTAGGATACCTGAGTTGGATTACAAATGTTGTTTGAAATGTTTGGACCAAGTTACTTGTTACATTCCTTGTAGGCATGTTAGGCGAATTGGTACAGGTTATTTCTGAATCAAACGTGCCAAATAAACAGACATTTTGGGATATAAAGAAGACTTTATCGAACAAACGACCATTGCAATAAAATGCAATAAAATGCAAATGAATTACTTAAAAATCATACAATTGATTTTTGGATTTTTGTTTAGATTCCGTCTCTCACAGTTGAAGTGTACCTATATAAAATTACAGACCTCTACATGCTTTGTAAGTAAGAAAACCTGCAAAATCGCAGTGTATCAAATACT
>NC_036855.1:42230937-42272285 GCF_002910315.2 Salvelinus sp. IW2-2015 | reverse complement strand
TGTTCTCCCCACTGTAGGTCCGTTATGGTGCAATCAATGTATTGTTTAATGTTGTGTAGTGGCTTTGCTGGAATGCATACATGTTTGGGGGGGGGGGGGGGTTTGCCCCACCAAGATTTACATGCTAAAATCGATCTATTTGACTCAGAGTTATTACATTTGGCACACACGTTCATGCAAGCTATTATGTTTTAGCTAGACTCTTGGAAAATGTTGGTTTGAAGACGTCCATCTATATATGCTATATACCTAATTTGGTCCAGAGGTTCTGGAGAAAATGGTGTTTAAAATTGTCAACATCATTACAAATGGTCCAAAATACATCAAAGGCATATTGAATGATCTGTTTGATGTTGAGTTCTGATATTTGGCAAGCATCGCAAGGAATACAGAAGTAGTTCATCCTAGGGTGGTGTGTCCAATTAGTCCTAATGGTGGCACATTGCTTGAACCCCTGCATTTCTGCTTGCAGCTTTAATGATTGTTATAACTATACCTATTCTGCCATTATTGTGAGAAAAAAAWATGAATTCTCGTGAGATAATAAGACCTAGGGGGATGCACATTTATGATGGTAAAGGGCCATGAGAACACCCTCTCATGCAATGCCATGCCAATTGGCCACATGGTGGCGCTATAGCATTGAACATTTTAAATGATCCAAGAAGCTGCAGTCCAAGACCTCCAGTGAAGTCATCATTGCGCACATCTGCTGTCATCATCTGCTGTCTACAGGTAATGTATTCCACCTCCTCCTTTTCCCACACTCCCTGTCCCTCCTCCTGTCATGGCCCTGCTTGCTCTGCTCTGTGTATGTCTGTAAGTTCTGAGGCATATTTTTTAGAGGTTTCTGGTAGTCAGCCACTCTGCTTTGTGTCAGTCTGTATGGTTAGGGCAGGCCTAATTTAGAATACTTAGGGCAGTTAAATAGAATACTTGCACTTGACTTGAGTGAGCTACGTTTTGAGCTACATTTTTAGGAGCGGGACGATTGGCAGACAGAGTAAAATAAATGTGTTATTAATAATTATTTCCAGTCGACTTAAAAATAGCATATGTACGACATACATTTCTTCGAAAGACAACTGTAACATGCTTCTCCGACCGTGCAGCCTGCAGGCTATTTAACTGAGAACACACATAGGATAGGTGCACCTGTTCTCACATGCCTGGCAAAAGACAGGAGGTAGGCTCCTGAACTTGAAGCAGCAAGAATTAGGCTATTAGTTTGTGAATATTGCGATAAAGAGGTGATTTTAATACAATAGATAAGGTATGCAAAACAGAAAGACAACCCTTTCGAAAACAATCTTGCATAGCTTTTAGGAGCAGGACGATTTGCAGGCATAGACAAATGCATTATCAATATTCAGTCAATGTTGGAGCCTCAACTATAGCTTATCATAGAAAATTACTTTCCTTGACAAGACAACTGCGTCATGCTATTGCGCCCATAAAGCATAGAGGCTATTTTATTGAGACCATACAGAGGCACATTTATCTCACATGTCCGGAGTGACTTAAAATCAGTGCATTTACCTAAAACAACAAGATATCATGTAAAACAATGACATATCACCATCATTACAAGTAAAGTGTTTGCAATGAAAAGCATCATCACAGCCAAGTCTGTACAGGACAGGAAGAATCAAATTACAGATGCTGTAATCTAATTACTAAATGACATATTGGGTTGTTACATAGGCTACATGTTCTGGTGAGATCTGTGTCACGTGCCAATCCCATTTCCTGTTGAGCTGTCCCACTTCAGTGGAGCAAATTCCATGTCTGAACAGATTGATACACAGTTTAAGTTATTGATTCCAGTTGGCAAGCCATGCAGTAGGTAACAACTTACTATTACATTACTACATCTACTAGTCTGCTATTATATCATGAGACTTTTTTTATTTTTGATATCTCTCTCTCTCCTGCGCTCTCTCGAAGTGGCGGCAGAGATCAGGATTAACCTGACTGAGGAGCATTCTCAGTCCACCTTCAACATCCTGTCTCACAGGAAGGACCAGCCATCCATGTATGAACAGCTCCGGGACATCTTCATCGACAACATCTAGAGGTACCCACAAGTGGTGCACTCAAACATCTTACGCCCACATAGGTGTAGGGTGAAGTTGGCTCTAGATGTGGATCTTGGGTCAGTTTTGCATCTTCCCAACTAATCGTTAAAGTTAGGATTGCGGTTAGGACTCCCACATACACCTGGGAGGCCCCCCCCAATTGATTACTTATAGCATTAAACAACCTTACTCCCTTTCTCTCTATCTCAGGTGTCAAAGTAGAGGCTTTCCTGGCCAGCCTGTCCAACCGTCTCTATATCTCCCAGGAGAATAACAAGTAAGACACATTTCTGTGTTCTTTTTTAACATGATGATGATGATGATGAAGATTACTGGGGATATGATGACGAGATCCCTTATTGCCCATTTTACTGATGATAGCACTGCTACCCATGATTGACCAATTCATTGTCTCTCTCCCCCTTTTACTTTTACATTTATTTTTTATTTTTTATTATTTATTCTTTAACTAGGCAAGTCAGTTAAGAACAAATAATTTTTTACAATGATGGCCTACACCGGCCAAACCCGGACGACGCTGGGCCAATTGTGCGCCGCCCTATGGCACTCCCAATCATGGGCGGTTGTGATACAGCCTGGATTCGAACCAGGGTGTCTGTAGTGACACCTCCAGCACTAAGATCCCTCAGGAACCCTGTTACTAATGATAACCTTGCCCATGAATGATTGACTCACACTCTGACCAATCCGGTGTTTCTCTCTCTCCCTTTTACTAATGATAACACTACCTATTATTTGACAGCCACTCTGACCAATCCGTTGTCTCTCTCTCTCTCCCAGAGAGGCCACCTGATCCTGGACCACACAATCAGGGCGCTGGGTCACATCGGGCTGGCTCTGAGGGACACTCACCGAGTTATGGAGCCCATCCTGCAGCAGAAGTTCTGCCAGCCGCCCTCTCAATGTTCTCATCACCAACTGGGCTGCATGGTCATCACAGGCAATGTGAGTTGTCCATGCACGCACGCAAACAAATTTCCCCCTCAGTGAATTCACTCCCTTCTCTCTCAGTAAACTCACTTCCCCCTCTCTTCCTCTCTCTCTCTCCGTGGCCCTGTGTGGCTCAGTTGGCAGAGCATTAGAGCATGGCACTTGGGTTCGATTTCCACTGGGGCCACCCATACGTAAAATGTATGCATGGATGACTGTACGCGCTTTGGATAAAAACATCTGCTAAATGGCAAATACTATATATATTCTCCTTAGCAGTATATCTACCAGGAAATGTGGAACCTGTTTCAGCAAATCAGTGTGAACGCCAGATCAGTGGTGAACTACTCCACTAAGGACTACAGAGACCATGGATACAGGTGGGTTTTTCCTCAAAGGAGTACAAATACCATCATGGGTGTCAAAAGGGCTTCATGGGCTTTCATGAAGTGTTGAAATGACAAAGTTGTGTGCGGTATTTGTGTATACTGCAGACACTGCTCCCTGGCTGTGATCAATGCTATGGCCAATATCTAAGTCAATCTCCAGCAGGTGTACCTACTGGTTTAGGAGCTGTTTGTCCTGTTTGTCCAATGGAGACCACTTTAGAAACATGTTTCATCTGAAGAGTTTTGGCAAATAAATGTTGACTTGAATAAATGAGGTAATACTGTAATAACAAGTGTCTTATAGTGATTTCCCCTCCTCCTTCAGGCATCCAGCAGTGCAGGCAACCTTGGGGTTCTTATTCCAGTCATTGCTGTGTTGTACTGTATGCTATCTGTGCAAAGTGTCTTCCCATTTTGCCTGATTTCCTGACTTGAACCATTGGTGCTCAAATCACTCATTCGCACTTAGATAGGCAATCGTCTATCGACGATGATTGACAGCCATAATCCTATTTGCTTAGCCTATTTCAATAAATATGTTATGTACAGAACACAAAAGAGGTATGTGGGCCAGGCAGAGCAGAGAATTCCACCAAAGCAGCACAAAATGTCTCGTCAGAAAGTATTTGTTTTCTCTCTCTCTGTCGAATGCATGGGCCTTAGACTAAACCTATTTCTTTATAACGGACACTCCTTAACTGTATTGTGTCTGTTTAAATTTTTTTACTTATATTCCCATCTCTTTCCAGTCGATAGGCTATGAATGACTTTGGGCTATAGGCTCCACTTTCATTGTTTTATTGTTTTAAACCATGAATAAATCTAACAGAGTTCCWGCTCAAAAAGTTGTTTTAATAGACTAAAAATGTAAAGTAGTCAGGGGACTAACAATAAGAGAGAACAAACCATATCGAATGAAAAGTTTAATCAAGCATATTAAGAAGGAAATCATCCATGCGAGGCTAGGAAAATCCCTCCATGCGAGGTTGAAAACCAAATAGCCAATAAACTATCCTCCTACTAAGCTTATTCTGAAAGCTTCAAGACAAGTTCAAGTTATGAACATTAGCCTATTTACCAAATATTCTAGATTAAAAAGGTGTTGTCCTAAAGTTGCCGCTTTCAAAAAGAAGAAGAATGAAAGTCTATAAGCCCAGCAGTGTTCCCCCTTTATTCATTTAGCAGTAGCGGGCCGCCGACACTGCTAAATCGTTGCCAAAACATTTTCAGTGGTAAAACATTGTCAGTCTAAACGTATATGACTAACACCAGATATAAACTATGTAGAAAAGATAAAGGAGCTATATACTGTATTTTTAAATAAAATCATCGTTGAAAACTAACAATCACCAATGAAAATAGACTGTCAGAAAATCTAACATAAAAAAATGTCATGGCATGGGGCCTCCCAATTGATTTTGTTATAATGTTTCCTCACTCAAATTGCATGAGAACATGGTAAAATGTGTACAATTTTAAAACTGCTAATTTTCTTTCAGCCCAATTGCAAAATGTGTAGAATTGCAGGAAATGAGCTTTATAAACTGATTTCAAAGATGGTACAAAAAAAACATGTTTTTTTCCTTGTGTTATCTTTTACCAGATCTAATGATATTATATTCCCCTACATTAATTTCACATTTCCACAAAGTTCAAATTGTTTCCTTTGTCACGATCGTCGTCAGGGTGGAAATAACAGGACCAAGGTGCAGCGTGGTCAGCGTACATTTTCCCTTTATTTTTAAATGTCGCCAACAAAACAATAAACAACAAAATGAACGTGAAGCTCCGTAAGGCTATACATGCATTAACGAAGACTAAGGTGGAAAAACAGGCTGCCTCAGTATGATTCCCAATCAGAGACAATGATAGACAGCTGTCCCTGATTGAGAACCATACCTGGCCAAAACATAGAAACAGAAAACATAGAAATAAAGAAACTAGAATGCCCACCCTAGTCACACCCTGGCCTAACCAAAATAGAGAATAAAAGCCTCTCTATGGCCAGGGCGTGACATCCTTTCTAATGGTATCAAGAATATGCATTTCCTTGCTTCAGGTCCTGAGCTCCAGGCAGTTAGATTTGGGTATGTCATTTTCGACGAAAATTTGAAAAAAAGGGTCCGATCCTTAACCGGTCTCCTCCACTTCATCTACACTGTTTGAATCAATAAAGGATCATAGCTTTCTCCTGGATTCACCTATGTCATGGAAAGAGCAGGTGATCCTAATGTTTTGTGTATAGTGTATATACGGGCAGCTTCATTAAATAGTCCCCTTAAAACACCTGTCTCAATGTCAACAGTGAAGAGGCGACTCTGGGATGCTGGCAGAGTTGCAAAGAAAAAGCCATATCTCAGACTGGCCAATAAAAAGAAAATATTAAGATGGACAAAAGAACACAGACACTGGAGAGAGGAACTCTGCCTAGAAGGCCAGCATCCCGGAGTCGCCTCTTCACTGTTGATGTTGAGACTGGTGTTTGGCAGGTACTATTTTTAATAAAGCTGCCAGTTGGGGACTTGTGAGGCGTCTGTTTCTCAAACTAGACAGTCTAATGTACTTGTCCTCTTGCTCAGTTGTGCACCGGGGCCTCCCACTCCTCTTTCTATTCTGGTTAGAGACAGTTTGCGCTGTTATGTGAAGGGACTAGTACACAGCGTTGTACCAGATCTTCAGTTTCTTGGCAATTTCTCCCATGGAATAGCCTTAATTTCTCAGAACATGAATAGACTGACGAGTTTCAGAAGAAAGGTCTTTGTTTCTGGCCATTATGAGCCTGTCATCTAACCCACAAATGCTGATGCTCCAGATACTCAACTAGTCTAAAGAAGGACAATTTTATCGCTTCTTTAATCAGAACAACATTTTTCAGCTGTGCTAACATAATTGCAAAATGGTTTCTAATGAGACTTTTAAAATGATCAACTTGGATTAGCTAACACAACGTGCCATTGGAAAACAGGAGTGATACTTGCTGATAATGTGCCTCTGTATGCCTATGTAGATATTCGATAAACAATCAGCCGTTTCCAGCTACAATAGTCATTTTCAACATTAACAATGTCTACACTGTATTTCTGATCAAATTGATGTTATTTTAATGGACAAAAATGTGCTTTTCTTTCAAAAACAAGGACATTTCTAAGTGACCCCAAACTTTTGACTGGTACTGTATACAGTACCAGTCAAAAGTTTGGGCACCTACTCATTCAAGGGTTTTTCTTTATTTTTACAAATTTCTACATTGTAGAATAATAGTGAAGACATCAACACTATGAAATCACACATATGGAATCATGTAGTAACCAAAAAAGTGTTAAAGTTTTTAGTTTTTATTTGAGATTCTTCAAATAGCCCTTTGCCTTGATGACAGCTTTCCACACTCTTGGCATTCTCTCAACCAACTTCATTAGGTAGTCACTTGGAATGCATTTCAATTAACAGGTGTGCCTTGTTAAAAGTTAATTTGTGGAATTTCTTTCCTGCTTAATGCGTTTGAGCCAATCAGTTGTGTTGTGACAAGGTAGGGGTGGTATACAGAAGATAGCCCTATTTGGTAAAAGACCAAGTCCATATTATGGCAAGAACAGCTCAAATAAGCACAGAGAAACGACAGTCCATCATTACTTTAAGACATGAAGGTCAGTCAATGCGGAAAATGTTAATAACTTTGAAAAAGTTTCTTCAAGAACAGTCGCAAAAACCATCAAGCACTATGATGATACTGGCTCTCATGAGGACCACCACAGGAAAGGAAGACCCAGAGTTACCTCTGCTGCAGAGGATAAGTTCATTGGAGTTACCAGCCTCAGAAATTGCAGCCCAAACAAATGCTTCACCGACTTCAAGTCACAGACACCTCTCAACATCAATTGTCTAGAGGAAACTGCGTGAATCAGGCCTTCATGGTCGAATTGCTGCAAAGAAACCACAAGAGCAATGGACATTAGACCGGTGGAAATCTGTCCTTTGGTTTGTTGAGTCCAAATTTGAGGTTTTTGTTTCCAACCACCGTGTGAGATGCAGAGTAGGTGAACGGATGATCTCTGCAGGTGTGGTTCCCAATGTGAAGCATGGAGGAGGAGGTGTGATGGTGTGGGGGTGCTTTGCTATTGACACTGTCAGTGATTTATTTAGAATTCAAGGCACACTTAACCAGCGTGGCTACCATAGCATTCTGCAGCAAAACACCATCCCATCTGGTTTGCACTTAGTGGGACTATCATTTGTTTTTCAACAGGACAATGACCCAACAGGTGCCAGGTTGTGTAAGGACTATTTGACCAAGAAAGAGAGTGATTGAGTGCAGCCTCAGATTTTTGGCTCCCGAGTGGCGCAGTGGTCTAAGGCACAGCATGTCAGTGCTAGAGGCGTCACTACAGACCCTGGTTCGATTCCAGGCTGTATCACAACCTACCGTGATTGGGCGTCCCACAGGGCGCCGCACAATTGGCCCAGCGCTGTCCGGGTTAGGGGTTGGCCGGGGTAGGCTGTCATTGTAAATAAGAATTTGTTCTTAACTGGCTTGCCTAGTTAATTAAAGGTTAAAAAAAATCTGATGACCTGGTCTCCACAATCACCTATCCTCAACCCAATTTTTTTTAACCTTTCTTTAACTAGGCAAATCAGTTAAGAACAAATTCTTATTTACAATGACGGCCTAGGAACAGTGGGTTAACTGCCTTGTTCAGGGGCAGATGACAGATTTTTACCTTGTCAGCTCGGGATTCAATCTAGCAACCTTTCATTTACTGGCCCAACGCTCTAACCACTAGGCTACCTGTGGCTACCTGATGGTGGAGGGAAGGAAAAGCAGCCTACAAGTGCACATCATATGTGGGAACTCCTTCAAGACTATTGTAAAAGCATTCCAGGTGAAGCTGGTTGAGAGAATGCCAAGATTGTGTAACGCTGTCATCAAGGCAACGTGTGGCTACTTTGATGAATCTAAAATATAGAATATTTTGTGTGTGTGAGATGGATCTGATGGTGCCATTACATACCAACCCAAAAAGATCTGAGCTCCATCTAATTAGAGTTTAACTCAGCCGACAAATATTTACTATTTGCAAAATATGTAACTGGGTTTTTATCTTGGAGCTTTTGTTTTCACCCTTTATTGGAAAGCTTACTGTATTTGTAAGTTTTCTTAATTTTAACATAAGATATGTCATTTTAGCAGATGATTTTATCCAAAGCGACGATACATTTTACATATGGGTGGCTACTGGAATCGAACCAACAATCCTGGCATTGCAAGCGCTACCGACTGAGCCAGACCGGACAATTTTGAATTAGGTAATTTTTTTGTATTGCTGAAAATGTACTAGAGAAAGAAATGTTGCACCTGCATTTTAACTTGTAAAGCGTTTAAATGTTTGTCATACAACACAAAAGCATTTTCAACAGTCTCAAATGCTTTTGTATATCATTTTATCTAACATTCTAGACAGAACTTTACATACACAGGTTTGCTAAACACTTTTCAGAAAATCCAAACATCCAACATAAAAAAAACTAAACAAGAAAGTCATGGTCAAATTGACTATATTGTTTTCCCCTAAAACATTTATTGAATAGCCAAAGCTTAGTGTTTCAAGTCGAACAACTTCCACTGTAGATGTATAGAGAGATGGAACATTAACAGACAGCAAATATCAACACTCCTGACTAACCTCTCTCAGACACAGGTTCATACAGTTCGCCATGACAGCTAATAGTCCCATTGTAGGATCAGCAGAATTGGTTACCAGGCCAATATTTTTGAAACGGCTTCCTACTTTGGGTGAATGCTAGCTGAAAAGGACATTTTAAAAGATAGTTCATAAAAAAAAAAGTATTTTGTTAATTAGTCCACTGTTAATACAATCCCCCAAAAAGTATTAATGTTAGTAGGTACATTTTTCTAGATAGAATGAACTACAGAGTTACCAAGCGTTTAGCTCTGTGAGGGGTCGACCACGCGGCCCATGAAGACGAGGCAGTCTGTGCGGTGCTCATAGATGAGGAAGAGGAATGGCCGGTCTATAACGAATCGTATCTGTGAGGAGAGGGGCATGAAGCCCACCTGGGTCAGGGCCGCAGCCTCCGTCCCCTCCTCGTTCACCGTGATCGTCCCCTGGTGCTTCAACTGGTGGGGAGAGAAGAGAGAGAATCGAGTTATGACCCAATCGAGTTATGACCCAATCTTATCTAACATTATTAGATAGCAAAAAAAATATTTGGCCTTGACAGCGTATTGCTGGTGTTAGCATCGAGCAGTGAAAGTTAAGATTGTGGTGTTTGCTCTCTTGGAGGTTTGTTTACCCAGTTAATTGCGATCTTCTCTGAAGTCATCCCAGTGAAGTCACCCCTCTCCTCAAAGAGGTCTGTGAGGCCCATCTCCTTAAGGTTGTCTATCAGGTCATAACTCTGCTCCAGCTTAAACCTGGGGAACACCACCTCACGCGTCCTTGGGTAGAGACCAATACAGAATATACTCTTTAGACCCTTAGAGTGGTTTCAGAAAGTATTCATATCCCTTGACTTATTCTACATTATCTCACCCATCTACACACAATACCCCATAATGACCTCACCCATCTACACACAATACCCCATAATGACAAAGTGATATTTTCTTTTAGAAATGTATTGAAAATGAAATACAGAAATATCGAATTTACACAAGTATTCACACCCCTGAGTCAATACTTTGTAGATGCACTTTTGGCAGTGATTACAGCTGTTTCTGGGTACGACCTTTCCACTCCTGAAATGTGCAACATTTACCCATTTTTATTATTTTTTAAATCTTCAAGCAGAACTAGGTTTTCCTCTAGGATTTTGCCTGTGCTTAGCTCCATTATGTCTAAGCTTGAAAAAATGGAGAGTGTTACTCAGTAAGTGGATTTGCCCATAACACTTTGTATTCAGGGCAAAAACGTAATTGCTTTGCGACATTTTTTGCAGTATTACTTTAGTACCTTATTGCAATGAAGTTGCATGTTTTGGAATATTTGTACTCTGTACAGGCTTCATTCTTTTCACTCTGTCAACTAGGTTAGTATTGTGGAGTAACTATAATGTTATTGAGCCATCCTTGGTTTTCTCCTATCACAGCCATTAAACTCTGTAACTGTTTTAAAGTCAACATTGGCCTCATGGTGAAAATCCCTGAGCTGTCACCTTCCTCTCTGGCAACTGAGTTAGGAAGAACGCCAATATCTTTGTTGCGACTGTTTGTATTGATGCATGATCCAAAGTGTAATTTATAACTTCATCATTCTCAAAGGGATATTCAATGTCTGTTTTTTAAATAGTTTTTTATCTACTAATCTGTGTTTTAAATTCACTGCTCGACTGAGGGACCTTAGAGATCATTTTATGTGTGGGGTACAGAGATGAGGTAGTCATTCAAAAATCATGTGAAACACTATTATTGCATACAGAGTGAGTCCAAAAAATGTATTATGTTACTTGTTAATTAAGCACATTTTCACTCATTAACTTATTTAGGCTTGCCATAAAGGGGTTGAATACTTATTGACATTTGAGCTTTTCACTTTTTATAAATTTGTAAAAAAATCWAAAAACATAATTCTACTTTGACATTATGGGGTATTTTGTGTAGGCCATTGACAGAAAACATCTCTATTTAATAAATGTTAAATTCACGCTGTAACACAACAAAATCTGGAAAAAGTGAAGGGGTGTGAATATTTTCTGAAGGCACTGTGTCTCTTATCCCATAGCTTCCATAATGTGGTACTTTTGGCCCTATACTCTAACCTAGTGGTCATATTTTGTTCATAACTTTACAGTGTTTATTCCTGTTCACCTTGGGCCAGGTCTTGGGCCAGGTCTGCTCACATGTTGGTCAAGTTTTGTCTGGAATGGCCACCTGTTGTCTTGTATGGTCATGTGTACTGTTCTCTTTTATCATGTATGCCTGTCAGTCWGTCAGGTTCTTACCTATTGGTCAGATGTGACCAGGTGTGGTCATATGTTCTCACCTGTTGGTCATGTTGCTGAGCCATTTGTTGACCACTGTGGGGGAGATCTCTTGCTCCAGGTTCCTCATGCCGGAGATCTTCCTGGGCAGGGCGATGAGCATGCTGATGTTCCCCACATAGGGGAGCTAGAAGAATCATGACGATAAAGATATGATCATCTTTTTTATGACGGTCTTCATCCATAACCGTCGGTTACACATTTATACGGTAATTGTGCCAGCCCTATACTGTAGGCCTATATTGCACTGCACTGAATCTTCTTTTTTATATATAGCTCACTTCCCTGAACTAAATGTCTACCACCCACCTGTAGGATGTCACACTGCAGTTCGTGGTCTGCAGCCGCCAGGTAGTTCCCTTTCTTCTGCATCATTGGCACTCGAACATTTATTTTCTCATTCACACGGAAGTTCCGGTAGTGAGTCATCTCCTTTGGGAATTTCTGCTCCCACGTACCTGTTTGTGTGGGTGGGGATTTGTTGTTTGTGTGGGTGAGATATTGTTTGGCTTGTGTCAATAAGATGTTTCTCAATTTTCTTACAAAGAGAGGATTTTAAGTTCGTTGTTAAATCCTAGGCCTGATGGAAATGTAATATAGACCATAATGTATCACTTTAAAAGATTTAAGACTTAATGTTGACAAAATATAATCAGAGACAGACAGATACTTGGTGCTTGGTCCATAGACATGGCATAGTTGAGGCTTATTGCTCTGATGTTGTCTTTACCTTTAAAGTAGAGGTAGTTGAGCAGCATCAGCACCATATTGGGGTCCACATTTTTTAGTGGTTCTCTGATCAGTCCTTTGGTCAGCTTTGAGATGCGCCGGTTAGCCTTGTCCAGAAACGCCTTGTCCCTGAAGTCCACCGATTGGGGCTCTGCAAAATAGTATGCCTTGGTGTCTGCCCGGAAACTCGGTTCCACCGCCACCTCCTTTTTCACGTACAGGTCATTAACGGATCGCAGCGTGTACCCGAAATTGCGTCGGAAGAGTCTGTGTGTGAGCTTCCGGAACAGCTTGTGCACCGTGGCGTTGTCGTAGTGATTGCTGGCGTTGACGAAATTGGCGAATCCCAGCACCCGGTAGAGCTGAGAATGTGTTCCAGGCCCCGCTCCCAGTGACATCATGCCCATGGCGATGGAGATTCCGGCGGGCGCCAGCAGAATGTTGTGGGTCTGGTTGACCTTGTTCCGAAGGCTGCGGTAGAGGTTGAAGCCAAAGTGGGCGTTGACCACGTTGATTCGTTGGAGGCGTGAGCGGTCGTGAAATAGGCTCAGGAGTCGGGCGCGCCGCGTCTTTGGATCTGAGGGTTCAGCGAAGATGTCGATATACGGAGCGGGAGTTGCGATCTCATCAATCTCATCCCCCTCACTGTAATAATATAAATATTATGAAAATATGGTCATTTAGCAGAAGTGTTTAATCCAAAATGATTTACACAGTCAATCAAACCCACAAGCATGCACCATGCTCCAACCACTGCAATCAATGGATTTTGTGTCTATGGAGCGTCCCAGTGCTTAAATCCCTTTCATCACCCACCTGTAGTCGTCCCCTCCCTCAGCCAGGATTTTGTCAAAGTCGATGTAGTCTTCGTCCTCAAAGCCTTCCAGGGGAAGATCATTGGTCACAGTGTTCTCTTTGTGGAACTCCAGAGGAATGTTCTCCATGTCCAGAGCTCCACCCTGGCCGAGGCCTCGTGGGTCCGGCTCAGTGTTTGGGGTCGGACTCTGGTCATAGAAGCTGAAGTGAGAGCCCAGGTCCTTGACCCCGGCGAGAGATGGACCGACAAGGACACAGGACACAGCGATGACCGTGACAACCCACATCCTGACACGGACACAGCAGACAGATATAGAAGGCGACAGACTAGAAACACTGGATTTAGGTTATTTTGAGTCACAATAGAAAAGTGTGATCAATCTCCTCGAGCTCTGTCTGTCGTGATGAGCTCAAGGAGATTGATCACACTTTTCTATTGTGACTCAAAATAACCTAAATCCAGTGTTTCTAGTCTAAGTCTTCAGAAAAGGAATCAGTCACAACCCACCATTTGAGAAACACTGACCTAAGGTATTTATCAAGAACAATGATCAATATCAATAGCAACATGCTTAACCTTCTTTTGGTTGAAGGCATACACACTAAAGAACATCCAAACTTCTTCAAAAAGGTATTCAGCAGTTGTTCAAAACTCGCAAACATTTCTGCTTAATTTCAGAGGAACTTTTCAGTTAATAAATAGGAGTTATGTACGAACACGACAGTGATAGTCTTTATCTTGTTAGGATTCATGAATTTGACGGCAGTCAGTCAAGGACTCTAAAATGGCTTACCTGTGCGTTCTCTGTGATGGCGGGAACTGGTCTGTTTGCAACACTGTGAAGAAAGAGCAGAAAGCCCAAACTGAACTTTGATGTCCTCTTACCCTGAACAAATAGCTCAGATCAAACAACAGTGTACAAAGTGCTGCATCCGTCTGAAATCTTTAACTCTGCCCCAGTCACTTGATCACTTAATACTGTATCTGTATTTTTTGTCCGAATTTTGTCCATTTAACTGGTAACTTTAATTGATACTTTAATTGACGTATCAGATTATTGGAGATTACACAGTTTTACACATTTAATCATTAATACAGTAAAAATGTGCTATTTTGTGAAAAAAAGTTTTACATGAAGTTAATGATATGCCCATACATTGTTACTCTAGATTTTACAATGCCATTGCAATCCAGATTCACTGGCCTTCGTTGGAAAATAAGTTATTATTTCTCATGGCACCGTGGACCACTGAGTTCTCCTCAGTGACATTCAATCTCTGTCTCTCCCTCTGTCATCCATCTATACCTGTGCAAAGCCTGTGGGCTAGCGATAATGCTCCCAGCCCGTCTCCCCTTTGTTTCCGGCTGTCTGAATAAAGTGTGAAATTAAAAAATGTTTCACAAAAACCTCTCTATCCATTTCCATTTTCTCTTCCTTTACTGCTGACCAGACGGCTGCTGCCAATCATTGAGGCTAAGCCACTCCTTCAGAAGCTCTTGAGGGACTTCTGGCTGTACTCTGTTGCAGGGATGCAAACTGTTGAGGCCCCAAAAAGGTGACTGAAACATGCAAAAAAAACATCCCTGCTAGGGGGAAATGCAGGTTTAACTAATTAAACAACAAAGAAAATGATCTACATGATCAGTCTCTGTGTTTAAAATAAAAAGCTCATGTGAAACTAACTCACAGCTAAAAAATGTAAAGAAAGCAATCCAATGTTATTTGTTGCTTAGACTTTACTGCAAATGATACTCAAGTATTGAGAAAAAAACAATACACTAATATTGCAGTTAGCCATTACAGCCTTTATAATAGAATGCTTGTGACCAGACACATCTAAATATTGCACTTGGGAAAAAAACATCTTCAAGTAGAAGTAGAATGAAACAAACAGGCATTCTATTTTTGCTCTATTATAGTGGCCCGATATAGTAGACATCGATGAAGTGCACAAGGCTACATGTGTGCAAAAATAACGTTCACCGAGTTAAACATTAAATAATCCCCCCTCACTCACACACAAGTGTCAAGTTCAATACAACAAAAGCAATATCTTCGGGCTACACTGCACATGATTACATTGTACACTTTCTGCCTGTGGACATCTGTTCTACAATGTGCCAGCAGAGCATGATACCCTTTGTTGGCATAATTGATCTCGTTCAGGCAGAGAGTATACCTGGCATACCCCTTTTTATCCACTGTATTGAAAAAGTGAGAAAGAGGGAAAGTGAGTGGTGTTCCTTTCACCATAGTGGCATCCAGCTTAAGCCAGGCCCAGCTCCAGCTACACTTGATCCCTGAATTCCCTTGTTTAACAAGCAAAGTCTAATTTTCACCTAATTCTCTCATTCTGAAAATTAACCACATAGTGTAGTAGTTCACAGATAGTAGTTAGTTCATTAGCTAGTTAAAACTAGTTAACATTTCACACAGATTGCCAGGGTCCAGTAAGCAACTAACACATTATAACTTGAGGAACGGCAAGGGGTCATATACCAGTTAATACTATAGCGAATTGGTTAGGTCACTAACGTTAGCTCATCTGATGTTGTAAMGTTAGCTAGCTAACGTTACAACATCAGATGAGCTAACGTTAGTAACTAACTAGCTAGCTAACGTTAGATGTCTGAATTTATTAGCCAGCAAATTTTCACACCATAAACTGAATTATTTGATCAGTTAAGTTGGCTAATGTTGCTCAACATTTCTCTGGCTAGCTAACGGGGAATTCGATCMAGCTAGCAAGATACTTAACAATGCTAACAATACTTGTTCCACCACACTTTCTCCCTCAACTCAAACTTTCCAAATGCTAGTTGTTTTTCGATTACAGCTCATGAAGTACACTTCATCACCTTCGTTATCGTTCAGGAGATGCCCTGCTGTAACTGGCAAACTGCTTTTCCACTCTCTGCTGTCTTTCCAGAGCGCAAGCTGATGCTGTAACTAGCAAATTGGTTGTCTCTTCTCTCTTCAGTCGCATGATGCATTCTGTTATGAGAATGATTGGCTGACCCTTGGATACAGCCAGTATTGCTCCAAACCTCTCATTGGATCTATATGAATCATGTAGGTCACCTATTTTGGATTCAAAACAGCTAATTTCGCTGAAAGGTTACTAGTTTGCATCTCCGTTGTTGTCATGGCCTTTGCTGTGGAGGGCTTGGGTCTGTGGCCAGAGGAGTGGTATGAGGGAGTGTGTGAGATCGCCACCAAGTCTCCTCTCCTCATTTTCCCCAGCGGTGAACCGCTCCACTCCGAGAGTACAACTCTACCAGACACACACACACAGACACACACAAAGACCAGCACAGTCATGTGGTCAAGTCACCTACCCTAAATGATGGCACCTGTATCTTTATTGGAACTCTACTTGTCCCTTTCGAAGTCTAACTTTACCTGTCTCCTTTCTGTAAGTATAACTACCTGTCTATCATCAAGGTCGAGCTTAGTGACCTACAATCCACCATCATCAACTTGTTAGACCCCTCCCCTGAAGGATCTGCTCTGATCAACAAACTAGACTTCGCCATGTCAACGTACCTACTGTCTGTTTACAGGCTAGAGTACATGAGGTGATGTTCCAGTACTTTGAGGACAAAGACATCCAGAAGGACAAATCGGGTGGGTGTAATTTTCTATTATGGATCCCATTAGCTTCTGCCAAAGCAGCAGCTACTCTTCCTGGGGTCCAGCAAAATTAAGGCAGTTTATACTATTTTAAAACATTACAATACATTCACAGATTTCACAACACACTATGTGCCCTCGGGCCCCTACTCCACAACTACCACATATCTACAGTATTAAATCCATGTGAATGTATAGTGCGTGTGTGTGTGTGTGTGTGTGTGTGTGTGTGTGTGTGTGTGTGTGTGTGTGTGTGTGTTGTGTGTGTGTGTGTGTGTGTGTGTGTGTGTGTGTGTGTGTGTGTTGTGTGGTTGTGTGTGTGTGTGTGTGTGTGTGTGTGTGTCTGTGCCAATGTTTGTGTTGCTTCACAGTCCCCTCTGTTCCATAAGGTGTTTTTTCAATCTAATTTTACTGCTTGCGTCAGTTACTTGATGTGGTATAGAGTTCCATGTAGTCATGGCTCTATGTAGTACTGTGTGTCTCCCATAGTCTGTTCTGGATTTGGGGACTGTGAAAAGACCTCTTGTGGCATGTGTTGTGGGGTATGCATGGGTGTCCGAGCTGTGTGCCAGTAGTTTAGACAGACAGCTCGGTGCATTCAAGATATTAATACCTCTCATAAATAAAAGTAGTGATGAAGTCAAACTCTCCCCCACTTTCAGCCAGGAGAGACTGACATGCATATTATTAATATTAGCTCTCTGTGTACATCCAAGGGCCAGCCGTGCTGCCTTGTTCTGAGTCAATTGCAATTTTCCTAAGTCCCTTTTTTGTGGTACCTGACCATGGGACTGAGCAGTAGTCAAGGTGCGACAAAACTAGGGCCAGTAGGACCTGCCTTGTTGATAGTATTCTTAAGAAGGCAGAGAATCACTTTATTATATAGACATCTTAGCTACTACTGCATCAATATGTTTTGACCATGACAGTTTACAATCTAGTGTTACTCCAAGCAGTTTAGTCATCTCAATTTGCTAAATTTTCACATTATTTATTACAAGATTTAGTTGACATTTAAGATTTAGTGAGTGTTTTGTTCCAAATATAATGCTTTTAGTTTTAGAAATATTTAGGGCTAACGTATTCCTTGCCACCCACTCTGAAACTAACTGCAGCGCTTTGTTGAGTGTTGCAGTCATTTCAGTCGCTGTAGTAGCTGACGTGTATAGTGTTTAGTCATCCACGTACATAGAAACTCTTTACCTTTTACTCAAAGTGAGTGGCATGTTGTTAGTAAAAATTGAAAAAAGCAAGGGGCTTAAATGGCTACACTGTTATCTGTGTTATAATGTTTTATATTGATTGTATATACGTTTTTGCTCCTCGTGAGGTAGATGACCAGGGTTTTTTTCTGTTTCTGATTCAATGTATCATTAGGTTTGATGCAGTGTGTGATCTGTGTTGCTGATAGAATCTTCAATGTCTTCCTCAAAATTATGGCTGAAAAGGTAGGTGTGCTCTTAACCTTTTCACATGTGAGTTCCAAATATCTCTAAGGGTCGTCCCAGCATGAGTTTTTTATACGTGATGTCAAAATGCGCTCACTATTCCAACATGTGATTGTTACTCAACAGGACAGTTAATCCGCGCTGCCCTCAAACTAAGGCACTCTGCCTGCTTTTATTTATAGGCTGTTTCATATTGTCAATTTCAAGTTGTATTTTCTAACAACAGTTTGAATTGAGGTGTGTTCCGCCTCCTCATTAATTCACATAGGCCATTTCACATTTGTGGACAATAATTTTTGGGGGGCATTACTGAGCCGGAAAAACTTCCCCAAGCACTTCGCCATTGTTTACGCAGATCAAGTATGCAGACATTTGCGTATCTCCAGTCAGAACAGAACCTGCATAAACCTTTTCACATTTTCCGGCTGGTGCCCGCATCATCTTCATTGCTGTTTTCATTACTACATGATAATAACTTTGGAGATGTGTGCGTTTCTACCAACGTAAATGCCTTATTACATTCTAATAGTTTCTGTATGTCATTTCTACTGTTGCTCACTGTATGTATTGAGCATAATATATTTGTGTGTACTCCTTATAACCGTGGACACGCAAGGTAACATTACTAACTTCATAACCTTTATGGTGTTATACTCAGTCGTGCTTATATAGCTAGCTACATTCTTCTATTAGCTCTGTAAAACAATGCTAATTGCGGCAGGGAAATATCAGTTGTGTTGTCTTTTGAAGCTACCCTGGCCTTATGACCATGGTTTGTTTTCATTTGGCCTGTTTAGCATAGCTCTGTTCTGCCCTGACCCCCTTGTGGAGCTCAACAGTTACTGTTACTGTTGAGTTCCCCTTGTGGAACTCAACAGTTACTCACAAACTCATATTTGTGATTTTGTCAATGCAATTTATTATTTTGATAGCAGTTATGTCACGTCTTTGTAGTATTGTTTTATTGCTATATCCTTATATTGTATTCTAATTAATAATTCCTCTTTATTCTGTACTTTCAGAAACCACAAACAGTATTTGCCAAAATCATAACTGGAGCTGGACATCTTTCAAGCTGAAGATTGAGGCCAGATTTTGTA
This sequence comes from Salvelinus sp. IW2-2015, assembly GCF_002910315.2. NCBI lineage: Eukaryota > Metazoa > Chordata > Actinopteri > Salmoniformes > Salmonidae > Salvelinus > Salvelinus sp. IW2-2015. Next base: position 42,253,144 of record NC_036855.1, on the reverse strand, counting down.
TGCTAGCGTACACTCCTTAACAGTTTTACTGGATGAAAACACAGCAAGAAAACAAAGATGTAAGTCGTCTATTTTATTGAATTATTGGTGGTGGTTGAACTGCAACAAAAACTTGTTTGACTAGAGGAAAAAAACTGCAAGAAAAGACTGACAACTTATGAATATGCATAACCGATAATTCATATTCATGCAGTGATTGAACAACAACTGCATTTCCACCCCCTACCTCTCAGCATAGTATCATGACAGAATACCGTTCAAGTCACCTGTCAAGTCAGTCAGTAATTGCTGCAGATGTGCTCAATAATGCTTTATAAGGGCACAAGGCGAGACCCAAACGCAGACACAGGAGCCAGATGGTTGAGCTCCGATATTTATTATAACAAAAGGGGTAGGCAAAAGGCAGGTCGGGGACAGTCGAGAGTTCATAACCAGGTTAGAGTCCAAACAGTACCAGGCGATAGGCAGGCTCGAGGTCAGAACAGGCAGAGTGGTCAGGCAGGCGGGTTCGGCATCAGGACAGGCAAGGGTCAAAACCAGGAGGGCTAGGAAAAAGCAGAGACTGGGAAAAATAGGAGCTAGGAAAAACACTTGTTGACTTTGCAAAACAAGACGAACTGGCACAGAGAGACAGAAAACACAGGGATAAATACAGCGGGATAATAAGCGACACCTGGAGGGGTTTGGAGACAAGCACAAGGACAGGTGAAACAGATCAGGGCGTGACAGCTTGAGCATATGGTACCGTCAAAGCATGGTGAAACACATAGAGRTGTSTCACAAGCTAAACACATGTACTTTGTCAACCTCCTCTGCTTACTTCTCCTGGTGCCAGACAGGCAGACTTTGCAGTGCCTCCGTGTGCGACTACCTTGAGCAGCAGTTTGAGGSACTTCGATGGGATAATACCGTGCAGTGAGGCGTAGGGGATTGTCCGCAGCAGGGCGACCCCCAATGGATGGGCGCTGAGGGGTGTGGTGCTCCTCCAGCAGCTCTCTCATGAGGTTCTCTCTATACTTTTGGTAGGTAATTACTTTACCTATGAGGGAGTGGGGAGGATGAGGGAAGGGAGAGGATGATGAGGCAGTGGATAGGTGGGTGAGATATTGTCACTATAATTGCATAATGGAACTGTATGTGATGTGTGTGAACTGTACGTTCAATAAAAAAATAAAAAACCTTGTTCAGTAATCATCTCACCTGTTAGTTGGCGATGAACTTATGTGGCCATCTAGGGCTGTGTTGATCAGATGGAAAAATATTGTCTTATGCCACTTGGTCGTTTTCTGAGTCGTTTTCCACAAAGCTGTTTATCATGTCCGCTTTATACACTGCCCCCATTTTTAGGTTATAGTCAAGCACACAGTCTGGTTTGATCTTTCTCCCGTCAGGCAATCCACCTTTCCTGTGGCCGACTTGGTTGCTGTATGGACAGTGGAGAGGACACTGACGTCTCGTTTGTCATGCCACTTTACTGCCAGTGGTTGACCGTTCTCCTTGAACTCCAGCCACCCCTCTTCTGCATCCGAATGCCGGCATCCCCTTCCTGTGCTGTTGGAGAGCAGATGCTGGAAGAGTGTGAGACTGCTGTACAAACTGTCTACATACAAAGTGTGTCCCTTGCTGAGATGAGGAGCCAGCATGGTCATCACCGTGGACCCGGACACCCCAAGCCCCTCATAATGTTGAATGTCAGTGGTGGACCCTGTATAGACTATAATGTCCTGGACAAATCCTGTCTTCACGTCACACATAACAAAGAACTTGACCCCAAACCTGTGCCTTTTGGAGGAAATATATTGACGGAACGCCAGCCTACCCTTCCATAACATCAGGGACTTTTCTTATTTTGTGTGATGGGTCATTTAGGTAGGCAGTAGCATTGGTGACGAAATGCAGGCATCGCAGCAGAAAAGATGGTGGCAAAGAAGGGTGTTGCAAACATAGGATCTGTGATCCAGTATTCTCTTAGGGAGTTCTTTACTATCCCCATGAGAAAGACTGTCACCAGGAAGGTATACATTTCACAAATTGTGGTTGTCCCCCCCACTCCTGGCTCTCTCTTCTCCTGTAGCTCCAAGGCATAGCGATTGATCTCTGCTATGTCTCCCACCAGCTCCTCTGTCAGAAAGAACAGATGGAAATGGCAAGGGACTCCAGACTTGGACTCTCCAGACTTGGACTCATCAAAGCAAACAGCAGGCCCAGGAGGGATGAAATGGCTGGCAGCCTTCCAGCTACCACAGACCTCCTGTACTTCATCCACTGTCGGTCTGCCTCCATCACCACCAGCATCTTCAAAGGGACCTTGGACTTCGTCAGTGGACAAGGGGTCATCAGATTCAGGGTTCTCAATGGCTACAAGGTTGGGGGGCAGCTCCTCACTGTCACTGTCAGAATCTGATTCCTGACTTTCATGCTCAGACTCACTGTCAGAATTTATAAAAATCTCCATAATTTCCCCATTTGTGAAGGAGATTGCTAATGCTACAGCTTAGCCTACTAACTACATAAACAACAACACTGAATGGCTCAGAGTGGGAGTCAGAGGTTATGTGATTGACTGCCGGCACATCCCTAAACAGTGTTAAATGCTGACTGTTGCGTCAATCGAAACTGGACATTCTAAATAAGCCCTCTAATCACACCGGTTTGAGCGTACGTTGTAGAATGATCACACCTGTTTGTTGCTCCGTGTGAAAAGGTTAATACCAAATGTTGCTTTGGGTTTTTATTATTTTACAGCCCGGGAAAATATGTGTTAACTGTAGTCATTTTTGACATAAAATAAATTGTTTAAGAGTTGTGTATCAAAATGTACAGTGTGTTGAGTTTTCTTTAGGAAAAGGATATGTTTGTTTATAGAAACCCGATTTTATTTAGGTTATTTTGCCACCTGCTGGCCAATTAATGTTTCACACTCTAGAACTGCGTAAGGGGTTACCTGGCAAGATGGCACCAGTTAGTAATTTACAACAGGTGAACTAGCTGTTATAGATGTCACAAAGAGCTACAGTTTTCAACAGTGTCCTTTTATTTCATATCCTTTCATTTACCGTTTTTTTGTTGATCTTTTTATACTTTTTAAAGTTAGCTTTTACCATCATTATCATTTGGAATCTGTTCAAATAACCTGGTAAACAACCAATGCTTTAATTATCTAAACCTTGGAAATGTGTGACAAACTGGACTGCAATCAATAAATCTCAAGATGTTTATTGGAAAATATGGGTTGGAACCTACCTGTATTTTGATGTTTAATATAATTGGTTAATTCAAACCTGTGCAACCGAAGTCATAACAAAAGTTGAAAACTATCTGATACGGGAATGGTGTCATTGAAAGTGAAATTAATTGCTTTGCTTGTATTGCCGTGAAGGAATGAGGACTCTGGAATTGGTTGATTGCGGAAGTGGTGAATTGTGGTGGAGTTGTGCATTCATTGTGATTCAGGTGGAGTGTCGAAAGTATTACCTACTGTGGATTTGATGTGAATTGATGATTGTGGACGTACACAATGTGGAAATACGGGAGAAGATTGTCATTGTGTCACTGGCTTTGTGGCACTGTGCTTGCTCGTACTGTGGCCTTCCCATTGCATTGCAAGCGCTCTGCCGCGTTCCACTCTATTAAATATATATATTTTTAATTTAACCTTTATTTAACTAGGCAAGTCCGTTAAGAACACATTCTTACATGGACGAAGCCCGCATCTGTGAACCGAAACTGACGTCACATTACACATGTGACCGGGTGCCATTTGTGAAGTCCAAATGTTGCAAAGAGTTTTCATCTCAGATGAACATTGTTGTGTATGCAAACGTGGATTATTGAAAGTGAAACAATTGATGTGAAAGAAAAAAAATCTCTGAAAGAAGAGAGTTTTTGGGGGTATCTTACAACTTATACTTTTATTTCACTACATTCCTAAAGAAAATAATGTACTTTGTACTACATACATTCTCGTTACATTTTGAATACTTAGCAGTACAGGAAAATGGTCCTATTCACTAACTTATCAAGAGAACATCCATGGTAATCCCTATAGCCTCTGATCTGACAGATTCACTAAACATAAAAGCTTCATATGTAAATGACGTCTGAGTGTTGGAGTGTGCCCCTGGCTATCTGTAAATAAATAAAACAAAGGAATTGTGCTATATGGCTAACTTAATGTAAGTGATTTTCATTGTTAATTTTATTATGTATTGCTGTAATATCATTAATTTATGTGATTGTTTTCTGTGACACTGATACTAATTACTGATAGTAATCTCTTTTGTCTAAAGGTTGCTGTTCTTCACGGCAGTATATGCCCAGCAAGCCAGCAAAGTATGGCATCAAGATATGGGTGACCTGTGACGCACAATCCAGCTACGCTTGTAAGATGTAAGTCTACACAGGGAAGCCGACCAGTGGAGGCCCGAAGAAGAACCAGGGGATGCGGGTTGTGCTTGATGTGACAGATGGACTGAGGGGGCACAATGTCACGTATGACAATTTCTTCACCTCTCATGACCTCAGCCAGCAGCTCCTGAAGAGGAAGGTCACCATGGTTGACACAGTTAGAAAGTACAAGCCTGAGCTCCCTCCTGCACTCCTCGCAACAAGGGGGAGAGAGGCCTTCTCATCCAAGTTTGCCTTCACCCCGACCACCACTCTAGTTTCTTACCTCCCAAAGAGGAACAAGAATGTGGTCCTACTGAGAACACTGCACAAAACGGCTGAGATCAGTGATCATGAGGACAGGAAGACAGCCATCATCCTGGACTACAACCACAACAAAGGAGGTGTGGACAACCTGGACAAGGTGATTGGAACTTACAGCTGCAGGAGGATGACTGCCCGCTGGCCCCTGATCATCTTTCATAACCTCATTGATGTGTCCTAATACAATGCCTTTGTGATATGGAGCCCTACCTGGATGCCTGATAAGCGGAAAAAGAGGAGGGTGTTCCTGGAGCAGCTGGGAAAGGCACTTGTAACAACACACATTCAAAGAAGTGAGCGCCTCCCCCGCACAGCAGCCTCTGCAGCGCTTGTGAAAGCTGTTCAGGGGGTTGAATCTTGTCCTGATCCAACTGAGGCTGTAGCTGGGGCAGGCAAGAGGAGGAGATTCCAATTCTGCCCCCCAAAGAAGGACTGTAAAACAAATACTATGTGCTGCACATGTGAGAAATATATCTGCAAAGTCCATGCACAGCTTGAATACTGTCCTACATGTGCTAATTAAAGTTGCTTGATTTATGTTCTTCACATTTTTGTTTTGTATCTATTATTTTATTCTTATTTATTGTTGTTGTTTATACACCTTGTGGGTGAGGGGCACTGGTTCAAAAAATGGGAGAAGACCAGTATATTTGTCACGCCCTGACCTTAGAGAGCCTTTTTATTCTCTATTTTGGTTAGGTCAGGGTGTGACTATGGTGGGTACTCTAGTTTTTTGTATTTCTATGTTGGTCTGGTATGGTTCCCAATCAGAGGCAGCTGTCTATCATTGTCTCTGATTGGGGGATCATATTTAGGCAGCCTTTTCCACTTGTTGTGTGTGGGATCTTGATTTTGTATTGTTGCTTTTTAGCCCTACAAAGCTGTACGTTTAGTTTGTTACTCTTTCTTGTTTTGTGCCGGTTATCAATAATACAAATTATTAACCTACCACACGCTGCATCTTGGTCCGACCATCCTTCCAACAACGATCGTTACAATATTGGAGTTGAATTTCTCATTGTACAGTATATAAGAACATATCACTATGTCGCCAAAAATGTTCAAGACTGTTAATGTTTCCCTTGAATAAAGTGCATTCAAAATTACTTTCTGAAAAATTTCTGCTATTTTCTTAGGCTACACAAGTACTATCTCTTGCTAAAAAAAATATGTTCACACCTGTGCAGTACCTTTAGTAATAATAATAATAAACCTCTACTTTAGTAAAGAAAACAATTATGAGAGGTGTGTTGTAATAAAAACAAGTGGTGTCCACTGATTAAATGCAGTCTTTCTGCATTGTGAAGAGGAAAAACCCAGATATTCACAAAGTTTGTGATGAATGACTGTCACGGCCGTCAAAGGAAGTAGATCAAAGCGCAGCGTTGTGAGCGTACATATTCCTTTTTATTTAGGTCATCCTAAATAACGCAGACATAAACAATAAATAATACAAAAACAACCGTGAAGCTTAAGGCTATAGTGCCAAGAAACAAAGACAACCTCCCACTTTGAAAGGAGGGAAAAGGCCTAGCTAAGTATGGTTCCCAATCAGAGACAATGATAGACAGCTGTCCCTGATTGAGAACCATACCTGGCCAAAACATAGAAATACAAAATCATAGAAAACAAAAACATAGAATGCCCACCCCAAATCCCAAACCTGACCAAACCAAATAGAGACATAAAAAGGCTCTCTACGGTCAGGGCGTGACAATGACAGGTTGTTGCGTCATGCAAAATAGATTTAAAATTCAATTAACTTCTCTGGGATATGTGGGACGCTAACGTCTCACTTGGCCAAAAGCCAGTAAAAATGCAGAGCCAAATTCAAATAAATTACTATAAAAATCAAACTTTCATCAAAACCCACATGAAAGATACCAAATTAAAGCTACACTTGTTGTGAATCCAGCCATCAGATTTCAAATAGGCTTTACGACGAAAGCACACCAAACAATTATGTTAGGTCAGAGCCAAGCCACAGAAAAATACAGCCATTTTTCCAGCTAAAGAGAGGAGTAACAAAAAGCAGAAATAGAGATAAAATTAATCACTAACCTTTGTTGATCTTCATCAGATGACACTCATAGGACTTCATGTTACACAATACACGTATGTTTTGTTCGGTAAAGTTAATATTTATATCCCAAAATCTGAGTTTAGGCGTGACGCTACTGTCTCACTTGGCAAAAAGCCAGAGAAAATGCAAAGCGCCAAATTCAAATAAATTACTATAAAAATCTAACTTTCATCAAATCACACATGAAAGATACCAAATTAAAGCTACACTTGTAGCTACACCAGCCAACATGTCAGAATTCAAATAGGCTTTTCGGCGAAAGCAAACAATGCTATTATCTGAGGATAGCAACAGAGTAAACAAGGAGAGAGAAGCATTTTTCAACCCTGCAGGCGCGACACAAAACGCAGAAATAAAAATATAATTCATGCCTTACCTTTGACGAGCTTCTGTGGTTGGCACTCCAATATGTCCCATAAACATCACAAATGGTCCTTTTGTTCGATTAATTCCGTCGATATATATCCAAAATGTCAATTTATTTGGCGCGTTTGATCCAGAAAAACACAGGTTCTAACTTGTGCAACGTGACTACAAAAAATCTCAAAAGTTACCTGTAAACTTTGCCAAAACATTTCAAACTACTTTTGTAATACAACTTTAGGTGTTTTTTAACGTAAATAATCGATAAAATTGAAGACGGGGTGATCTGTGTTCAATACAGGATTAAAACAAACTGTAGCTAGCTCTCTGGTCACACGTCTCTAACAAACAGTACACTTCAAGTGACCCTCGTTCAAGATGGCCGTACTTCTTCATTACACAAAGGAAAAAACAACCAATTTCTAAAGACTGTTGACATCCAGTGGAAGCGGTAGGAACTGCAAGAAGGTCAATTAGAAATCTGGATTCCCAATGAAACTCCATTGAAAAGAGAGTGACCTAAAAAAAAAAAATCTGAATGGTTTGTCCTCGGGGTTTCGCCTGCTAAATAAGTTCTGTTATACTCACAGACATGATTGAAACAGTTTTAGAAACTTCAGAGTGTTTTCTATCCAAATCTACTAATCTACTATGCATATCTTATCTTCTGGGGATGAGTAGAAGGAAGTTGAAATTGGGCACGCTATTTATCCAAAAGTGAAAATGCTGCCCCCTATCCCGAAGAAGTTAAAGTAAAACTGCAAAAAATTTAGCATAGAAATTAACTTTATGTCCTGAATATAAAGCGGTATGTTTACGGCAAATCCAACACAACACATCACAGAGTACCACATCATATTTTCAAACGTTGTGGTGGCTGTATCATGTAATGGGTATGCTTGTCATCGGCAAGGACTAGTGAGTTTTTTAGGATAAGACGAAATGGAATTGAGCTAAGCACAGGCAAAATCCTAGAGGAAAAAGACACTGGGTGTGACACCTACTAACGCTCCATTCCTCTGGCACGGAGGCAGAGCCTGAGGCAGAGCCTGAACCCATGGAGGTAGGGGTCACACACCTCTCCGCGGCAGAGCGGTGTCGCCGGAGACAGCTTGGGCTCTATCCTTATTGCGGCCAGGAGGGACACCAGCTTCAGTGGTGTCCGGTGCGTCCTACCCTGGGGTCCACTAGAACAGAGTGACAGGGTTGGCATGGTATTCCATTGTCATCGTTTTCCGCCAAACCCTTTCTGGTTCCCATTTCACCGGCTGGTTGTCCCTCAAGTGTTGTCTCTACAGCTCTAGTGGACTTTGGTGCCGCAAGCGTCCCACATATCCCAGAGAAGTTAATGCTTTATTGCAAACAGGATGCATGTTTTGGAATATTTGTATTCTGTATTTGTCGCACCCTAATCTGTTTCACCTGTCTTTGTGATTGTCTCTACCCCCTCCAGGTGTCGCCCATCTTCTCCATTATCCCCTGTGTATTTATGCCTGTGTTCTCTGTTTGACTGTTGCCAGTTCGTTTTATTTCGTCAGGCCTACCAGCGGTTATCCCTCTGCTCCTGTCTCTCAATTGCTCCTGTTTCCTAGTTTTCCCGGTGTTGACCATTCTGTCTGCCCTGACCCTGCCTGCCGTCCTGTACCTTTGCCCCACCTTTCTGGATTACTGACCTTTGCCTGACCTGACCCTGAGCCTGCCTCACGTCCTGTACTGTTGCCCCACCTATCTGGATTACTGATCTCTGCCTGCCCTTGACTTGCCTTCTGCCTGCCCCTGTTTGATTAATTAACTGTTGTTACTTCGACGTCGTCTGAATCTTCTTTGCGGGGCATTGGAAAACCTCCCTGGTCTTTGTGGTTGAATCTGTTTGAAATTCACTGTTCGACTGAGGGGACATACAGTTAATTGTATGTGTGGGGTACAAAGATGAGGTAGTCATTCAACAATTATGTTAAACACTATTATTGCACAAACATGAGTCCATAAAACTTATTACGTGACTTGTCAAGCACATTTTTACACCTGAACATATTTAGGCTTGCCATGACAAGGGGGTTGAATACTTATAGACTCAAGACATTTCAGATCTGAATATTAAATTCATTTTTAAAGATTTAAAAAAACATAATTTCACTTTGCCATTATGGGGCATTGTGTGTAGGCCAGTGACACAAAATCGAAATGTAATCCATTTTTAAGACAACTGTAAGACAAACAAAATGTGAAAAAGGTCAAGGGGTGTGAATTCTTCTGAAGGCATTGTATTTATATCTATGATGCATTTTCTGTCCCCTTTTCGATGTTCATTCCTTTTGTATGTGAATGTCTAGGATATGAAATCAAATAAAGATCGATTCAATTAAATAACTGTTTGTCATTATTTTTAATATTGTGTAATTAATTTGCTTGCAGTATGGTTTTGTTAATTTGGTGGGTCAAAACAGAATTTAAAAACTGCCAAGATGAAACATGAGATGAATTCACGTTTTCACCAGCAGGGAGCAGCACACATCACAACATACTGTATCACCATTCTCAGAGAGAGACCCTGTGGTCTCAGGCACACAAACACTAAAAGAAAGACATGCTGAAGCAGCAATAAAAATAAATTAATAAACGCTTTTTAAAATAAAAATGGTCTGTTGATATGTGAGACTATAGTGGTGCTGCAAAAGAATATCAGAATGATTCTTCAAACATTAGCTGGATTTAGTAGGTCCCGACTTAGAGCGTTAAAAGGAGGGGAAAAAGCCATGAAGTTACACCTGTTAAACCTAACAAGAAACCAGACAGAAAACAATGCTCTCTCACTCTCGCACACTCTCTCTCTCTCTATGCTTTTCAAGTAGCCTACAAATGTCTGGTGGATGTGAATGGCGGCTTACCTGTGCTTACATGTTTCTGCTGGTCTATGTAAAAAGAAATGAGCAGGCACTGTATCTGAGTTGCACTGGTGAAGGCCTAGGTCTTGCAAAACAGGTTTGGTAAAAGTAGCTTTCTCCACAGTGATATGATTTCATTATGAAATTTTAATTGAATTTTAATGAACTGAAAGATGAGGATGAAGAAGGTGACTGAATTTAGAACAATAGTGTAAGAATTGCTATTCCTCTGTCCTGCACACGCACCCGGAAAAATACACTTATTTTTCTGTTACTTCTCGTTAGTATTACTTAAAACCTCTTAAGTGTAGGGGGCAGTATTTTCGTTTTTGGCTAAAAAACGTACCCATTTGAAACTGCCTATTTCTCAGCCCCCGAAACTAGAATATGCATATAATTGTCAGATTAGGATAGAAAACACTCTAAAGTTTCCAAAACTGTCAACATTTTGTCTGTGAGTTTAACAGAACTGATATTGCAGGCKAAAACCTGAGGAAAATCCAATCAGGARGTGCCTCTKTTTTTGAAACCTCTCTGTTCTTATGCAWKCCTATCAYYCATTTAAMGGGATATCAACCAGATTCCTTTTTCTATGGCTTCCCTAAGGTGTCAACAGTCTTTAGACATAGTTTCAGGCTTTTATTTTGAAAAATGAGCGAGAACGATCACATTGCGTAAGTGGATAGGTGGGGGCTCTCAGAGTGAGTTGTGCGCAACAGAGAAAGGTGGCCATTGTTACTCCCGGTCCTATTGAAAAACCAACACTCCCGGTTGATATATTATCGAATAGATATTTGAAAAACAACCTGAGGATTGATTATAAAAAACGTTTGACATGTTTCTGTGGACATTATGGATATTATCTGGAATTTTTGTCTGCGTTGTCGTGACCGCTTTTTCCTGTGGATTTCTAAGCATAACGCGCCAAACGAACGGAGGTATTTGRATATAAAAATATCTTTATGGAACAAAAGGAACATTTGTTGTYTAACTGGGAKTCTCGTGAGTGAAAAYATCCKAAGATCATCAAAGGTAAACGATTAATTTGATTGCTTTTCTGATTTTCGTGACCAAGTTACCTGATGCTAAGTGTACTTAATGTTTTGTCGAGCGATCGATAAACTTACACAAACGCTTGTATTGCTTTCGTTGGAAAGCATAATTTCAAAATCTGAGACGACAGGTGGATTAACAAAAGGCTAAGCTGTGTTTTGCAATATTGCACTTGTGATTTGAATATGAATATTTTCTAGTAATATTATTTGACGGTGGCGCTATGCTATTCAGCGTTGCTGATGACAATTATCCCGGATCCGGGATGGGTGGTTCAGAAAGGTTAATAAAACTGTTGTTACACTAAGGTTTTTATTCTAAGAGAAACTTACACTTCAATTAGAGTGTGGAAATGTTAGGATCATTTTGCTCTTACTGGAGTACTGTAGCCTACTCCCGACCTGTCACATTGTACAGCGCCCATGTCTCCTAGAGATGAATGTACTTTGGTGCGAAAAGTGCAAATCAATGCCAGAATAAGAGCAAAGGACCTTGTGAAGATACTGGAGGAAACAGGTACAAAAGTATCTATATCCACAGTAAAACGAGTCCTAAATCGACATAACCTGAAAGGCCGCTCAGCAAGGAAGAAGCCACTGCTCCAAAACCGCCATTAAAAAGCCAGAGTACAGTTTGCAACTGCACATGGGGACAAAGATCGTACTTTTTGGATAAATGTCCTCTGGTCTGATGAAACAAAAATAGAACTGTTTTGCCATAATGACCATCATTATGTTTGGAGGAAAAAGGGGGAGGCTTGCAAGCCGAAGAACACCATCCCAACCATGAAACACGGGGGTGTCAGCATCATGTTGTGGGGGTGCTTTGCTGCAGGAGGGACTGGTGCACTTCACAAACTAGATGGCATCATGAGGAAAGAAAAATGTGTGGATATATTGATGCAACGTCTCAAGACATCAGTCAGGAAGTTAAAGCTGGGTTGCAAATGAGTCTTCCAAATGGACAATGACTGCAAGCATATTTCCAAAATTGTGGAAAAATGGCTTAAGGACAACAAAGTCAAGGTATTAGAGTGGCCATCACAAAGTCCTGACCTCAATCCCAAAGAAAATGTGTGGGCAGAACTGAAAAAGTGTGTGCGAGGCCTACAAACCTGACTCAGTTACACCAGCTCTGTCAGGAGGAATGGGCCAAAATTCACCCAACTTATTGTGGGAAGCTTGTGGAAGGCTACTCGAAACGTTTGACCCARGTTAAACAATTTATATTCAATGCTACCAAATACTAATTGAGTGTATGTACATTTCTRACCCACTGGGAATGTGATGAAAGAAATGCAAGCTGAAGTAAATCATTCTCTCTACTATTATTCTGACATTTCACATTCTTAAAATAAAGTGGTGATCCTAACTGACCTAAGACAGGGAATTTTTACTAGGAATACATTTCAGAAACTGTGAAAAACTGAGTTTAAATGTATTTGGCTAAGGGATATGTAAACTTCCGACTTCAACTGTATATAAAAGCCCCTTAGATATTCTCACAGATCAGATTTGCCCTAACGAAAAATTCCCTTTAGATATTGATTTAGAATACTCTAATACTCTAAATGTAATTATTGGCAGAGAGCCACGTCATTGAAAAACATATTTTTTGATACACTGTAGGCCTACCGTAGGCGACATGAGTCTCACTTCTGTTGAGTAGTGTGCTGTTAAAGTGGTGTAGGTCTTATTAATTTAAAAAGCATATTGAAGTTAGAAGCAATAGGATTTGAAGGCATAGCCTACCCGCGTATGGTCAACTATTTCAGCATCATTTCACACCGCTCACAGACAAGCATGGGGACTGGTCTTGATAAATCAATGAGATTTTAGTTTTTCACCGAATCTCTGTTTGAGTGTTGGTTAGACTACAATTACGGTGTGGAAATGTTATGCTCTTAGTACTGTAGCCTAATCCCGACGTCACGTTGTACAGCGCCATATCTTCCCCTGAGGGTTTCGTTTGAGTTTTTTCTTGGAATAGAAACACCATAATATTAATCAAATTAATTAAGTAACATTTCTTAAAATCAATCCCATATGTTCTTACAATTATAATTTTTTTTTTTTTGTACAGCCAATATTGAAGACTATCAAATGCTTCTCAAAGATACCCTCTGGTTGTCAAACTAGCAATAACTAGCATTAATGGCAACAGTGGCTGACAATTAAATAAGGTGCCATAGAATTCTGCGGCAGCCCGCAAGGTGTGTTGCAGTATGACACAACTTTTACAGGAAGAACCACTGTACTCCTGTCATGCTCATCACATCCTTCTCCCATATCACCCCATCCCTCTCTATACCTCCATCTTCACAGTAGCCTACCAATAGGACTAGGCCTACCTTCCACAGTTCTACCATCTAAATCCTGCCAATGGAAACTGTACCATAAGGGCACAGAGTACGTTAGAGGAAAAACAAAAAGAAATGGAGGAATTTATTCAAGAAAGATTAAGTGTAATATATTATAAAAATAAAGAGAGCTGGATGGAATATGGGGAAATATGCATTAAACAATTTTGTAATCTTCAACATAGCAACGCTACCGCACATATTTTTCGGAACATTTTTACAAATGACGGAGACAATCATGATTCAACAAAAAGTATTTTGAAAGAGGAAGCAAAGTACTTTAAGCATATAATTCTGTTTCAGTCTCCTCCATCTCCACTAACAGAAGTTCATTGTAATAWTTTTTTTGTATTATTATTGTAAAATTAACAGCTGTACAGAAAGTCTCATGTGAAGGCCAAATTACATAGGAGGAACTGGGCTGGATGGTATACCAGTTGAGGTATACCAAACCTTTTTGATGTACCTAGAGGACCGTTTTTTGCATGTTTTAACCACACCTTTAAAATATTAGATTATCAGATATTCAACAAGAAGGTCTGATTTCATTATTACTGAAACAGGAACCACGTGGTAAATATCAATATAATTCACACTCAGATTTCTTCAAACAGAAGCATTATTTGAATCAATTTCTCAGAAGTGCTTCTCTTTGGGGTAGTCTTAATTGTGTATCTTGGAGGTCATTTTTCTTAGCTCTCTGCTTTTATCTCAGTATTTCTTGATTTGCATGATGCTGCTGCTGAAATCTAACTTGGTGCATCTGGTGGTAGGCAAACTACTGTTAGTAAGCTAGCCGGCTAGCACGCCTGCTTTGAGTCTGATGGTGGGTGAACCAACATTAGCTTGCGACTAGCTAGCTAATTTAGCTAGCCTGTCCTGACTCGTACAATAAACCAACCAATTTAACAATATTGAATGAATTACTATGATTTCCCCCGGGACATGTAAGGAAGAATAACCAGCCAGGCATGAAATGAAGCCAGGATGTACAGTATTTCTTCATAAGGAAGAAAAGAAAAGGTACAGAGGCAGGCAGAGCCAACCACAACCAGCAGTGAAAGTGAAGCCTGTCAGACAAAAGCACTGTTTCACATGGACTTATAGAGCCCAGAAAACATTACAGAAAAAAATTATTCAATCATTCAACCTAATTCTCGACACTACATTGGCATATTTGAATTTCTTTAACAATTAAACACCACACTCCACACACAACCTGTTCTTCAGTTTTTAGTTTCAGCATATACAAGTTAGTATAGCAAAAGATGACACTGATTTTAACCTATATGTCCAGCTATTAAGTCCCATCTGCACATCAGGGTGTCAACTACCTCATGCCTTTTCTCATTTCTGTTGTTTCCACCTCAACATTTCCAATCAATTGCCATTAACTTTCACATTCATGTGACTTGCTTCAAATGACTAACCTGTAGATGTCTTAATTTCCATTTGTCCTTCACTCAGGAGTGAGCAACATTCTTTAAGTGGTAGCAGTGATGAGCACCCATCAGTGTCCAAACTTCCATCTGCACAGCAGGGTATGTCAAGTTCTGCCAGTTTCCATTTACTCTCCCATTTGATATTATCTAATTGGAATGGGCAACTGATTTGCTATTATACAGAGCAAATGCCACACTGTCGTGTATCATTCAACAATGCAAAACACATTACTAAAAGACAAAGCACAAGATGTGACACGGCTCCCCAGTCGCCTAAGTACTTCTCTTGACTTCAACACAAAATATTGCACAAAGGAGTCACAATGAGACAGAGTCAGTTTAACTTCTCTCAGCTACGGATCCCTTTTACGGGATCACTTTCCTACACAACCGCTAGAATTGCAGGGCGCCAAATGCAAAAATATTACTAAAAATATTTATAATCATGCAATCACAAGTGAAATATACCAAAACACAGCTTAGCTTGTTGTTAATCCACCTATCGTGTCAGATTTTGAAAATATACTTTACAGCGAAAGAAATCTAAGATTTTGTGAGTGTAGCTTTCAATGCTACAACAAGCTAGCCTTATATTAGCTTGGTTAGCTTGGTCACAAAAGTCAGAAAAGCAATCAAATTAATCGCTTACCTTTGATAATCTTCAGATGTTTCCACTCACGAGACTCCCAGTTACACAACAAATGTTATTTTTGTTCGATAAATATTACTTTTATCACCAAAAAGCGCCATTTGGGTTGCGCATTATGCTCAGAAAATCAAAGCCGTGTTCCGTTCGACAAATTCCAAAAAGTATCCGTAATGGTCGTAGAAACATGTCAAGTGTTTTTTATAATCAATCCTCAGGTTGTTTTTAACCTGTTTGGGGTGCAGCCCGACACCGGTACACTTATGACAACATCCAGCTCAAGTGCAGGGCGCGCAATTCAAAAGCTATTTTTTTAAAATATTTAACTTTCACACATTAACAAGTCCAAGACACCAGATGAAAGATAAACTTCTTGTGAATCAAACCAACATGTCCAATTTTTAAAATGTTTTACAGGGAAGACAAAATATGTAAATCTATTAGCTAACCACGTTAGCAAATGCCACCACTTTTCTAACTCCATCAGTTTCTTACTCCATCAGGTGCTATCACAAATTCGACCCAAATAAAATAGAAATAGCCACTAACCAAGAAACAAATTCATCAGATGACAGTCTGATAACATATTTATTGTATAGCATATTTTTTTCCGAAAAATGTGCATATTTCAGGTATAAATCATATTTTACATTTCAGCTACACTCAGAAAGTGCACCGAAAGCAGCCATAATATTTACAGACACCAACGTCAATTAGCTAATTACTCATCATAAAACATTTCCGAAAAATATATAGTTTGCAGCAATTGAAAGATAGGCAACTTGTGATTCCAAACAATATTTCCGATTTATAAAATGTTTTACAGCGAAAACAAAATGTATCGCTATATTAGCGCGTAGCCACAATAGAGAGACACATTGGGCGCCCACGACCCGTTCACATGCACGACAGATATATGAAATAACATCATAAAATGAGTCTTACTTTGGCTGATTTTCATCGGAAGGTTGAAGAAGGTGTCCTCTGTCCAGATGAGTCGTTGTTTCGATTTAGAATGGCACATTTCCCTCTTCAATTAGCATTGGCACGAGCCGAGTGGCATAAATTTCTCCAACGTAAACAGTCAGAGGACGGAACACGGCAAAACTCCCGAATAAAGTTTCAATAATCTGATTAAACTATATTGAAAAACATACATTACGATGATATGGTCACATGTATCAAAAAAATTCGAGCCGGAGATGTTAGCCGTTCATTACGAAGGCAAAACAGAAGTCAATCCCACTTCCTTCAGAGTACCGGAAGTGGACGCTCACGTCAAAGAAATAGGTTTTTTTCCACCACAGGAAAAGATGAGCAAAAAAATTCTTCTCTGACATCACTCTTTACACCAATAGGAAGGCGTATAGAGTGTCAGCAGACTCCTAAGTGTCAAGACCATGTATAGGCATCATGTTGAAAAGAGCATCGATTTCTGACATTTCACTTCCTGGTCAGGAAAAGTGCTGCAGAAGGACTTCTGTTTCACTCAGAGAAATAATTCCAACTCTTTTAGAAACTAGAAAGTGTTTTCTATCCAAAAAGAATAATAATATTCATATTGTACGAGCAAGATTTGAGTAGGAGGCCGTTTGAAATGGGCACGATTTCACTGGCTACTCAACACTTTGCCTTGCAGCCCTAACAGGTTTTAACAAACATAATCGATAATATTTCAACCGGACCATTACCTATTCAATAAGAGACAAACGGAGAATGGGGTGCTCCTCTCGCGCGCGCAGGAACTATTCGGAGGACACTTGACTAGTTTTGAAAAAACTTCTAAATAAACTTCTAAATAAAAGCCTGAAACTATGTCTAAAGCCTAATCACAGCCTGAGGAAGCCATTGGAAAAGGAATCTGGTTGATACCCCAGATTACACGTGCCAGGAAACACAGTTTTTTTTATTTTTATATCACTTCCGGTTACATTTTCTCAGGGTTTCGCTTATAGAATAAGTATTGTTATACTCACAGACAATATTTTGACAGTTTTGGAAACTTTGGAGTGTTTTCTATCCTAGTCTGTAAATTATATGCATATTCTACGATCTGGGCCAGAGCGCTAAGAGGTTTTAACAAGGATGGGGCCATGCATGAAGGCTTCCTAGACTTCCAACAAGCCACCCATTTACATCCTCTGCCTGGAAAGATATGGCCTAAATTCCAGATCCAATCTTGTTTGGCAAGGCTATGATGGAGCATCAACGATGAGTGGTAAACACTCAGGAGTGGCAGCCAGAATAAAGGAAGAGGCTTTCTATGTACAATGTAATATTCATTGCCTTAACCTGGTGCTAGTTGACACTGTTAAGTCAGTCCCGAGGCAGAAAGCTTATTTTCGCTGCTGTAAAAGCTTTATGTGTTCATGTCTGGAGTCTTCGTGCACCGAAAGTGGCTAGATGCTCAAAAAGATATGAACAGAGGTAAGTCCAGGGAGATTCACTACTCAGCGATACCAGATGGACATGTAGGCACATTGCTTGTAGGAATCTAATGGATAGATTACCTGCTGTATTGCGTGTCATACATGAGATAGACAATAAAAACATTGGGGACAGATCTGTAAACGTTTGAGGTATACTTTCTCAAATGGACCTCACTTACTAGTCTTCTAACTACCTATAGAAACACCTTTGGAGATGCAAAGCTGCTCTCTGATCTGCTCCAGTCATCTTCACTTGACTTAGCTATGGCAGTATATTTAGTGCACATTGCAGTACTACAGAAGTTCTGCATTTGTTGATGAGCTGTGGGAAGAGATTCTAGACACAGCCAGKGCAATGTTGCTGTTGAAAAAGCTGAGAATTGGTCACGAAAACTCAGTGGGGAAATTGTAAAATCCACAGTGGGCCAGTGTATGTGTAACGATGGGGACAACGATACCTTCAGGACCAAGATCTTCAACCATATCCTAGACACAATAGTGGATGATTTGTGGAGGTGTTTCCAGACCAAATTGTGAAATTATGAAGGGGATTCAATTACTTCCCCCAAAAAGCAAGACGTTCTTGTTCTTTCGCTTTTCTGAGATCTATGACTGTGATATTGAAAACATCAGTCATGAGCTGCATCAGACAAGACCAATACTGGAGAGGGAAGTCTAGAGTGGATTGTAGCTGTCAAGTGTGTTGGAACTTACAGTGTACCTTACAAAGTGGTCTATAATGAACTTTACTGCCTGTGCAGGGTAGCAGTAGCTCTGTCTGTGAGCAGTGCTGCATGTTAGCGTACTTATAGTCTATGGCCCAAATTCTTTCATAAAGTTTAGGCCATCATTGGATTACAAACTGCATCTTTAAATCAGCTGAATCTGCCTGTTTTTGTGCTGGGTAGCAAAAAGTTTGATGAACTTGTTAATGTCAGATGCCTCGGCTCTTCTAGCCTCAATGCTGAGAACACCCAGTTTACTCAGTTTGTCGTCTGCCATAGTTGTGCGAAGATGGGTCTTAATGAGTTTGAGAGCGAAGAAACATTTTATCCTTCAAACTACCTAGTCTGAATACCAACTACCTGTCCTGTTATTCTCCATTCAGAAATGGAGCTTACTTCCTCAGAGTTATGGCTGCATACTCTTGGTTCCTTTTGAAAACACATTTGGTTAACTTCCTGTTAGTAGTCTAATGAAGCATGTACAGTTACATATTCATATTCAGCCACAAAACATTCTTGACAGCTTTCTTTCAACATGGGTAAACACAATCTGGACAGACCAAATACAAACGCCTACTCACTGTGTATGTGTATGTGTGTGTGTTTATATCTCCGTGTGCTATCAGASATTGGGATGATACCCATTTGTTATTGTAAGTGTTCACCCCCCTTGGATTTTGTCACATTTATTGCATTACAACGTGGGATTAAAATGGATTTAATTCCATGTTATTTTTTGGATTAATTACAAATAACACACTAATATACTTTAATTAGTATTCAACCCCTTGAGTCAATACATGTTTAAAACCCCTTCGGCAGCGATTGCAGCTGTGAGTCTTCTTTGGTAAGTCTCTAAGAGCTTTGCACACCTGGATTGGGCAATAATTGACCATTATTCTTTTCAAAATTCTTCAAGCTGCTTCAAGGTGTTGGAGATAATGGCTAGACAGCAATTTTCAAGTTTTGCCATATTCAATGATTGATTTGTTATTGTTACCCATCTACCAATCACCACCCTTCTTTATTAGACTTTTGCAAAGCTCCCTGGTCTTTGTAGTTGAATCTGTGCTTGAAATTCAATACTTGACTGAGGAACAGATGTCGCATGTATGTTATTTCACAGAGTAAGTCCATGTAACTTATTATGTGATTTGTTACGCCCAATTGTACTCTTGAACTAATTTAGGCTTGCCTAGACAAAGGGGCCGTATAGTTATGCAACAACTACGTATATTTCATTTATTACATTTTTATTAATTAGTAAAAATGTGTATAAGTTTATTTTCACTTTGACATTATGATCAAAAGAAATTGAGAAAAAATTACAATTAAATCTATTTCAATACCACCTTGTAATGCAACAAAATGTGAAAACATGTTTTTTGGCACACGGATGGTTTAAAAGAGAGCACTCATATTTTTCTCTGAACTTGAGCCTGGCCTCCCACAATTAAACTGTGAGGAAAGTTTTATTTACGTAATTTTAATGCCTAAACAAAGCAGTTTTATTTTTATGTTATTTAAATGTATACAGTGCATTCGGAAAGTATTCAGACCCCTTGACTTTTCCCACATTTTGTTACGTTACAGTCTTATCCGAAAATGTATTATTCTTTTTTGGGTTGAAAGGTACACACCTGTGTCAGAGAAAAAACCAAGTCATGAGGTCGAAGGAATTGTCCATAGAGATCTGAGACAGGATTGCGTTGAGTCACAGATCTGGGGAAGGGTACCAACACATTTCTGCAGCATTGAAGTTTCCCAAGAACAAAGTGGCCTCCATCATTTTCAAATGGAAGAAGGAACCACCAAGACTCTTCCTAGAGCTGGCCGGCCTGACAAACGACGATGGTCGCTCTGACAGAGCTCTACAGTTCCTCTGTGGAGATGGGAGAACCTTCCAGAAGGACAACCATCTCTGCAGCACTCCGCCCATCAGGCCTCTATGATAGAATGGCCAGACAGAAGCAACTCCTCAGTAAAAGCACATGACAGCCCACTTGAAGTTTGCCAAAAGGCACCTAAAGACTCAGACCATGAGAAACAAGATTATCTGGTCTGATGAAGCCAAGATTGAATTCTTTGACCTGAATGGAATGTCAAGTGTCACGTCTGGAGGACACCTGTCACCATCCCTATGGTGAAGCATGGTGGTGGCAGCATCAGGCTTGTAGGGATGTTTTTCAGAGGCAGGGACTGGGGGACTAGTCAGGATTGAGGGAAAGATGAACGGAGAAAAGTACAGAGAGATCCTTGATGAAAACCTTCTCCAGAGCACTCAGGACTTCAGACTAGGGCGACGGTTCACCTTCCAACAGGACAACGACCATAAGCACACAGCCAATTCAACGCAGGAGTGGCTTCAGGACAGGTCTCTGAATGTCCTTGAGTGGCCCAGCCAGAGCCCAGACTTGAACCCGATCGGACATCTCTGGAGAGACCTGAAAATAGCTGTGCAGCGACGTTCGCCATCCAACCTGACAGTTCTTGAGAGGATCTGTAGAGAAGAATGTTAGAAACTCCCCAAATACAGGTGTGCCAAGCTTGTAACGTCATACCCAAGAAGACTCGAGGCTGTAATCACTGTCAAAGGTGCTTCAACAAAGTACTGAGTAAACTGTCTAAATACCTATGTAAATTATTTCAGGGTTTTTTTCTAGTTTTTTTTCTTCTAAAGACCAGTTTTTGCATTGTCATTGTACAGTATGTGTTGTGTGTAGATTGATGAGAAAAAAACAATTTAATCAATATTTGAAAAAGGATGTAATGTAACAAAATGTGGAAAAGTGTTCTGAATACTTTCCAAATGCACTGTAATTTGTTTCATAATTAGGTTAAATCAATCATTCTTTTGCTATTGCCAATATCATTATTTCTGAGGATGACTATAAAGCTACCCGGCATAACCTAACTTGCAATTTAGGGAAATGGTCATTAAAATACTTGGCAATTATTACCGGTTGGGAAAAGATCTGCTTGAACCATTCCTATACGATGGGTGGATTGGAAAGTAGAATGACAGCTGCATCTTGAGTCAAATGTCTGTGTCTCTCTCTCAGTGTGTCTCTCTCTCTCTGTGTGTCTCTCTCTCTCTGTGTCTCTCTCTGTGTGTCTCTCTGTGTCTCTCTGTGTCTCTCTTTCTTTCTGTGTCTCTCTGTCGCTCTCTCTGTGTCTGTGTCTCTCTCTCTGTCTTTCTATGTGTCTCTCTCTCTCTCTCTCTCTTGTTGCGATGGGAATTCCGTAGTCGCTGGGTACCATTCTTTGTTCGGGAATCTTCTGTTATTGCTGCTGTGAATGAGACCCAAAAAGGACTTAACAGAAAACAAAGCAAAGTCTTTTTCCAGTTCTATAACAAAAAGAACACAATACCTGGAGAATATAATCTCAAGGTTAAAGTCAACCAGGAAGAAACTGAAAATCGCTTCTAGGCAAAGATAGAGGGAAACAACTGGAATACAGCGAGCCACAGGACGCAGGTCGGCTTCTGGGGAAGGCGCAGGGCCGTAGCT
>NC_036855.1:42224476-42229485 GCF_002910315.2 Salvelinus sp. IW2-2015 | reverse complement strand
GTCTGTCTCTCTTTTTCTCTCTTTTTCTCTCTCTCTTTTTCTCTCTTTTTTCCTCTCTCTCTTTTCTCTCTTTTCTCTCTCTCTCTTCTCTCTTTTCCTCTTTTCTCTCTATTTTCCTCTCTCTCTCTCTTCTCTCTTCTCTCTTCTTCTCTCTCTCTATCTCTTCTCTCTCTCTCTCTCTCTCTCTCTCTCTCTTCTCTCTCTTCTTCCTCTCTCTCTCTCTCTCTCTCTCTCTTCCTCTCTCTCTCTCTCTCTCTCTGTCTCCTCTCTCTCTCTGGTCTCTCCTCTCTCTGTCTCCTCCTTCTCTTTGTCGTTGTCTCTCTCTCTCTCTATGTCTCTCTCTCCTATGTTCTCTCTCTCTATGTCTCTCTCTCCTCCCTCCCCTCGCTCACCTGATATAGATACCTGCTCACACGCAGCATCTGAAGAAGGCGGAAACACGACAGGGCGGAACAAGGACACAGAACAGCAAACATCAAACAAGGATCCGACAAGGACAGAAGCGGAAAACAGAGGGAGAAATAGGGACTCTAATCAGAGGGCAAAATAGGGGACAGGTGTGAAAGAGTAAATTAGGTAGTTAGGAGAATGAGGAACAGCTGGGAGCAGGAACGGAACGATAGAGAGAGAGAGCGAGAGAGGGAGAGAGGGWGGGGGAGAGAGAGGGATAGAAAGAGGGAAAGAACCTAATAAGACCAGCAGAGGGAAACGAATAGAAGGGGAAGCACAGGGACAAGACATGATAATCAATGACAAAACATGACAGTAGAGCTGTGTGATGGAATGTTTTGGGGTCAATTGTTTTTAGATGGTTGTAAAATTTGATGGCTATTTTTTCTATTCGAATGAGGAGGGGGTATTGGCCCAATTCTGCTCTACATGCGTTATTTGGAGTTTTTCTTTGCACATGCAATACAGTCTTGCAAAACTCTGCATGCAGTATCTCGATTGGGTGTTTGTCCCATTTGGTAAATTCATTTTTATAGAGTGGACCCCATACTTTACTGCCATATAGAGCTATTGGTTCTATAACTGATTGAAACATTTTGAGCCAGATTCTAATTGGAATTTCGATTTTGATGTTCCTTTTAATGGCATAGAATGCTCTTCATGCTTTGTCTCTCAGCTCATTCACAGCCATGTGAAAGCTACCTGTGTTGCTGATATTTAGTCCTAGATATGTGTAGTTTTTGGTGTGTTCTAATAGAACTGTGTCCAAATAGAATTTATATTTGTCATCCTTATTTCCGGACCTTTTTTGGAATATCATTATATTTGTTTTTTTTAGGTTAACGGTCAGAGCCCAGGTCTGACAGAACCTGTGAAGACGATCTAGGTGCTGCTGTAACCCCTCTTTAGTGGGAGACAGCAGCACCAGGTCATCTGCGTACAGCAGACACTTTGATTTCAGTGTTGTGTAGGGTGATACCAGGTGCTGCCGATTCTTCTAATGTTTTTGCAAATTCATTAATGTAGATGTTAAATAGTGTTGGACTTATTGGGCAGCCCTGTTTCACTCCCCGTCCCTGAGAGAAGAAGTCTGTTTGCTTGTTGCCAATTTTAACCGCACATTTGTTTTTAGTGTACATTGATTTAATAAAATCATATGTTTTCCTTCCAATACCACTTTCTATTAGTTTATAAAAAAGACCTTTGTGCGAWATTGAATCAAATGCTTTCTTGAAATCTACAAAACAGGAGTAGATTTTGCCTTTGTTTTGGTTAACTTGTTTATCAATTAGAGTGTGGAGGGTGTAAATGTGGTCTGTTGTACGATAATTTTTTAGAAATCCAATCTGGCTTCTGCTTAGGACGTTGTGTTTGTCAAGGAAATGATGTAGTCTGCTATTTATAATACTGCAGAGAATTTTCCCCAAGTTGCTGTTAATGCAAATTCCTCTGTAATTATTTGGGTCAAATTTGTCTCCATTTTTATAGATTGGTGTGATCAATCCCTGGTTCCAAATATCGGGGGAAATACCTGCAGTGAGGGTAATGTTGAAGAGTTTGAGTATAGCCAATTTTAATTTTTGGTCTGTATATTTGATCATTTAATTTAAAATACCATCAGCACCACAGGCCTTTTTGGGTTGGAGAGTGCATAGCTTTTCCAATAATTCTTCTTCTGTAATTGGTGTATCCACAGGATTCTGATAGTCTTTGACTGCTGATTCAAGGATTTGTACTTTTTCTTGTATATCTTTTTGTTCTGGGCTCTTTGTTATATTGCTATAGAGGGTTGCAAAGTGATTTCTCCACATATCCCCATTTTGGATAGCCAATTCCTCATGATGAGGTTTGTTTAATTTATTCCAATTCTCCCAGAAGTGGTTTGATTCTATGGATTCCTCAATTACATCCAGCTGATTTCTAATGTGCTGTTCCTTTTTTGTTCTTAGGGTGTGTTTGTATTGCTTCAGTGTTTCCCCATATTGATGGCGTATATTTTTGTTGTCTGGTTCTCTGTGTTTTTGATTAGATATAATTCTCAATGACTTTCTTAGATTTTTGCAATCATTATCAAACCATTTTTCATTATCTGTTATTTTTGGTTTGCTCTTATGCTTATTTAAATTAGCCAAGGGGCTAATTTGTCAAATATAAAGTTTATGTTCCAAACGGCCAAATTTACACCTTCATTGCTGAAGGAGAATGTTAATGCTAAAAAGTTGTCCAGGAGAGATTGTATTTTTTGGCTACTAATTGCTTTTTGGTAGATGTCTGTACTGTTTGCACTCCATCTATAGGCCTGTTTAGTACCATGTAATGTATTTGGCCGTGATGCTTCATTGTTGGGTTCTGCTCTTCTCAGATACACTGTGATTTTACTGTGGTCTGAGAGAGGTGTTAGTGGGCTGACTGTGAAGGCTCTGAGAGACTCTGGGTTTAGGTCGGTGAGGAAGTAGTCTACAGTGCTGCTGCCAAGGGATGAGCTCTAGGTGTACCTACCAAAAGAGTCCTCTCTCAGCCTACCATTGACTATGTACAGACCCAGTGTTCGACAGAGCTTCACGAGCTTTGTTTTTCACGTTGTCATAGTTGTTTCTATGATAGTCATGGGGATAAACACCTACCAGGAAGCAACAACCTTTCCCTCCCCACATGGAAGCAACAACCTTTCCCTCCCCACATGTGGGGAGTGAAAGGTTGTTGCTTTCTGGTAGGTGTTTATCCCCATGACTGTTAATAGTGTCTTGTTCTTCTGCTGTTCTAGCATTCAGGTTTCCACAGACCAGTACGTTGCCTTGGGCCTGAAAGTGACTAATCTCCCCCTCTAGATTGGAGAAACTCTCTTCGTTGAAGTAGGATGATTCTGAGGGGGGAATGTACAGTGGGGCAAAAAAGTATTTAGTCAGCCACCAATTGTGCAAGTTCTCCCACTTAGGTATCGTGCAAAGCAGATTGCATAATTTTGCAGAGTGTCTTTCAAGACCAGCTAAAAGACGAGAGGCCTGTAAGTGTTTCAACAGAGAACTACGTCTTCATATCTCATGACACAGGCAAAATCCGAGAAGAGAAAATCACCAAACTATGATAGTAAGAGAGTATCTGTAGTGAAGTCTGTATCTTGCAAATGAGTGCTGATGAATATAGTATGACCACGCAATAACGAAGATGTTATAGGGTCTAATAGCTGTTATATAGGGACTTTTGTTTGGACCCAATGGACGGACAGGATGAGAACTTTGCTTAGAGTCATGGTCAAACACATGGTTTCAATCCAGCGTGTGTCGTGGGTTATTGGCCATTCCCCATCACGAAGTCTCCTCTAGAGCAGTGATTTTGGGGCCTGTGCACTGAACCATGGACTTGCGAGACTCCCTCCAAAGATTTTTCTATGGGGTTGAGAATCATATAGGGTAGGAGGCTGGCTAGGCTAGCTCCATGGAACCTTGAAATGCATCGCATTCACGAAGCCACTTCCCTTCAGTTGCCGCGGGCGTTGTGTTTGGGATGGCATTGTCCATGGCTGAAACGCACGCGCAGCCCGTTGTCATCTTCAAATGGCCTCTTGGCTGATGGAGGATGTTTTCACTGCAAAAGTCTCACGCATAGTCATGGCCCATCTTCATTCTTTGCCCTTTAGCACGGACTCAGCGTTCCTGGTCCCTTCTTCAGAAACCAACGCCCCAAAGCATGATGGTCGCACCAGCCCAATTGCTTTCACAGTAGGCTAGCGTGTCTTGGAGTGCACTCAGCATGGCTTTGTTCACTCGCGCACTCACACGACAACCGGCCGCGGACGGAGAGTATTGAGTTTTACCGAAAAGTATATTTTGTTTGCATCTGACCATGATGACATCGCTCCGATGCTTCTCTGTGATCATTCCAAGATGCTCTCAAGAACCTCATATCAGACGGGCCCGGACAATGTAATTTCCGAGGCTTACAGCAGAGGGGACACGCTCTGGCACGGGCACGACGTTTCGGCATGCCTGGCGGGGCGTACGGTGTTTACTTGGATGCGTATGGTCCAGGCCGCTTTGTTACTTATGTACTCCGCGGTATTACTAGGGTGCTCTGTGTTCTGGATTTGCTCACATTCTTCGTAGATATCGGCAAGACGGAGACTTATCAAGCTGGCTCTTGTATGTCTCACTATCGTCACCGCACACATATCCTACCAACTCGTGCTGGTTCAGGATGTCACCACACGTTGACCTCTTCAAACGCCCAGCTGCTTACCCTATGCAGATTCATCTTCCATGCCTGTGGCAGGTCTAATCAATTGTGTTTCTGGTGCTCTTATGAACACTTGCTTTGCCTGGCATAAGTGGAGTTTGGAGTGGATGAGTCTGAGGGTTGTGGAGCAGAGGTGTCCTTTTATAAACTTGATACAAAGTTTCAAACAGAGTCCAATTCGATGAAGATAACCAAGTGAGGACAGAGAAGCACACTTACAAGAGAGTTAACAGGTCTGTGACGAGCCAGAAAATCTTTGCTTGTTTGCTCAGGTGAGACAAATCATGCTAATCTTTTCCACCTATAACCTTGCTAAATAAATGTAT
>NC_036855.1:42207723-42224451 GCF_002910315.2 Salvelinus sp. IW2-2015 | reverse complement strand
AAAAATCCTACAATGTGATTTTCTGGATTTTTTTTTCTCATTTTGTCTGTCATAGTTGAAGTGTACCTATGATGAAAATTACAGGCCTCTCTCATCTTATTAAATGGGAGAACTTGCACAATTGATGGCCGACTAAATACTTTTTTGCCCTACTGTATGTGGCACAGAGGAAGACGTTTTTTCTGTCAAGATAGCCTCCTTGTTGATTTTTAACCAGATAAAGAATTCTCCTGTTTTGATCAACTCAATGGAATTAATTAGTTCAGCTTTATACCATATTAGCATTCCCCCTGAGTCTCTGCCCTGTTTGATTCCTTTTAATTTAGTGGATGGTATGATTATCTCCCTATAACCTAGTGTACAGCCAGTGGAAACATCACCTCTGCACCATGTTTCATGTAGTACTACAATATCAACATCATCAATTTCTTTCAGGAAGTCTGGGTTTCTGCTCTTTAGCCCAAAAGCAGAGGACTTCAATCCTTGTAAATTCCAACATGCAACGCAAAAAGATTTCATAACTTTTTTTTTCTTTACCTTCAAAATGAGACAAACACTCACAATCCAACAATAACTATTCAAATAGGATTTTTCAATTAAAGTAAACTCTTATTTTGCAAATTGTTTATCATTTAAGATAGAATTTGTGTCATGCCACTTGGGTGGATGTAGTGTGAGGATGGTGGAGTTCTTGTGCTCATCTTACCATGACCCTCGGCCTATCACATGTGAGCATAGTAGACTCAGCATTTGTTTATTGTCACTCATTTGGTTGGTGGGGGCTGGGCCAGTTGCTCCTCTCACAGCCTGTGCATACCCCTGCCTGCTGGGCTGTGGCTCCTCCAAGTGTGGGTCTGCGGTGGAGGGCAGGGGGGTGGGAGGCCTCGTCTGGGTGGCTCTGAAGCTGGGCTGGGGTGGTCTGTGCTGCGCTGGCTGAGGTTGGTGGTGCTGTGATCGTGGCTGGGGGTTCCAGGGTGCTGGTCCGGGGTGTTGTCTCGGTGATCTCGGCGGGGTGGAGATTGCTCCGCTGTTCCTGGGTGGAGAGGTCGGGCTGCGGTTTAAAGCGACGTCCTTGAGAGTCTTGGAAAGGATGGGGACTGTCTCCCTGTACAAGTGAACATGGTYATAGAGACAGTCCAGATCGAGGGTGGGATGGTGGGYCAGGTGTACATTGGGTCGCAGGGCACAGTCCCGGGATAGGCTGGCGTTTATTCTTTGGACTGTGGCAGGGTGGAAGTCCTTCCTCTGTAGAAGGGTTGACACCACGATTCTTGAGTTGGGGAAGATTGCGGAGGCCTTCTCAATCACTCCCCGTAGTGAAGTCGCCACCCTCTCCTGCTGAGCACGCAGGTCGTTGCTTCCGGTATGTATGATTATGTGGCTTGACGACCCGAGATGGGCCTTATCAAGCAGCTCCATAGCATTCTGCGTTGTTGGGCACCACACCTTTCTCGTTTTGTGTCTAGGGAAAAGTGTATTCTCCTGAACAAACTTCCCATTTGAGTCCATCAACAGGACGATGTCAGCCAGTGTTTCTTCTGGACTGGGGGGGGGGTGCCACAGGAGGGGGGGCTGGTGGGTGTTGGAGCTGGGGTGTGGCTGGTCTGTGTCGGTGCCACTGTCAGTGGAAGGCTGTTCTGTGGGTTGGGGAGGAGGGGTGCAGCAGGCAGGGCTGGGGAAGCCTGGCTGGTTGAGCTGGGCTCCTCTGCTGTGTGAGGGCAGGTCATAGGGTGGTGATCTAGTTGCTCCTGCAGCATGTCCTCTGTTCTCTTTCTCTGCTGCAGCTCCTCTCTTAGTGTGGTCAGATCATTATTACTGTTCTGCCTGTCTCTCTTGCTGAACCTCTTTCAGCTGTCTTGCAAGGCTGCTGTCCTGCTCTGTCCTCACCTTGGTTAGGAGCTCCTCTAAGGTGTGGTTGTCTCGTTGCTGTTTGCTCACGCTCTCCCTGAGCAGGACCACCTCCCCCTCCAGTTTGGTGAACTCATCCCTCATGGTAGCCATGGTGGTGAGGAGGGCCTGAGCTTGCTCTGCACTGAGGGGGTCTCTCTCCTCCTGGGGCGTGTCCTCCACTATGGTGGGAAGAGAGGTGCTGGATGTGCCTTTTTGGGTGGGGAGAGTAGGGGTGAAGGTGGTGCTGGTGGAGTTTGTCTTGTGGGAGGGCATGTCACTCGTGGTGTCCTTCTCTCTCTCGCTCTCTCCTTAATGGTCTGAAAGTCTGTTTCAAACAGCCTAATGTTACCTTGCACCTTGACAGTCCCAGTCTTGTAGAGGTTGATTGTTATCATGGTGCTCTCAGGGTCGCCTGTCTCTTTGATTTTCAGCTTCCAACCATTACATATTCCCTCTTTCTTTATGGATGGGTAGTGAGAGCACACTGCTGAGCGCCATGCATTTGGYTGGTCAGTGAGGAAGATGAGATTACTCACGTCACCGTTTTTATAGAGGTCTGCAAAAAGAGTTTCTGGCCTCCCCTTTAGTAGTTTCTGTTTAAAAGCTTTCCTCGTTATGTCATTTTTGGCCTCTTTAGGGTAAAGAATGGATTCTACGCTGAGGGGGAGTGGGGACATGGTGCCTGTGGGCTCTGCTACTACTGCTGCTGCTGCGCTGTTCTGCTGCCCGTTGCCATAGCAACCGATTTGTTTGTCTGCTGCTGTTGCTAGCTAGTGCTAATTTTAGTTCAGAAACCAGCAAAAAGAGTGACAAATCCTCACACAAAAAAACAGAAGATATGTTTAAAGTTAGTCCGTGCTCCTTTTTGGTTTACTCACTCAGTTTGGTCGTTTGATGTAGTTGTATTAACTCCCCTTGCTAGGTTTGTTCTAGCTCGTTTCTTCTGGCTAGCTTGTTAGTCTGTTGGCTAGGTCTTTGTTGTGTAGCTAGCTAGCTAGAGTCAAAACTTCATAACTTGAGGCGCAGTTACTTTTTTTCTATTCTGCATGAATGGAGTTGTTGTTCATCACTTCTTGTCTGGAATTCTTTTTCGATTAGAGTGTTCATCTCATTCTAAAAACAAAAAAATATGAAATATATCAGGAACTCATGTTGAGCATGACTCTCTCTCTCTCTCTCTCTCTCTCTCTCTCTCATGAAAACACATCACACAATCCCAAAAATAATGAATGAATCGTGTGTGTGTATCCTGTTGCATTGCATCCTCTGGATCAGCAGTTGTATGTTTAAGTGGGGGGATTTCTAGGTACAATATTTGGTTAATATTTAATCAAGTACAGCTGTTCAAAGGGGGCACTTTAATGTATATTTGATGAGCAGGAGATGAGTCCCTGACAGAGCCTGCCATACACACTCCAAACCAGCCCTTTGAAGCATTCCCAAAAATATGTTAAAAAATATTTGATGCAAAAAAAATGTGGCCTTAATGCTATTAGCCCATACAAACACATTGCATTCAAATCTAAAGGAAATTTGTTCCCGAAGTGTCTGTCCTATATATATATATATATATATATCCACTCAAAAGTTTTGACAAACATACTTATTCAAGGGTTTTTCTTTATTTTAGAATCAAAACTATGAAATAACACATATGGAATCATGTAGTAAATCAAATTCGATTTTATATTTCAGATTCTTCAAAGTAGCCACCCTTTGCCTTGATGTGATAGCTTTGCACACTCTTAGCATTCTCTCAACCAGCTTCATGAATGCATTTCAAAAAGTTAATTTGTGGAATTTCAATCAATTGTGACAAGGTAGGTTTGGTATACAGAAGATAGCCTATTTGGTAAAAGTCCACATTATGCCAAGAACAGCTCAAATAAGCAAAGACATAAGACAGTCAATCCAGAAAATTTCAAGAACCTTGAACGTTTCTTTAAAACTTCTTGTCAATACAGGGGAGCTGTTTTCACTTTGGAAAAAATCGTGCCCAAATGAAACGGCCTCGTACTCTGTTCTAGATCATACAATATGCATATTATTATTACTATTGGATAGAAAACACTCTCAAGTTTCTAAAACTGTTTGAATTATATATGTGAGTAAAACAGAACTCATTTGGCAGCAAACTTCCATACAGGAAGTGAAAAATCTGAAAACGAGGCTCTGTTTCAGGGCCTGCCTATTCAACTGGCTTTAATTTATCGATATGTATGCACTTCATACGCCTTCCACTAGATGTCAACAGGCAGTGGAAGGTGGAATGGGGTGTCTAGCTTGATCTGAGGCCGAACAAGAGCTTTTGGAGTGACAGGTCCGGATTTTCTTTGTCTTCGACGGCGCGCGAGGGACCTCGACATTGTCTTCTGAAAAGCGTTCGGTATACACGGCGAATATCTCCGGCTCTGATTTTATTTGATACATATGAGAAAAACAGCAGGTTTTTTCAACCGAGTTTTATCAGTTTATTCAACGTTTATTGGGACTTTTGGAGTTTTCCGTTCTTTGCGCCAAGAGAGGATGGGAATGTTAGCAACCTTGGCTAGCATTGTGGTGCGAATTCGACAGAAGAAATGGACATTCTAAAACCAAACAACGATTTATTCTGGAAATAGGACTCCTTGTACAACATTCTGATGGAAGCTCAGCAAAAGTAAGACAACATTTATGATGTTATTTTGTATTTCTGTGTAATATGTTGATGCCTATTCTCCGCCATGTTGGTGAGCGCTGTCTCACAATAACCCAAGCTGTATGTTGTGGTTAAAGTTATTTTTAAAAATCTAACACAGAGGTTGCATTAAGAACCAGTGTATCTTTCATTTGCCATACAACAAGTATTTTTATGTAAAGTTTATGATGAGTTCTTTGGTCAGATTAGGTGAGTGTCCAAAATATCTCCGGACATTTCTTGGGAATTGTTTCTACGTATTCACAATGTATAACCACGATTTGCAGCTCTAAATATGCACATTTTCGAACAAAACATAAATGTATTGTATAACATGATGTTATAAGACTGTCATCTGATGAAGTTGTCCAAAGGTTAGTGATTCATTTTATCTATATTGCTGTTTTTGTGAAATCTATGCTGGCGGTGGATAAATAGCTTTGTGTGTTTGGCTATTGTGATGAGCTAATATAATTCTATATTGTGTTTTCGCTGTAAAACACTAAAGTGCAGTCGTAAAAAGCATCAGTGCTATGATGAAACTAGCTCTCCTGAGGACAACCACAGGAAAGGAAGACCCAGAGTTACCTCTGCTAAAGATGATACATTTATTAGAGTTACCAGCATCAGAAATTGCAGCCCAAATAAATGCTTCACAGAGTTCAAGTAACAGACACATCTCAACATCAATGCTGTTCATTGACTACAGCTCAGTGTTCAACACCATAGTGCCCATGATGCTCATCACTAAGGTAAGGACCCTGGGACTAAACACCTCCCTCTGCAACTGGATTCTGGACTTACTGATGGGCCACCCCCAGGTGGTAAGAGCAGGCAACAACACATCTGCCACGCTGATCCTCAACACTGGGGCCCCTCAGGGTTGTGTACCTCCTGTACTCCCTGTTCACCCACGACTGTGTGGCCAAACACGACTCCAACACCATCATTAAGTTTGCCCGACGACACAACAGTGGTAGGCCTGATCACCGACAACGATGAGACAGCCTATAGGGATGAGGTCAGAGAACTGTCAGTGGTGCCAGGACAACAACCTCTCCCTCAATGTGAGCAAGACAAAGGAGCTGATCGTGGACTACAGGAAAAGGGGGGCCGAACAGAACCCCATTAACATCAACAGGGCTGTAGTGGAGCGGGTCGAGAGTTTCAAGTTCCTTGATGTCCACATCACCATTGAACTATCATGGTCCAAACACACCAAGACAGTCGTGAAGAGGGCACAACAAAACATTTTAACCCCTCAGGAGACTGAAAAGATTTGACATGGGACCCCAGATCCTCATAAGGTTCTACTGCAGAGGGTAGTGCGTACGGCCGAGTACATTACTGGGGCCAAGCTTCCTGCCATCCAGGACATATACAAAAGGCGGTGTCAGAAGAAAGCCACACCTTGGGCTTCAATATTTATTTTGCCGACTGGCCTGGACCCCCACCGACCCATCACGACTGGACAACTGACGTGAATCGCCTGAGGGGGTCTCTCAACTGGCTCCTCTGTCGCGACATCCCCTGAATGCCCATCCGCTAGCTGCGGCCCGCTAGCTGTCTAGAACACATCGGACTGTTAGCTTAAGAGGCCCATCGGACAAATTCTTTGGCCACTATACCTATTTTGCCAATTGGCCTGGTTTACCACACGGTGACCTGCTGATCCGTCTGCCGACGTAATTGCACGGGCCACAACAGACTTTCTTCCGTCACGACGTCCCTCAAGAGCTCTTCTGCTAGCTTGCTAGCCATGGCCCGCTAGCTGCCTGAAGCCACTCACTGGACTCCTATGATCACTCGGCTACGCATGCCTTTCCCTAACGTCAATATGCATTGTCCATTGCTGTTTTGGTTAGTAATTATTGCCTTATTTCACTGTAGAGCCTTTAGCCCTGCTCAATACGCCTTAGTTAACACTTTAGTTCCACCTCCCACACAGGTGGTGACATCACTTGGTTTAAATTATATTTCTTGAGACAATATCTCTTTCATCGTCACTCTATGCACATGTTTACCCCCACATCCTACCATACCTTTGTGAGTATATTATGCCTTGAATCTTTTCCACCGTGCCTAGAAACCTGCTCCTTTTACTCTCTGTTCCGAACGCACTAGACAACCAGTTATTTTAGCCTTTAGCCGTACTCTTATCCTACTCCTCCTCTGTTCCTCTGGTGATGTAGAGGTTCATCCAGGCCCTGCAGTGCCTAGCTCCACTCCCATTCCCCAGGCGCTCTCTTTTGATGACTTCTGTAACCGTAAAAGCCTTGGTTTCATGCATGTTAACATTAGAAGCCTCCTCCCTACGTTTGTTTTATTCACTGCCCTAGCACACTCTGCCAACCAGGATGTCCTAGCCGTGTCTGAATCCTGGCTTAGGAAGACCACCAAAAAACCCTGAAATTTCCATCCCTAACTATAACTTTTTCCGACAAGATAGAACTGCCAAAGGGTGCGGAGTTACAATCTACTGCAGAGAGTCTGCAGAGTTCTGTCTTACTATCCAGGTCTGTGCCCAAACATTTTGAGCTTCTACTTTTAAAAATCCACCTCTCCAGAAACAAGTCTCTTACTGTTGCCGCTTGCTATAGACCACCTTCTGCCCCCAGCTGTGCCCTGGACACCATATGCGAATTGATTGCCCCCCATCTATCTTCAGAGCGCGTGCTGCTAGGTAACCTAAACTGGGACACGCTTAAACACCCCGTCCATCCTACAATCTAAGCTTGATGCTCTCAATCTCACACAAATTATCAATGAACCCACCAGGTACAACACCAAACCCATAAACACGGGCACCCTCATAGATATCATTCTAACCAACCTGTCCTCCAAATAAACCTATGCTGTCTTCAACCAGGATCTCAGCGATCACGGCCTCTTTGCCTGTGTCCGTAATGGGTCTGTGGTCAAGCGACAACCACTCATCACTGTCAAACGCTGCCTAAAACACTTCAGTGAGCAGGCCTTTCTAATCGACCTGGCCCGGGTATCCTGGAAGGATATTGACCTCATTCTGTCAGTAGAGGACGCCTGGTTGTTCTTTATAAGTGCTTTCCTCACCATCTTATATAAGCATGCCCCATTCAAAAAATGTTGAACCAGGAACAGATATAGCCCTTGGTTCACTCCAGACCTGACTGCCCTTGACCAGCACAAACATCCTGTGGCGTACTGCATTAGCATCAAATAGCCCCCGCGATATGCAACTTTTCAGGGAAGTTAGGAACCAATATACACAGACAGTTAGGAAAGCAAAGGCTAGCCTTTTCATACAGAAATGTGCATCCTGTAGCACAAACTCCAAAAAGTTCTCGGACACTGTAAAGTACATGGAGAATAAGAGCACCTCCACCCAGCTGCCCACTGCACTGAGGCTAGGAAATACTGTCACCACTGATAAATCCGCGATAATTGAGAATTTCAATAAGCATTTATCTACGGCTGGCCATGCTTTCCACCTGGCTCCCCCGACCCCGGTCAACAGCCCTGCACCCCCCACTGCAACTTGCACAATCCTCCCCCATTTATCCTTCACCCAAATCCAGATAGCTGATGTTCTGAAAGAGCTGCAAAATCTGGACCCCAACAAAAATGATCCGCCGAAATTGGTGCAACCCCTATTACTAGCCTGTTCAACCTCTCTTTCGTATCGTCTGAGATCCCCAAAGATTGGAAAGCTGCCACGGTCATCCCCCTCTTCAAAGGTGGAGACACTCTAGACCCAAACTGCTACAGACCTATATCTATCCTACCCTGTCTTTCTAAGGTCTTCGAAAGCCAAGTTAACAAACAGATCACCGACCATTTCGAATCCCAACGTACCTTCTCCGTTATGCAATCTGGTTTCCGAGCTGGTCCCGGGTGCACCTCAGCCACACTCAAGGTCCTAAACGATATCATAACCACCATCGATAAGAGACAATACTGTGCAGCTGTATTTATCGACCTGGCCAAGGCATTCGACTCTGTCAATCACCAAATTCTTATCAGCAGACTCAACAGCCTTGTTTTCTCAAATGACTGCCTAGCCTGGTTCACCAACTACTTATCTGACAGAGTTCAGTGTGTCAAATCGGAGGGCCTGTTGTCCAGACCTCTGGCAGTCTCTATGCCACAGGGATCAATCCTCGGGCCGACTCTTTTCTCTGTATGCATCTGTATGCATCAATGATGTCGCTCTTGCTGCTGGTGATTCTCTGATCCACCTCTATGCAGACGACACCATTCTGTATATGTCTGGCCCTTCTTAGGACACTGTGTTGATAACCTGTTTGGGATAGGGGGCAGCATTTTCACTTTTGCATGAAATGCGTGCCCAGAGTAAACTGCCTGCTACTCTGTCCCAGATGCTAATATATGCATATTATTAGTAGTATTTGATAAAAAACACTCAGGAAGTGGGAAAAATCCAACCAGGAAGTGGGAAATGTGAGGTTTGTAGTTTTTCAAACGCTTGGCCTACCGAATACACAGTGTCTATGGGGTTAAGTTGCACTTCCTAAGGCTTCCACTAGATGTCAACCGTCTTTAGAAACTTGTTTCAGGCTTCTGCTATAAAGGAAGGGGGAATGGGAGCTGAATGAGTCATGGGTCTGGCAGAGTGTCTCATGCTCGTGACGCGCGCTCCCGACAGAGTTAGCTCTCGTTCCAGAGCTTTGCTACAGACAATGGAATTCTCCGGTTGGAACATTATTGATGATTTATGTTAAAAACATCCTAAAGATTGATTCCATACATCGTTTGATATGTTTCTACGACCTGTAACGGAACTTTGAGTTTTTGTCTGGACGTAGTGCTCATGAAGATGGATTACTGGGCTGAACACGCTAACAACTAGTGGCTATTTGGACATAAATTATGGACTTTATGGAACTTTATGGAACAAATCAGTCATTTATTGTCGAACTGGGATTCCTGGGAGTGCATTCTGATGAAGATCATCAAAGGTAAGTGAATATTTATCATGTTATTTCTAACTTCTGTTGACTCCAACATGGCGGATATTTCTTTGGCTGGATTGGGCTCTGAGCGCCGTACTCAGATTATGCTTTTTCCGTAAAGTTTTTTTGAAATCTGACACAGAGGTTGCATTAAGGAGAAGTCTATATTTAATTCTGTGAATAACACTTGTATCTTTTATCAATGTTTATTATGAGTATTTCTGGGATTTCTGTGGTTATCTGCAAGATCACCGGATGTCTTGGAATCAAAACATTACTGCACGTAACGTGCCAATGTAATCTGAGATATTTGGATATAAATATGCACATTATCGAACAAAACATACATGTATTGTGTAACATGRTGTCCTATGAGTGTCATCTGATGAAGATCATCAAAGGTTAGTGATTAATTTTATCTATATTTCTGCTTTTTGTGACTCCTATCTTTGGCTGGAAAAATGGCTTTGTGTTTTTTTGACTTGGCTCTGAACTAACATAATCATATGTTGTGCTTTTGCTGTAAAGCCTTTTTGAAATCGGACACGATGGGTAGATTAACAAGATGTTTATCTTTCATTTGCTGTATTGGACTTGTTAATGTGTGAAAATTACATATTTCGAAAAAATATTTTAGAATTTCCCGCGCTGCCTTTTCAGCGGAATGTTGTCGAGGGGTTCCGCTAGCGGAACGCCTGCGCTAGAAAGGTTAACTAACCTCTAGATGAGCTTCAATGCCATACAACTCTCCTTCCGTGGCCTCCAACTGCTCTTAAATGCAATCAATACTAAATGCATGCTCTTCAACCAAAGCATCCTTCACACATGCTGTCAAACGTATCCTCGTAAAACGGACTATCCTACCGATCCTTGACTTTGGCGATGTAATTTACAAAATAGCCTCCAACACTCTACTCAGCAAATGGAATGCAGTCTATCACACTGCCATCCGTTTTGTCACCAAAGCCCCATATACCACCCACCACTGCGACCTGTATGCTCTCGTTGGCTGGCCCTCGCTTCATATTCATCGCCAAACCCACTGGCTCCAGGTCATCTATAAGTCTTTTCTAGGTAAAGCTCTGCCTTATTTCAGCTCACTGGTCACCATAGCAGCACCCACCCGTAGCACCCGCTCCAGGAGGTATATTTCACTGGTCACCCCCAAAGCCAACTCCTCGGTTGGCCGCCTTTCCTTCCAGTTCTCTGCTACCAATGACTGGAACGAACTGCAAAAATCACTGAAGCTGGAGACTCATATCTCCCTCACTAGCTTTAAGCACCAGCTGTCAGAGCAGCTCACAGATCACTGCACCTGTACGTAGCCCATCTGTAAATAGCCCATCCAACTACCTCATCACCATATCGTTATTTGTTTTATTTATCTTACTCCTTTGCACCCCAGTATCTCTACTTGCACACTCATCTTCTGCACATCAATCACTCCAGTGTTTAATTGGTATATCGTAATTACTTCGCCACCATGGCCTATTTATTGCCTCACCTCATTTGCACACACTGTATATAGACTTTCTCTATTGTATTATTGACTGTAAGTTTGTTTATTCCATGTGTAACTGTGTTGTTGTTTGTGTCGCACTGCTTTTTGATTTATCTTGGCCAGGTCGCAGTTGTAAATGAGAACTTGTTCTCAACTAGCATACCTGGTTAAATAAAGGTGAAATAAAAAAGTAAATAAAATAATTGTCCGAGATTCCAGTCACCCAAGTCAGAGACTGTTTTCACTGCTACTGCACGGCAAGCGGTACCGGAGTGCCAAGTCTAGGACCAAAAGGCTCCTTAACAGCTTCTACCACCAAGCCATAAGACTGCTTAACAATTAATCAAATGGCCACCGGACTATTACATTGACCCCCCCCCCCTCCATTTGTTTGTACACTGCTGCTACTCCCTGTTTATTATCTATGCATAGTCACTTCACCCCTACCTCTATGTACATGTACAAATTACCTCAACTAACTTTTACCCCCGCACACTGACTCGGTACCAGTACGTATGTAGCCTCGTTATTGTTATGTCATTGTGTTACTTATTAGTATATGTATGTTTTATTAACCTTTACAGCCCCGGCGTTCCGCTAGCGGAACTCCTCCCACATTCCACTGAAAAGGCAGAGCGCGAAATTCAAAWWWWWWWWTTTCGAAATATTTAACTTTCACACATTAACAGGTCCAATACAGCTAATGAAAGATACACATCTTGTGAATCCAGCCAACATGTCCGATTTTTTWAATGTTTTACAGGGAAAACACCACGTATATTTATGTTAGCTCACCTCCAAATAGAAAAAAAGCACAGACATTTTTCACAGCACAGGTAGCATGCACAAAACCAACCAAACTAACCTAGAACCAACCACTACACAACGAACCATCAGAATGACACAGTCTCCCCAGCCCATATAACCTAGGTGTATTCAATAAATCTATGTGTTGTTCGAAAATGAGCATATTGAGGTATAAATCAGTTTTACATTGCAGCTACCATCACAGCTACCGTCAAAAATAGCACTGAAGCAGCCCGAGTAATTATAGAGACCAACGTGAATTACCTAAATACTCATCATAAAACTTTCTGAAAAATCGATAGTGTCAGCAAATTAAAAGACAAACCTCTTGTGAATCCAGCCAATATTTCCGATTTTTAAGTGTTTTACAGCGAAAACACAATATAGCATTATATTAGCTTACTACAACTAGCCTACCACACTACCGCATTCATTCATCAAGGCACGTTAGCGATAGCAATAGGCACGTTAGCGATAGCGAATAAACAGCAAAGATATTAATTTTCACTAACCTTCATTCAGATGACAGTCCTATAACATCAGGTTATACATACACTTATGTTTTGTTCGAAAATGTGCATATTTAGAGCTGAAATCAGTGGTTATACATTGTGCTAACGTAGCATATTTTTCCCAGAACGTCCGGATATTTTCTGACTCTCACATATTCTGACCACATAACTATTATAAACATGACTAAAAAACATGTTGTATAGGAAATGATAGATACACTAGTTCTTAATGCAATCGCAGTGTTAGAATTCTAAAAATAACTTCATTACGACATAAGGCTTACGTTATTGCGCGAACAGTGACCAAAACCTGGGCGCAAAACTAATAGTACACAGTTCGACAGATATATGAAATAGCATCAATAAAATGGGTCCTACTTTTTGATGAGCTTCCATCAGAATGTTGTAAAGAGGTCCTTTGTCAAGAACAATCGTTGTTTGGATTTAGAACGCCTCTTGAATTAGCAAGCACACTAGCCAAGTGGCGCGAAGCTCTCCATCGTCACAAACACGCACAACGCAACACACCTAACGTCCCGAAAAAAATTCAATAATCTAAATAAAACTATATTGAAAAAACATACTTTACGATGATATTGTCACATGTATCAAATAAAATCAAAGCCGGAATAGTAGTCGCCTATAACGACAGCTTTTCAGAAGGCAATTCCAGGTCCATCCTCGCGCTTTCCAGAAAACAGGAAATGGGTGACACGTCATTCCAAGAGGATTATTCCACCTCAGACCAAAAATAAACACATCATTTCTTCTCTCACTGCCTCTTTGACATTCAGGAAGTGGTGATGACGTGCATGTATACTAATACGTATCATGCCCATTTATAGGCAGGGCCTACGAACAGAGCATCGTTTTCAGACTTTCACTTCCTGGTCAGGAGTTTGTGCCAAATGAGTTCTGTTTACTCACAGATATAATTCAAACGTATTAGAAAACTAGAGAGTGTTTTCTATCCAATAGTAATAATAATATGCATATTGTACGAGCAAGAATTGAGTACGAGGCCGTTTAAATTGGGCACGATTTTCCCCCAAAGTGAAAACAGCGCCCTCTGTCCTCAACAGGTTAACACTTTTTTGGTTACTACATGATTCCATATGTGTTATTTCACCGTTTTGATGTCTTCACTCTTCTACAATGTAGAAAATAGCATCAATAAAGAAAAATCCTTGAATGAGTAGGTGTGTCCAAACTTTTGACTGGTACTGTACATATATATGTATATATATACACACACAGTGCATTCGGAAAGTATTCAAACCCCTTGACTTTTTCCACATTTTGTTGTTATAGCCTTATTCTAAAATGTATTACATAGTTTTTTCCCTCTCATCAATCTACACACAATAGCCCATAATGACCAAGCAAAAACAGGTTTTTAGATTTTTTTGCAAATGTAAAAAAAAAAAAGAAACGTAAATATCACATTTACATAAGTATTCAGACCCTTTACTCAGGACTTTGTTGAAGCACATTTGGCAGCGATTACAGCCTTGAGTCTTCTTGTTCGATCGGGCTCAAGTCCGGGCTCTGGCTGGGACCTCAAGGACATTCAGAGAAGCCACTCCTGCATCGACTTGGCTGTGTGCTTAGGGTCATTGTCCTGTTGGAAGGAGAACCTTCTCCCCAGTCTGAGGTCCTGAGCACTCTGGGGAAGGTTCTCATCAAGGATCTCTCTGTACTTTGCTCCGTTCATCATTCTATACCCACAGCATGATGCTAGCACCACCATGCTTCACCGTAGAGATGGTGCCACGTTTCCTCCAGACGTGACGCTTGGCATTCAGGCTAAAGAGTTCAATCTCTGTTTCATCAGACCATAGAATCTTGTTTTTCATGTTCTGAGAGTCCTTTAGGTGCCTTTAGGCAAACTCCAAGCGGGCTGTCATGTGCTTTTTACAGAGTAGTGGATTCCGTCACTCTACCATAAAGTGACCATCGGGTTCTTGGTCACCTCCCTTACCAACTCCCTTCTCCCCCGATTGCTCAGTTTGGCCAGGAGGACAGCTCTAGAAAGAGTATTGGTGGTTCCAAACGTCTTCCAGTTAAGAATGATGGAGGCCATTGTGCTCTTGGGGACATTCAATGCTGCAGAAATGTTTTGTTACCCTTCCCCAGATCTGTGCTTCGACACAATCCTGTCTCAGAGCTCTACGGACAATTCCTTCAACCTGATTGCTTGGTTTTTGCTCTGATGTGCTCTGTCAACTGTGGGACCTAATATAGAGTAGGTGTGTGCCAAATCATGTCCAATCAATTGAATTTACCACATGTGGACTCAACTCAATTTGTAAAAACATCTCAAGGATGATCAATGGAAACAGGATGCACCTGAGCTCAATTTCGAGTCTTTAGCAAAGGGTCTGAATACTTCTGTAAATTATGTATTTATTTTTGTTTTATATATTAATATAAAAACCAGTTTTCRCTTTGTGATTATGGGGTAATGTGTGTAGATTGATTAGGAAAAAACGTTATTTAATCCATATTAGAATAAGTCTGTAACGTAACAAACTGTGTAAAAAGGGGTCTGAATACTTTCCCGAATGCACTGTATTTGGACAGTGAATCTAAACATTTTAATTTGGCTCTTTACGCCAGCATTTTGTATTTGAGATCAAATCGTACAGTACAGAATGGCACCTTTTATGTATTTTCTATTTTATATCTGTTTCACTATTTAGAAAGGAAAGCACTAAGTATTTTGACAAATTCCCTTATATTGCATTAACCTGAATGCTAACTCCTCTTTGTTCTCACACTGTGCTGCTCGTGATCTTCAGGATAACTATGCATTTCCTTATGCTTTCGCCGTGTAAGCCTTTTGTGTAATATGGTGTACATTGTTTTAGAGGTGCTGGCATTCAGATCGAGGAGTTGTATTAGCCGCTTTAATAATATCAATGTAAAGCATGCATATCTCACTTTTCAGCACTAAATTGTAAGATGAGTCACCTGTTATCTTATGTTCATTTGACATGGACTCTTCTAGGAGATATATCCGGGTTACCAATTTGGGGCCATTTCTGAACACATGAGGCCGTTCATATATGCATAAAACTCAGAGATTGTGGATATAAACTATGCAGCATTATCCGAACGATATTGATTAACCAGGTAATGTATTGTGTTAATCATGTTATTGTCTATGACCAATGAAAGTGTCATCATATGTTGTAGGAGAGATTCAATGAAAAAAACATTAACTACCCAAGGGAGAAATTCAATTATTTCACAACTTATATATATTCAACATTAATATCTAATTTTAACCATAAATGGGAAAAGGGAATATCAAGAAGAAACAAAGGTTAGTGATTAATTTTATCTCATTTCTGCTTTTTGTTTCTACTATATTTTGGCTGGGAAAATGGCTGTGTTTTTCCGGGGCTATTGTACTGAGCTACATAATTGTTTTGTGTGTGCTTTCCCCGTAAATCATTTTTGAAATCAGACATGTTGGCTGGATTCACAACACGTGTAGCTTTAATTTGGTGTCTTTCATGTGTGATTTCATGAAAGAATGATTTTTATAGTAATATAATTTTTTCTGGCTTTTGGCCAAGTGGACGTACCGCTCCACTTGGCCAAAAAAAGACTGCTCTTGTGTGGACATGACACAGCCCTAGTAGAAATACAGGAAATTAGCTTTAGATGCCCAACAAAATCCTGAGGGAGGACCCCTACCAGCTTATGTCTGTCCCCCCTTCTAAAACTGAAGTTTTGCCCCTGGTGCTAGGAATACGGGACCAAAATACGAAACTTTTAAATACTTTAATGCAATATAAGGGAATTTGTCAAAATACTTAGTGCTTTCCTTTCTAATAGTGAAACAGATATAAAATAGAAAATACATAAAAGGTGCCATTCTGTACTGTACGATTTGATTCTAAATACAAAATGCTGGCGGAAAGAGCCAAATTAAAATGTTTAGATTCATGTCCAATACAGTGCATTCGGGAAAGTTATTCAGACCCCTTTTTACACAGTTTGTTACGTTACAGACTTATTCTAATATGGATATAAAAACGTTTTTCCTAATCAATCTACACACATTACCCATAATCACAAAGCGAAACTGGTTTTTATATTAAATATAAAAAACAAAAATAAATACATAATTTACAGAAGTATTCAGACCCTTGCTAAGACTGAAATTGAGCTACAGAGTCATCTCGAATTCTCATTGATGTCGGTGCATCCTGTTCCATTGATCATCCTTGAGATGTTTTATACAATTGAGTTGAGTCCAACATGTGGTAAATTCAATTGATTGGACTGATTTGGCACACACCTACTCTATATTAGGTCCCACAGTTGACAGAGCACATCAGAGCAAACCAAAGCAATCAGGTTGAAGGAATTGTCCGT